>NC_133548.1:74523911-74842823 GCF_048773025.1 Camelus bactrianus | reverse complement strand
ACACACACTTATCTCTCAGAACTGAGCATGTGGAGAGACGTTTGTTCATCTAGCACAAAGGGAACGGGTTGCAGGAGAAACTTTTACTCTGGTATCTCTGTCTGTTTCCTAGTGCCGGTTTGAAGTTCCTGCAGTTTTCACTGTAAAATTGAATTGAAGCTCGTACCTCCCCATATATACGTATGGAGTGGAGTTTGCAATTTAAAAGAAACTTTGTGTTCCCAACAAGCTAGCTGATTGACGGCTTTCACACACACTTATCTCTGACAACTGAGCATGTGGAGAGATGTTCGTTCATCTAGCACAAAAGGAACGGGTTGCAGGAGAAATTTTTACCGTGGATTCTCAGTCTGTTTCCTAGTGGTGGTTTGAAATTACTGCAGTTTTCACGGTAAAACCGAGTTGGAGCTCGTACCTACCCGTGTATAAGTATGAAGTGTGTTTTGCAACTGAAAATAAACTTTGTGTTCCCTAGAAGCTAGGTAAAGGACGGCTTTTACACACACTTATCTCTCAGAAGTGAGCATGTGGAGAGACTTCCGTTCATCTAGCACAAAGGGAACGGGTTGCAGGAGAAACTTTTTCTCTGTGTTCTCAGTCTGTTTCCTAGTGCCGGTTTGAAGTTCCTGCAGTTTTAACTGTAAAACAGAATTGGAGCTCGTACCTCCCCATATATATTTATGGAGTGGAGTTTGCAACTGAAAAGAATCTTTGTGTCCCAACAAGCTATGTGAAGGACGGCTTTCACACACACTTATCTGTGACAACTGAGCATGTGGAGAGACGTTCGTTCATCTAGCACAAAGGGAATGGGTTGCATTATAAACTATTACCCTGGTATCTCTCTGTGTTTCCTAGTGCCGGCTTGAAGTTCCTGCAGTTTTCGCTGTAAAACAGCATTGGAGCTCGTACCTCCCGTATATATGTATGGAGTGGAGTTTGTAACTGAAAAGATACTTTGTGTTCCCAACAAGCTAGATGAAGGACGGCTTTCACACACACATTTCTCTCAGAATTGAGCATGTGGAGAGCCTATCTTTCATATAGCAAAAAGAGCAATGGTTGCAGGAGAAACATTTTCTGTGGTATCTCATTCTGATTCCTAGTGCCGGTTTGAAGTTTCTACAATTTTCACTGTAAAACCGCGTTGGAGCTAGTACTTCCCCATATATATATATGGTGTGGAGGTTGCAACCTAAAAGAAACTTTGTGTTCCCAACAAGCTAGGTGAAGGACATCTTTCACACACACATCTCTCAGAACTGAGCATGTGGATAGACGTTCGTTCATCTAGCAAAAATACAACGGTTTGCAGGAGAAACTTTTACTCTGGTTTCTCAGTCTGTTTCCTTTTGCCTGTTTTTAGTTCCTGCAGTTTTCACTGTAAAACCGCGTTGGAGCTAGTACCTCCCCATATAAATATATGGAGTGGAGTTTGTAACTGAAAAGAATCTTTGTGTTCCCAACAAGCTAGGTGAAGTACGGCTTTCACACAAACTTATCTCTCAGAAGTGAGCATGTGGAGAGACGTTTGTTCATCTAGCACAAAGGGAACGGGTTGCAGGAGCAACTTTTACTCTGGTATCTCTGTCTGTTTCCTAGTGCCGGTTTGAAGTTCCTGCTGTTTTCACTGTAAAATTGAATTGGAGCTCGTACCTCCCCATATATACGTATGGAGTGGAGTTTGCAATTTAAAAGAAACTTTGTGTTCCCAACAAGCTAGCTGAAGGACGGCTTTCACACACAATTATCTCTCAGAACTGAGCATGTGGACAGACGTTCGTTCATGTAGCACAAAGGGAACGAGTGGCAGGAAAACTTTTACTCTTGTTTCTCACTGTGTTTCCTAGTGCAGGTTTGAAGTTACTGCAGTTTTCACTGTAAAACCGAGTTGGAGCTCGTACCTCCCCATACATATGTATGGAGTGGAGTTTGCAACTGAAAAGAATTTTTTGTGTTCCCAACAAGCTAGGTGAAGTACGGCTTTCACACACACTTATCTCTCAAAACTGATCATGTGGAGAGACGTTCGTTCATGTAGCACAAAATGAACAGGTTGCAGGAGAAACTTTTGCTCTTGTTTTTCAGTCTTTTTCCTAGTGCCAGTTTGAAGTTCCTGCAGTTTTCACTGTAAAACCGCGTTGGAGCTAGTAAGTCCCCATATATATGTATGGAGTGGAGTTTGCAACTGAAAAGAATCTTTGTGTTCCCAACAAGCTAGGTGAAGGACGGCTTTCACACACACTTATCTCTCAGAACTGAGCCTGTGGAGAGACGTTCGTTCATCTAGCACAAAAGGAACGGGTTGCAGGGGAAAATTTTCCTCTGGAATCTCAGTCTGTTTCTTAGTGGTGGTTTCAACTTACTGCAATTTTCACTGTAAAACCGAGTTGGAGCTCGTACCTCCCCATATATATGTATGGAGTGGAGTTTGCAACTGAAAAGAATTTTTTGTTTTCCCAAAAATCTAGGTGAAGTACGGCTTTCACACACACTTATCTCTCAAATCTGAGCATGTGGAGAGACGTTCGTTCATCTAGCAGAAAATGAACAGGTTGCAGGAGAAACTTTTACTCTTGTTTCTCAGTATTTTTCCTAGTGCCAGTTTGAAGTTCCTGCTGTTTTCACTGTAAAACCGCGTTGGAGTTAGTAAGTCCCCATATGTATGTATGGTGTGGAGTTTGTAACTGAAAAGAAACTTTGTGTTCCCAACAAGCAAGGTGAAGGACAGCTTTCACACACACATCTCTCAGAACTGAGCATGTGGAGAGAGGTTCGTTCATCTAGAACAAAAGAACGGGTTGCAGCAGGAACTTTTACTCTGGTTTCTCAGTCTGTTTCCTATTGCCGGTTTGAAGTTCCTACAATTTTCACTGTAAAACCGCGTTGGAGCTAGTACATCCCAATATATATGTATGTTTTAGAGTTTGCAACTGAAAAGAAACTTTGTGTTCCAAACAAGCTAGGTGAAGGACAGTTTTCAAACACACATCTCTCAGAACTGAGCATGTGGAGAGAAGTTCATTCATCTAGCACAAAAGAACGGGTTGCAGGAGAAACTTTTACTCTGGTATCTCTGTCTGTTTCCTAGTGCCGGTTTGAAGTTCCTGCATTTTTCAATGTAAAACAGAATTGGAGCTCGTACCTCCCCATATATATGTATGGAGTGAAGTTTGCAACTGAAAAGAAACACTGTGTTCCCAACAAGCTAGGTGAAGGACGTCTTTCACACACACTTATCTCTCAGAACTGAGCATGTGGAGAGACGTTCGTTCATCAAGCACAAAGGGATCGGGTTGCAGGAGAATCTTTTACTCTGGTATCTCTGTCTGTTTCCTAGTGTCGGTTTGAAGTTCCTGCATTTTCACTGTAAAACCGAGTTGGAGTCGTACCTCCCCATATATATGTATGGAGTGGAGTTTGTAACTGAAAAGATACTTTGTGTTCCCAACGAGCTAGATGAAGGACGGCTTTCACACACACTTTTCTCTCAGACTTGAGCATGTGGAGAGACTATCTTTCATTTAGCACAAAGAGTACAGGTTTCAGGAGAAACATTTACTGTGGTATCTCAGTCTGATTCCTAGTGTCGGTTTGAAGTTTCTGCAATTTTCACTGTAAAACCGCGTTGGAGCTAGTACTTCCCCATATATATATATGGTGTGGAGATTGCAACTGAAAAGAAACTTTGTGTTCCCAACAAGCTAGGTGAAGGACATCTTTCACACACACATCTCTCAGAACTGAGCATGTGGAGAGACGTTCGTTCATCTAGCACAAATACAACGGTTTGCAGGAAAAACTTTTACTCTGGTTTCTCAGTCTTTTTCGTTTTGCCTGTTTTTAGTTCCTGCAGTTTTCACTGTAAAACCGCGTTGGAGCTAGTACCTCCCCATTTATATATATGGAGTGGAGTTTGCAACTGAAAAGAATCTTTGTGTTCCCAACAAGCTAGTTGTAGGGCGGCATTCACACAGACTTATCTCTCAGAAGTGAGCATGTGGAGAGACGTTCGTTCATCTAGCCCAAAGGGAACGGGTTGCAGGAGAAATTTTACTCTGGTTTCTCAGTCTGTTTCCTAATGCCGGTTTCAAGTTACTGCAATTTTCACTGTAAAACCGAGTTGGAGCTCGTACCTCCCCATATATATGTATGGAATAGAGTTTGCAACTGAAAAGAAACTTTGTGTTCCCAACAAGCTAGGTGAAGGACGGCTTTCACACACACTTATCTCTCAGAACTGAGCATGTGGAGAGACGTTCGTTCATCTAGCACAATAGGAACGGGTTGCAGGAGAAACTTTTCCTATGGATTCTCAGTCTGTTTCCTACTGGTGGTTTCAACTTACTGCAATTTTCACTGTAAAACCGATTTGGAGCTCGTATCTACCCATATATATGTATGGAGTGGAGTTGGCAATTGAAAAGGAACTTTGTGTTCCCAACAAGCTAGCTGAAGGACGGCTTTCACACACACTTATCTCTCAGAACTGAGCATGTGGACAGACGATCGTTCATGTAGCACAAAGGGAACGGGTGGCAGGAGAAACTTTTCCTCTTATTTCTCACTGTGTTTCCTAGTGCAGGTTTGAAGTTACTGCAGTTTCACTGTAAAACCGAGTTGGAGCTCGTACCTCCCCATATATATATGGAGTGGAGTTTGCAACTGAAAAGAATTTTTTGTGTTCCCATAAAGCTAGGTGAAGTACGGCTTTCACACACACTGATCTCTCAAAACTGAGCATGTTGAGAGACGTTCGTTCATCTAGCACAAATTGAACAGGTTGCAGGAGAAAATTTTACTCTTGTTTCACAGTCTTTTTCCTAGTGCCAGTTTGAAGTTCTTGCAGTTTTCACTGTAAAACCGCGTTGGAGCTAGTAAGTCCCCATATATATGTATTGTGTGGAGTTTCCAACTGAAAAGAAACTTTGTGTTCCCAACAAGCAAGGTGAAGGACAGCTTTTACACACACATTTCTCAGAACTGAGCATGTGGAGAGACGTTCGTTCATCTAGAACAAAAGAACGGGTTGCGGGAGGAACTTTTACTCTGGTTTCTCAATCTGTTTATTAGTGCCGGTTTGAAGTTCCTGCACTTTCCACTGCAAAACCGAGTTGGAGCTCGTACCTCCCAATATATATGTATGGAGTGGAGTTTGCAACTGAAAAGAAACTTTGTGTTCCCAACAGGCTAGTGAAGGATGGCTTTCACACACACTTATCTCTCAGAGCTGAGCATGTGGAGAGTCGTTCGTTCAGCTAGCACAAAAGAACGTGTTGCAGGAGAAACTTTTCTCTGGTTTCTCAGTCTGTTTCCTTTTGCCGGTTTGAAGTTCCTGCAGTTTTCACTGTAAAACCGAGTTGGAGCTCGTACCTCCCCATATATATGTATGGAGTGGAGTTTGCGACTGAAAAGAAACTTTGTGTTCCCAAAAAGCTAGGTGAAGGACGGCTTTGACACACACTTATCTCTTAGAACTGAGCATGTGGAGAGAAGTTCGTTCACCTAGCACAATGGGAACGGGTTGCAGGAGAAAATATTACTCTGGTTTCTCAGTCTGTTTCCTTTTGCCGGTTTGAAATTCCTGCAGTTTTCACTGTAAAACCGAGTTGGAGTCGTACCTCCCCATATATATGTATGGAGTGGAGTTTGCAACTGAAAGTAAACTTTGTGTTCCCAACAAGCGAGTTGAAGGACGGCTTTAAAACACACTTATCTCTCAGAACTGAGCATGTGGAGAGACGTTCGTTCATCTAGCACAAAGGGAACGGGTTGCAGGGGAAATTTTACTCTGGTATCTTTGTCTGTTTCCTAGTGCCGGTTTGAAGTTTCTACAATTTTCACTGTAAAACCGCGTTGGAACTAGTACTTCCCCATATATATATATGGTGTGGAGGTTGCAACCTAAAAGAAACTTTGTGTTCCCAACAAGCTAGGTGAAGGACATCTTTCACACACACATCTCTCAGAACTGAGCATGTGGAGAGACGTTCGTTCATCTAGCACATATACAACGGTTTGCAGAAGAAACTTTTACTCTGGTTTCTCAGTCTGTTTCCTTTTGCCTGTTGTTAGTTCCTGCAGTTTTCACTGTAAAACCGCGTTGGAGCTAGTACCTCCCCATATAAATATATGTAGTGGAGTTTGCAACTGAAAAGAATCTTTGTGTTCCCAACAAGCTATGTGAAGGTCGGCTTTCACACACACTTATCTCTCAGAACTGAGCATGTGGAGAGACGTTCGTTCATCTAGCACAAAGGGAATGGGTTGCAGGAGAAACTTTTATTCTGGTATCTCTGTCTGTTTCCTAGTGCCGGTTTGAAGTTCCTGCAGTTTTCACTGTAAAACAGAATTGGAGCTCGTACCTCCCCATATATATGTACAGAGTGGAGTTTGCAACTGAATAGAAACTTTGTGTTCCCAACAAGCTAGGTGAAGTACGGCTTTCACACACACTTATCTCTGACAACTGAGCATGTGGAGAGATGTTCGTTCATCTAGCACAAAAGGAACGGGTTGCAGGAGAAATTTTTACCCTGGATTCTCAGTCTGTTTCCTAGTGGTGGTTTGAAATTACTGCAGTTTTCACGGTAAAACCGAGTTGGAGCTCGTACCTACCCATGTATAAGTATGGAGTGTGTTTTGCAACTGAAAATAAACTTTGTGTTCCCTAGAAGCTAGGTAAAGGACGGCTTTTACACACACTTATCTCTCAGAAGTGAGCATGTGGAGAGACTTCCGTTCATCTAGCACAAAAAAGGAACGGGTTGCAGGAGAAACTTTTTCTCTGTTTTCTCAGTCTGTTTCCTAGTGCCGGTTTGAAGTTCCTGCAGTTTTCACTGTAAAACAGAATTGGAGCTCGTACCTCCCCATATATATTTATGGAGTGGGGTTTGCAACTGAAAAGAATCTTTGTGATCCCAACAAGCTATGTGAAGGACGGCTTTCACACACACTTATCTCTCAGAACTGAGCATGTGGAGAGACGTTCGTTCATATAGCACAAAGGGAATGGGTTGCATTATAAACTATTACCCTGGTATCTCTCTGTGTTTCCTAGTGCCGGCTTGAAGTTCCTGCAGTTTTCACTGTAAAACAGAATTGGAGCTCGTACCTCCGGTATATATGTATGGAGTGGAGTTTGTAACTGAAAAGATACTTTGTGTTCCCAACAAGCTAGATGAAGGACGGCTTTCACACACACATTTCTCTCAAAATTGAGCATGTGGAGAGACTATCGTTCATATAGCACAAAGAGTAAAGTTTGCAGGAGAAACATTTTCTGTGGTATCTCAGTGTGATTCCTAGTGCCGGTTTGAAGTTTCTACAATTTTCACTGTAAAACCGCGTTGGAGCTAGTACTTCCCCATATATATATATGGTGTGGAGGTTGCAACCTAAAAGAAACTTTGTGTTCCCAACAAGCTAGGTGAAGGACATCTTTCACACACACATCTCTCAGAACTGAGCATGTGGAGAGACGTTCGTTCATCTAGCACAAATACAACGGTTTGCAGGAGAAACTTTTACTCTGGTTTCTCAGTCTGTTTCCTTTTGCCTGTTTTTAGTTCCTGCAGTTTTCACTGTAAAACCGCGTTGGAGCTAGTACCTCCCCATATAAATATATGGAGTGGAGTTTGCAACTGAAAAGAATCTTTGTGTTCCCAACAAGCTAGGTGAAGGACGGCTTTCACACACACTTATCTCTCAGAAGTGAGCATGTGGAGAGACGTTCGTTCATCTAGCCCAAAGGGAACGGATTGCAGGAGAAACTTTTACTCTGGTATCTCTTTCTGTTTCCTAGTGCCGGTTTGAAGTTCCTGCAGTTTTCACTGTAAAATTGAATTGAAGCTCGTACCTCCCCATATATACGTATGGAGTGGAGTTTGCAATTTAAAAGAAACTTTGTGTTCCCAACAAACTAGCTGATTGACGGCTTTCACACACACTTATCTCTGACAACTGAGCATGTGGAGAGATGTTCGTTCATCTAGCACAAAAGGAACGGGTTGCAGGAGAAATTTTTACCCTGGATTCTCAGTCTGTTTCCTAGTGGTGGTTTGAAATTACTGCAGTTTTCACGGTAAAACCGAGTTGGAGCTCGTACCTACCCATGTATAAGTATGGAGTGTGTTTTGCAACTGAAAATAAACTTTGTGTTCCCTAGAAGCTAGGTAAAGGACGGCTTTTACACACACTTATCTCTCAGAAGTGAGCATGTGGAGAGACTTCCGTTCATCTAGCACAAAGGGAACGGGTTGCAGGAGAAACTTTTTCTCTGTTTTCTCAGTCTGTTTCCTAGTTCCGGTTTGAAGTTCCTGCAGTTTTAACTGTAAAACAGAATTGGAGCTCGTACCTCCCCATATATATTTATGGAGTGGAGTTTGCAACTGAAAAGAATCTTTGTGATCCCAACAAGCTATGTGAAGGACGGCTTTCACACACACTTATCTCTGACAACTGAGCATGTGGAGAGATGTTCGTTCATCTAGCACAAAGGGAATGGGTTGCATTATAAACTATTACCCTGGTATCTCTCTCTGTTTCCTAGTGCCGGCTTGAAGTTCCTGCAGTTTTCACTGTAAAACAGAATTGGAGCTCGTACCTCCCGTATATATGTATGGAGTGGAGTTTGTAACTGAAAAGATACTTTGTGTTCCCAACAAGCTAGATGAAGGACGGCTTTCACACACACATTTCTCTCAGAATTGAGCATGTGGAGAGACTATCGTTCATATAGCAAAAAGAGTAAAGGTTGCAGGAGAAACATTTTCTGTGGTATCTCAGTCTGATTCCTAGTGCCGGTTTGAAGTTTCTACAATTTTCACTGTAAAACCGCGTTGGAGCTAGTACTTCCCCATATATATATATGGTGTGGAGGTTGCAACCTAAAAGAAACTTTGTGTTCCCAACAAGCTAGGTGAAGGACATCTTTCACACACACATCTCTCAGAACTGAGCATGTGGAGAGACGTTCGTTCATCTAGCACAAATACAACGGTTTGCAGGAGAAACTTTTACTCTGGTTTCTCAGTCTGTTTCCTTTTGCCTGTTTTTAGTTCCTGCAGTTTTCACTGTAAAACCGCGTTGGAGCTAGTACCTCCCCATATAAATATATGGAGTGGAGTTTGCAACTGAAAAGAATCTTTGTGTTCCCAACAAGCTAGGTGAAGGACGGCTTTCACACAAACTTATCTCTCAGAAGTGAGCATGTGGAGAGACGTTCGTTCATCTAGCACAAAGGGAACGGGTTGCAGGAGAAACTTTTACTCTGGTTTCTCAGTCTGTTTCCTAATGCCGGTTTCAAGTTACTGCAATTTTCACTGTAAAACCGAGTTGGAGCTCCTACCTCCCCATATATATATATGGAATGGAGTTTGCAACTGAAAAGAAACTTTGTGTTCCCAGCAAGCTAGGTGAAGGACGGCTTTCACACACACTTATCTCTCAGAACTGAGCATGTGGAGAGACGTTTGTTCATCTAGCACAAAGGGAACGGGTTGCAGGAGAAACTTTTACTCTGGTATCTCTGTCTGTTTCCTAGTGCCGGTTTGAAGTTCCTGCAGTTTTCACTGTAAAATTGAATTGGAGCTCGTACCTCCCCATATATACGTATGGAGTGGAGTTTGCAATTTAAAAGAAACTTTGTGTTCCCAACAAGCTAGCTGAAGGACGGCTTTCACACACAATTATCTCTCAGAACTGAGCATGTGGACAGACTTTCGTTCATGTAGCACAAAGGGAACGGGTGGCAGGAAAAATTTTACTCTTTTTTCTCACTGTGTTTCCTAGTGCCAGTTTGAAGTTCCTGCAGTTTTCACTGTAAAATCGCGTTGGAGCTAGTAAGTCCCCATATATATGTATGGAGTGGAGTTTGCAACTGAAAAGAATCTTTGTGTTCCCAACAAGCTAGGTGAAGGACGGCTTTCACACACACTTATCTCTCAGAACTGAGCCTGCGGAGAGACGTTCGTTCATCTAGCACAAAAGGAACGGGTTGCAGAAGAAAATTTTCCTCTGGATTCTCAGTCTGTTTCTTAGTGGTGGTTTCAACTTACTGCAATTTTCACTGTAAAACCGAGTTGGAGCTCGTACCTCCCCATATATATGTATGGAGTGGAGTTTGCAACTGAAAAGAATATTTTGTTTTCCCAACAAGCTAGGTGAAGTATGGCTTTCACAGACACTTATCTCTCAAATCTGAGCATGTGGAGAGACGTTCGTTCATCTAGCAGAAAATGAACAGGTTGCAGGAGAAACTTTTACTCTTGTTTCTCAGTATTTTTCCAAGTGCCAGTTTGAAGTTCCTGCAGTTTTCACTGTAAAACCGCGTTGGAGTTAGTAAGTCCCCATATGTATGTATGGTGTGGAGTTTGCAACTGAAAAGAAACTTTGTGTTCCCAACAAGCAAGGTGAAGGACAGCTTTCACACACACATCTCTCAGAACTGAGCATGTGGAGAGAGGTTCGTTCATCTAGAACAAAAGAACGGGTTGCAGCAGGAACTTTTACTCTGGTTTCTCAGTCTGTTTCCTATTGCCGGTTTGAAGTTCCTACAATTTTCACTGTAAAACCGCGTTGGAGCTAGTACATCCCAATATATATGTATGGTTTAGAGTTTGCAACTGAAAAGAAACTTTGTGTTCCAAACAAGCTAGGTGAAGGACAGTTTTCAAACACACATCTCTCAGAACTGAGCATGTGGAGAGAATTTCGTTCATCTAGCACAAAAGAACGGGTTGCAGGAGAAACTTTTACTCTGGTATCTCTGTCTGTTTCCTAGTGCCGGTTTGAAGTTCCTGCAGTTTTCAATGTAAAACAGAATTGGAGCTCGTACCTCCCCATATATATGTATGGAGTGAAGTTTGCAACTGAAAAGAAACACTGTGTTCCCAACAAGCTAGGTGAAGGACGTCTTTCACACACACTTATCTCTCAGAACTGAGCATGTGGAGAGACGTTCGTTCATCTAGCACAAAGGGATCGGGTTGCAGGAGAATCTTTTACTCTGGTATCTCTGTCTGTTTCCTAGTGTCGGTTTGAAGTTCCTGCATTTTCACTGTAAAACCGAGTTGGAGTCGTACCTCCCCATATATATGTATGGAGTGGAGTTTGTAACTGAAAAGATACTTTGTGTTCCCAACGAGCTAGATGAAGGACGGCTTTCACACACACTTTTCTCTCAGACTTGAGCATGTGGAGAGACTATCGTTCATTTAGCACAAAGAGTACAGGTTTCAGGAGAAACATTTACTGTGGTATCTCAGTCTGATTCCTAGTGTCGGTATGAAGTTTCTGCAATTTTCACTGTAAAACCGCGTTGGAGCTAGTACTTCCCCATATATATATATGGTGTGGAGGTTGCAACTGAAAAGAAACTTTGTGTTCCCAACAAGCTAGGTGAAGGACATCTTTCACACACACATCTCTCAGAACTGAGCATGTGGAGAGACGTTCGTTCATCTAGCACAAATACAACGGTTTGCAGGAGAAACTTTTACTCTGGTTTCTCAGTCTTTTTCGTTTTGCCTGTTTTTAGTTCCTGCAGTTTTCACTGTAAAACCGCGTTGGAGCTAGTACCTCCCCATTTATATATATGGAGTGGAGTTTGCAACTGAAAAGAATCTTTGTGTTCCCAACAAGCTAGTTGAAGGGCGGCTTTCACACAGACTTATCTCTCAGAAGTGAGCATGTGGAGAGACGTTCGTTCATCTAGCCCAAAGGGAACGGGTTGCAGGAGAAATTTTACTCTGGTTTCTCAGTCTGTTTCCTAATGCCGGTTTCAAGTTACTGCAATTTTCACTGTAAAACCGAGTTGGAGCTCGTACCTCCCCATATATATGTATGGAATAGAGTTTGCAACTGAAAAGAAACTTTGTGTTCCCAACAAGCTAGATGAAGGACGGCTTTCACACACACTTATCTCTCAGAACTGAGCATGTGGAGAGACGTTCGTTCATCTAGCACAATAGGAACGGGTTGCAGGAGAAACTTTTCCTATGGATTCTCAGTCTGTTTCCTACTGGTGGTTTCAACTTACTGCAATTTTCACTGTAAAACCGATTTGGAGCTCGTACCTACCCATATATATGTATGGAGTGGAGTTGGCAATTGAAAAGGAACTTTGTGTTCCCAACAAGCTAGCTGAAGGACGGCTTTCACACACACTTATCTCTCAGAACTGAGCATGTGGACAGACGATCGTTCATGTAGCACAAAGGGAACGGGTGGCAGGAGAAACTTTTCCTCTTATTTCTCACTGTGTTTCCTAGTGCAGGTTTGAAGTTACTGCAGTTTCACTGTAAAACCGAGTTGGAGCTCGTACCTCCCCATATATATATGGAGTGGAGTTTGCAACTGAAAAGAATTTTTTGTGTTCCCATAAAGCTAGGTGAAGTACGGCTTTCACACACACTGATCTCTCAAAACTGAGCATGTTGAGAGACGTTCGTTCATCTACCACAAATTGAACAGGTTGCAGGAGAAAATTTTACTCTTGTTTCTCAGTCTTTTTCCTAGTGCCAGTTTGAAGTTCTTGCAGTTTTCACTGTAAAACCGCGTTGGAGCTAGTAAGTCCCCATATATATGTATTGTGTGGAGTTTCCAACTGAAAAGAAACTTTGTGTTCCCAACAAGCAAGGTGAAGGACAGCTTTTACACACACATTTCTCAGAACTGAGCATGTGGAGAGACGTTCGTTCATCTAGAACAAAAGAACGGGTTGCGGGAGGAACTTTTACTCTGGTTTCTCAATCTGTTTATTAGTGCCGGTTTGAAGTTCCTGCACTTTCCACTGCAAAACCGAGTTGGAGCTCGTACCTCCCAATATATATGTATGGAGTGGAGTTTGCAACTGAAAAGAAACTTTGTGTTCCCAACAGGCTAGTGAAGGATGGCTTTCACACACACTTATCTCTCAGAGCTGAGCATGTGGAGAGTCGTTCGTTCAGCTAGCACAAAAGAACGTGTTGCAGGAGAAACTTTTCTCTGGTTTCTCAGTCTGTTTCCTTTTGCCGGTTTGAAGTTCCTGCAGTTTTCACTGTAAAACCGAGTTGGAGCTCGTACCTCCCCATATATATGTATGGAGTGGAGTTTGCGACTGAAAAGAAACTTTGTGTTCCCAAAAAGCTAGGTGAAGGACGGCTTTGACACACACTTATCTCTCAGAACTGAGCATGTGGAGAGACGTTCGTTCATCTAGCACAAAGGGAACGGGTTGCAGGGGAAATTTTACTCTGGTATCTTTGTCTGTTTCCTAGTGCCGGTTTGAAGTTTCTACAATTTTCACTGTAAAACCGCGTTGGAACTAGTACTTCCCCATATATATATATATGGTGTGGAGGTTGCAACCTAAAAGAAACTTTGTGTTCCCAACAAGCTAGGTGAAGGACATCTTTCACACACACATCTCTCAGAACTGAGCATGTGGAGAGACGTTCGTTCATCTAGCACATATACAACGGTTTGCAGAAGAAACTTTTACTCTGGTTTCTCAGTCTGTTTCCTTTTGCCTGTTGTTAGTTCCTGCAGTTTTCACTGTAAAACCGCGTTGGAGCTAGTACCTCCCCATATAAATATATGTAGTGGAGTTTGCAACTGAAAAGAATCTTTGTGTTCCCAACAAGCTATGTGAAGGTCGGCTTTCACACACACTTATCTCTCAGAACTGAGCATGTGGAGAGACGTTCGTTCATCTAGCACAAAGGGAATGGGTTGCAGGAGAAACTTTTATTCTGGTATCTCTGTCTGTTTCCTAGTGCCGGTTTGAAGTTCCTGCAGTTTTCACTGTAAAACAGAATTGGAGCTCGTACCTCCCCATATATATGTACAGAGTGGAGTTTGCAACTGAATAGAAACTTTGTGTTCCCAACAAGCTAGGTGAAGTACGGCTTTCACACACACTTATCTCTGACAACTGAGCATGTGGAGAGATGTTCGTTCATCTAGCACAAAAGGAACGGGTTGCAGGAGAAATTTTTACCCTGGATTCTCAGTCTGTTTCCTAGTGGTGGTTTGAAATTACTGCAGTTTTCACGGTAAAACCGAGTTGGAGCTCGTACCTACCCATGTATAATTATGGAGTGTGTTTTGCAACTGAAAATAAACTTTGTGTTCCCTAGAAGCTAGGTAAAGGACGGCTTTTACACACACTTATCTCTCAGAAGTGAGCATGTGGAGAGACTTCCGTTCATCTAGCACAAAAAAGGAACGGGTTGCAGGAGAAACTTTTTCTCTGTTTTCTCAGTCTGTTTCCTAGTGCCGGTTTGAAGTTCCTGCAGTTTTCACTGTAAAACAGAATTGGAGCTCGTACCTCCCCATATATATTTATGGAGTGGGGTTTGCAACTGAAAAGAATCTTTGTGATCCCAACAAGCTATGTGAAGGACGGCTTTCACACACACTTATCTCTCAGAACTGAGCATGTGGAGAGACGTTCGTTCATATAGCACAAAGGGAATGGGTTGCATTATAAACTATTACCCTGGTATCTCTCTGTGTTTTCTAGTGCCGGCTTGAAGTTCCTGCAGTTTTCACTGTAAAACAGAATTGGAGCTCGTACCTCCGGTATATATGTATGGAGTGGAGTTTGTAACTGAAAAGATACTTTGTGTTCCCAACAAGCTAGATGAAGGACGGCTTTCACACACACATTTCTCTCAAAATTGAGCATGTGGAGAGACTATCGTTCATATAGCACAAAGAGTAAAGGTTGCAGGAGAAGCATTTTCTGTGGTATCTCAGTGTGATTCCTAGTGCCGGTTTGAAGTTTCTACAATTTTCACTGTAAAACCGCGTTGGAGCTAGTACTTCCCCATATATATATATGGTGTGGAGGTTGCAACCTAAAAGAAACTTTGTGTTCCCAACAAGCTAGGTGAAGGACATCTTTCACACACACATCTCTCAGAACTGAGCATGTGGAGAGACGTTCGTTCATCTAGCACAAATACAACGGTTTGCAGGAGAAACTTTTACTCTGGTTTCTCAGTCTGTTTCCTTTTGCCTGTTTTTATTTCCTGCAGTTTTCACTGTAAAACCGCGTTGGAGCTAGTACCTCCCCATATAAATATATGGAGTGGAGTTTGCAACTGAAAAGAATCTTTGTGTTCCCAACAAGCTAGGTGAAGGACGGCTTTCACACACACTTATCTCTCAGAAGTGAGCATGTGGAGAGACGTTCGTTCATCTAGCCCAAAGGGAACGGATTGCAGGAGAAACTTTTACTCTGGTTTCTCAGTCTGTTTCCTAATGCCGGTTTCAAGTTACTGCAATTTTCACTGTAAAACCGAGTTGGAGCTCGTACCTCCCCATATATATGTATGGAATGGAGTTTGCAACTGAAAAGAAACTTTGTGTTCCCAGCAAGCTAGGTGAAGGACGGCTTTCACACACACTTATCTCTCAGAACTGAGCATGTGGAGAGACGTTTGTTCATCTAGCACAAAGGGAACGGGTTGCAGGAGAAACTTTTACTCTGGTATCTCTTTCTGTTTCCTAGTGCCGGTTTGAAGTTCCTGCAGTTTTCACTGTAAAATTGAATTGAAGCTCGTACCTCCCCATATATACGTATGGAGTGGAGTTTGCAATTTAAAAGAAACTTTGTGTTCCCAACAAGCTAGCTGATTGACGGCTTTCACACACACTTATCTCTGACAACTGAGCATGTGGAGAGATGTTCGTTCATCTAGCACAAAAGGAACGGGTTGCAGGAGAAATTTTTACCCTGGATTCTCAGTCTGTTTCCTAGTGGTGGTTTGAAATTACTGCAGTTTTCACGGTAAAACCGAGTTGGAGCTCGTACCTACCCATGTATAATTATGGAGTGTGTTTTGCAACTGAAAATAAACTTTGTGTTCCCTAGAAGCTAGGTAAAGGACGGCTTTTACACACACTTATCTCTCAGAAGTGAGCATGTGGAGAGACTTCCGTTCATCTAGCACAAAGGGAACGGGTTGCAGGAGAAACTTTTTCTCTGTTTTCTCAGTCTGTTTCCTAGTTCCGGTTTGAAGTTCCTGCAGTTTTAACTGTAAAACAGAATTGGAGCTCGTACCTCCCCATATATATTTATGGAGTGGAGTTTGCAACTGAAAAGAATCTTTGTGATCCCAACAAGCTATGTGAAGGACGGCTTTCACACACACTTATCTCTGACAACTGAGCATGTGGAGAGACGTTCGTTCATCTAGCACAAAGGGAACGGGTTGCAGGAGAAACTTTTACTCTGGTTTCTCAGTCTGTTTCCTAATGCCGGTTTCAAGTTACTGCAATTTTCACTGTAAAACCGAGTTGGAGCTCCTACCTCCCCATATATATGTATGGAATGGAGTTTGCAACTGAAAAGAAACTTTGTGTTCCCAGCAAGCTAGGTGAAGGACGGCTTTCACACACACTTATCTCTCAGAACTGAGCATGTGGAGAGACGTTTGTTCATCTAGCACAAAGGGAACGGGTTGCAGGAGAAACTTTTACTCTGGTATCTCTGTCTGTTTCCTAGTGCCGGTTTGAAGTTCCTGCAGTTTTCACTGTAAAATTGAATTGGAGCTCGTACCTCCCCATATATACGTATGGAGTGGAGTTTGCAATTTAAAAGAAACTTTGTGTTCCCAACAAGCTAGCTGAAGGACGGCTTTCACACACAATTATCTCTCAGAACTGAGCATGTGGACAGACTTTCGTTCATGTAGCACAAAGGGAACGGGTGGCAGGAAAAATTTTACTCTTTTTTCTCACTGTGTTTCCTAGTGCCAGTTTGAAGTTCCTGCAGTTTTCACTGTAAAATCGCGTTGGAGCTAGTAAGTCCCCATATATATGTATGGAGTGGAGTTTGCAACTGAAAAGAATCTTTGTGTTCCCAACAAGCTAGGTGAAGGACGGCTTTCACACACACTTATCTCTCAGAACTGAGCCTGCGGAGAGACGTTCGTTCATCTAGCACAAAAGGAACGGGTTGCAGAAGAAAATTTTCCTCTGGATTCTCAGTCTGTTTCTTAGTGGTGGTTTCATCTTACTGCAATATTCACTGTAAAACCGAGTTGGAGCTCGTACCTCCCCATATATATGTATGGAGTGGAGTTTGCAACTGAAAAGAATTTTTTGTGTTCCCAACAAGCTAGGTGAAGTATGGCTTTCACACACACTTATCTCTCAAATCTGAGCATGTGGAGAGACGTTCGTTCATCTAGCAGAAAATGAACAGGTTGCAGGAGAAACTTTTACTCTTGTTTCTCAGTATTTTTCCAAGTGCCAGTTTGAAGTTCCTGCAGTTTTCACTGTAAAACCGCGTTGGAGTTAGTAAGTCCCCATATGTATGTATGGTGTGGAGTTTGCAACTGAAAAGAAACTTTGTGTTCCCAACAAGCAAGGTGAAGGACAGCTTTCACACACACATCTCTCAGAACTGAGCATGTGGAGAGAGGTTCGTTCATCTAGAACAAAAGAACGGGTTGCAGCAGGAACTTTTACTCTGGTTTCTCAGTCTGTTTCCTATTGCCGGTTTGAAGTTCCTACAATTTTCACTGTAAAACCGCGTTGGAGCTAGTACATCCCAATATATATGTATGGTTTAGAGTTTGCAACTGAAAAGAAACTTTGTGTTCCAAACAAGCTAGGTGAAGGACAGTTTTCAAACACACATCTCTCAGAACTGAGCATGTGGAGAGAATTTCGTTCATCTAGCACAAAAGAACGGGTTGCAGGAGAAACTTTTACTCTGGTATCTCTGTCTGTTTCCTAGTGCCGGTTTGAAGTTCCTGCAGTTTTCAATGTAAAACAGAATTGGAGCTCGTACCTCCCCATATATATGTATGGAGTGAAGTTTGCAACTGAAAAGAAACACTGTGTTCCCAACAAGCTAGGTGAAGGACGTCTTTCACACACACTTATCTCTCAGAACTGAGCATGTGGAGAGACGTTCGTTCATCTAGCACAAAGGGATCGGGTTGCAGGAGAATCTTTTACTCTGGTATCTCTGTCTGTTTCCTAGTGTCGGTTTGAAGTTCCTGCATTTTCACTGTAAAACCGAGTTGGAGTCGTACCTCCCCATATATATGTATGGAGTGGAGTTTGTAACTGAAAAGATACTTTGTGTTCCCAACGAGCTAGATGAAGGACGGCTTTCACACACACTTTTCTCTCAGACTTGAGCATGTGGAGAGACTATCGTTCATTTAGCACAAAGAGTACAGGTTTCAGGAGAAACATTTACTGTGGTATCTCAGTCTGATTCCTAGTGTCGGTTTGAAGTTTCTGCAATTTTCACTGTAAAACCGCGTTGGAGCTAGTACTTCCCCATATATATATATGGTGTGGAGATTGCAACTGAAAAGAAATTTTGTGTTCCCAACAAGCTAGGTGAAGGACATCTTTCACACACACATCTCTCAGAACTGAGCATGTGGAGAGACGTTCGTTCATCTAGCACAAATACAACGGTTTGCAGGAGAAACTTTTACTCTGGTTTCTCAGACTTTTTCGTTTTGCCTGTTTTTAGTTCCTGCAGTTTTCACTGTAAAACCGCGTTGGAGCTAGTACCTCCCCATTTATATATATGGAGTGGAGTTTGTAACTGAAAAGATACTTTGTGTTCCCAACAAGCTAGATGAAGGACGGCTTTCACACACACATTTCTCTCAGAATTGAGCATGTGGAGAGACTATCGTTCATATAGCAAAAAGAGTAAAGGTTGCAGGAGAAACATTTTCTGTGGTATCTCAGTCTGATTCCTAGTGCCGGTTTGAAGTTTCTACAATTTTCACTGTAAAACCGCGTTGGAGCTAGTACTTCCCCATATATATATATGGTGTGGAGGTTGCAACCTAAAAGAAACTTTGTGTTCCCAACAAGCTAGGTGAAGGACATCTTTCACACACACATCTCTCAGAACTGAGCATGTGGAGAGACGTTCGTTCATCTAGCACAAATACAACGGTTTGCAGGAGAAACTTTTACTCTGGTTTCTCAGTCTGTTTCCTTTTGCCTGTTTTTAGTTCCTGCAGTTTTCACTGTAAAGCCGCGTTGGAGCTAGTACCTCCCCATATAAATATATGGAGTGGAGTTTGCAACTGAAAAGAATCTTTGTGTTCCCAACAAGCTAGGTGAAGGACGGCTTTCACACAAACTTATCTCTCAGAAGTGAGCATGTGGAGAGACGTTCGTTCATCTAGCACAAAGGGAACGGTTTGCAGGAGAAACTTTTACTCTGGTTTCTCAGTCTGTTTCCTAATGCCGGTTTCAAGTTACTGCAATTTTCACTGTAAAACCGAGTTGGAGCTCCTACCTCCCCATATATATGTATGGAATGGAGTTTGCAACTGAAAAGAAACTTTGTGTTCCCAGCAAGCTAGGTGAAGGACGGCTTTCACACACACTTATCTCTCAGAACTGAGCATGTGGAGAGACGTTTGTTCATCTAGCACAAAGGGAACGGGTTGCAGGAGAAACTTTTACTCTGGTATCTCTGTCTGTTTCCTAGTGCCGGTTTGAAGTTCCTGCAGTTTTCACTGTAAAATTGAATTGGAGCTCGTACCTCCCCATATATACGTATGGAGTGGAGTTTGCAATTTAAAAGAAACTTTGTGTTCCCAACAAGCTAGCTGAAGGACGGCTTTCACACACAATTATCTCTCAGAACTGAGCATGTGGACAGACTTTCGTTCATGTAGCACAAAGGGAACGGGTGGCAGGAAAAATTTTACTCTTTTTTCTCACTGTGTTTCCTAGTGCCAGTTTGAAGTTCCTGCAGTTTTCACTGTAAAATCGCGTTGGAGCTAGTAAGTCCCCATATATATGTATGGAGTGGAGTTTGCAACTGAAAAGAATCTTTGTGTTCCCAACAAGCTAGGTGAAGGACGGCTTTCACACACACTTATCTCTCAGAACTGAGCCTGCGGAGAGACGTTCGTTCATCTAGCACAAAAGGAACGGGTTGCAGAAGAAAATTTTCCTCTGGATTCTCAGTCTGTTTCTTAGTGGTGGTTTCAACTTACTGCAATTTTCACTGTAAAACCGAGTTGGAGCTCGTACCTCCCCATATATATGTATGGAGTGGAGTTTGCAACTGAAAAGAATTTTTTGTGTTCCCAACAAGCTAGGTGAAGTATGGCTTTCACACACACTTATCTCTCAAATCTGAGCATGTGGAGAGACGTTCGTTCATCTAGCAGAAAATGAACAGGTTGCAGGAGAAACTTTTACTCTTGTTTCTCAGTATTTTTCCAAGTGCCAGTTTGAAGTTCCTGCAGTTTTCACTGTAAAACCGCGTTGGAGTTAGTAAGTCCCCATATGTATGTATGGTGTGGAGTTTGCAACTGAAAAGAAACTTTGTGTTCCCAACAAGCAAGGTGAAGGACAGCTTTCACACACACATCTCTCAGAACTGAGCATGTGGAGAGAGGTTCGTTCATCTAGAACAAAAGAACGGGTTGCAGCAGGAACTTTTACTCTGGTTTCTCAGTCTGTTTCCTATTGCCGGTTTGAAGTTCCTACAATTTTCACTGTAAAACCGCGTTGGAGCTAGTACATCCCAATATATATGTATGGTTTAGAGTTTGCAACTGAAAAGAAACTTTGTGTTCCAAACAAGCTAGGTGAAGGACAGTTTTCAAACACACATCTCTCAGAACTGAGCATGTGGAGAGAATTTCGTTCATCTAGCACAAAAGAACGGGTTGCAGGAGAAACTTTTACTCTGGTATCTCTGTCTGTTTCCTAGTGCCGGTTTGAAGTTCCTGCAGTTTTCAATGTAAAACAGAATTGGAGCTCGTACCTCCCCATATATATGTATGGAGTGAAGTTTGCAACTGAAAAGAAACACTGTGTTCCCAACAAGCTAGGTGAAGGACGTCTTTCACACACACTTATCTCTCAGAACTGAGCATGTGGAGAGACGTTCGTTCATCTAGCACAAAGGGATCGGGTTGCAGGAGAATCTTTTACTCTGGTATCTCTGTCTGTTTCCTAGTGTCGGTTTGAAGTTCCTGCATTTTCACTGTAAAACCGAGTTGGAGTCGTACCTCCCCATATATATGTATGGAGTGGAGTTTGTAACTGAAAAGATACTTTGTGTTCCCAACGAGCTAGATGAAGGACGGCTTTCACACACACTTTTCTCTCAGACTTGAGCATGTGGAGAGACTATCGTTCATTTAGCACAAAGAGTACAGGTTTCAGGAGAAACATTTACTGTGGTATCTCAGTCTGATTCCTAGTGTCGGTTTGAAGTTTCTGCAATTTTCACTGTAAAACCGCGTTGGAGCTAGTACTTCCCCATATATATATATGGTGTGGAGATTGCAACTGAAAAGAAACTTTGTGTTCCCAACAAGCTAGGTGAAGGACATCTTTCACACACACATCTCTCAGAACTGAGCATGTGGAGAGACGTTCGTTCATCTAGCACAAATACAACGGTTTGCAGGAGAAACTTTTACTCTGGTTTCTCAGTCTTTTTCGTTTTGCCTGTTTTTAGTTCCTGCAGTTTTCACTGTAAAACCGCGTTGGAGCTAGTACCTCCCCATTTATATATATGGAGTGGAGTTTGCAACTGAAAAGAATCTTTGTGTTCCCAACAAGCTAGTTGAAGGGCGGCTTTCACACAGACTTATCTCTCAGAAGTGAGCATGTGGAGAGACGTTCGTTCATCTAGCCCAAAGGGAACGGGTTGCAGGAGAAATTTTACTCTGGTTTCTCAGTCTGTTTCCTAATGCCGGTTTCAAGTTACTGCAATTTTCACTGTAAAACCGAGTTGGAGCTCGTACCTCCCCATATATATGTATGGAATAGAGTTAGCAACTGAAAAGAAACTTTGTGTTCCCAACAAGCTAGGTGAAGGACGGCTTTCACACACACTTATCTCTCAGAACTGAGCATGTGGAGAGACGTTCGTTCATCTAGCACAATAGGAACGGGTTGCAGGAGAAACTTTTCCTATGGATTCTCAGTCTGTTTCCTACTGGTGGTTTCAACTTACTGCAATTTTCACTGTAAAACCGATTTGGAGCTCGTACCTACCCATATATATGTATGGAGTGGAGTTGGCAATTGAAAAGGAACTTTGTGTTCCCAACAAGCTAGCTGAAGGACGGCTTTCACACACACTTATCTCTCAGAACTGAGCATGTGGACAGACGATCGTTCATGTAGCACAAAGGGAACGGGTGGCAGGAGAAACTTTTCCTCTTGTTTCTCACTGTGTTTCCTAGTGCAGGTTTGAAGTTACTGCAGTTTCACTGTAAAACCGAGTTGGAGCTCGTACCTCCCCATATATATATGGAGTGGAGTTTGCAACTGAAAAGAATTTTTTGTGTTCCCATAAAGCTAGGTGAAGTACGGCTTTCACACACACTGATCTCTCAAAACTGAGCATGTTGAGAGACGTTCGTTCATCTAGCACAAAATGAACAGGTTGCAGGAGAAAATTTTACTCTTGTTTCTCAGTCTTTTTCCTAGTGCCAGTTTGAAGTTCCTGCAGTTTTCACTGTAAAACCGCGTTGGAGCTAGTAAGTCCCCATATATATGTATTGTGTGGAGTTTCCAACTGAAAAGAAACTTTGTGTTCCCAACAAGCAAGGTGAAGGACAGCTTTTACACACACATTTCTCAGAACTGAGCATGTGGAGAGACGTTCGTTCATCTAGAACAAAAGAACGGGTTGCGGGAGGAACTTTTACTCTGGTTTCTCAATCTGTTTATTAGTGCCGGTTTGAAGTTCCTGCACTTTCCACTGCAAAACCGAGTTGGAGCTCGTACCTCCCAATATATATGTATGGAGTGGAGTTTGCAACTGAAAAGAAACTTTGTGTTCCCAACAGGCTAGTGAAGGACGGCTTTCACACACACTTATCTCTCAGAACTGAGCATGTGGAGAGTCGTTCGTTCAGCTAGCACAAAAGAACGTGTTGCAGGAGAAACTTTTCTCTGGTTTCTCAGTCTGTTTCTTTTTGCCGGTTTGAAGTTCCTGCAGTTTTCACTGTAAAACCGAGTTGGAGCTCGTACCTCCCCATATATATGTATGGAGTGGAGTTTGCGACTGAAAAGAAACTTTGTGTTCCCAAAAAGCTAGGTGAAGGACGGCATTGACACACACTTATCTCTTAGAACTGAGCATGTGGAGAGAAGTTCGTTCACCTAGCACAATGGGAACGGGTTGCAGGAGAAAATATTACTCTGGTTTCTCAGTCTGTTTCCTTTTGCCGGTTTGAAATTCCTGCAGTTTTCACTGTAAAACCGAGTTGGAGTCGTACCTCCCCATATATATGTATGGAGTGGAGTTTGCAACTGAAAGTAAACTTTGTGTTCCCAACAAGCGAGTTGAAGGACGGCTTTCAAACACACTTATCTCTCAGAACTGAGCATGTGGAGAGACGTTCGTTCATCTAGCACAAAGGGAACGGGTTGCAGGGGAAATTTTACTCTGGTATCTTTGTCTGTTTCCTAGTGCCGGTTTGAAGTTTCTACAATTTTCACTGTAAAACCGCGTTGGAACAATACTTCCCCATATATATATATGGTGTGGAGGTTGCAAACTAAAAGAAAATTTGTGTTCCCAACAAGCTAGGTGAAGGACATCTTTCACACACACATCTCTCAGAACTGAGCATGTGGAGAGACGTTCGTTCATCTAGCACATATACAACGGTTTGCAGAAGAAACTTTTACTCTGGTTTCTCAGTCTGTTTCCTTTTGCCTGTTGTTAGTTCCTGCAGTTTTCACTGTAAAACCGCGTTGGAGCTAGTACCTCCTCATATAAATATATGTAGTGGAGTTTGCAACTGAAAAGAATCTTTGTGTTCCCAACAAGTTATGTGAAGGTCGGCTTTCACACACACTTATCTCTCAGAACTGAGCATGTGGAGAGACGTTCGTTCATCTAGCACAAAGGGAACGGGTTGCAGGAGAAACTTTTATTCTGGTATCTCTGTCTGTTTCCTAGTGCCGGTTTGAAGTTCCTGCAGTTTTCACTGTAAAACAGAATTGGAGCTCGTACCTCCCCATATATATGTACAGAGTGGAGTTTGCAACTGAATAGAAACTTTGTGTTCCCAACAAGCTAGGTGAAGGACGGCTTTCACACACACTTATCTCTGACAACTGAGCATGTGGAGAGATGTTCGTTCATCTAGCACAAAAGGAACGGGTTGCAGGAGAAATTTTTACCCTGGATTCTCAGTCTGTTTCCTAGTGGTGGTTTGAAATTACTGCAGTTTTCACGGTAAAACCGAGTTGGAGCTCGTACCTACCCATGTATAAGTGTGGAGTGTGTTTTGCAACTGAAAATAAACTTTGTGTTCCCTAGAAGCTAGGTAAAGGACGGCTTTTACACACACTTATCTCTCAGAAGTGAGCATGTGGAGAGACTTCCGTTCATCTAGCACAAAAAAGGAACGGGTTGCAGGAGAAACTTTTTCTCTGTTTTCTCAGTCTGTTTCCTAGTGCCGGTTTGAAGTTCCTGCAGTTTTCACTGTAAAACAGAATTGGAGCTCGTACCTCCCCATATATATTTATGGAGTGGGGTTTGCAACTGAAAAGAATCTTTGTGATCCCAACAAGCTATGTGAAGGACGGCTTTCACACACACTTATCTCTCAGAACTGAGCATGTGGAGAGACGTTCGTTCATATAGCACAAAGGGAATGGGTTGCATTATAAACTATTACCCTGGTATCTCTCTGTGTTTCCTAGTGCCGGCTTGAAGTTCCTGCAGTTTTCACTGTAAAACAGAATTGGAGCTCGTACCTCCGGTATATATGTATGGAGTGGAGTTTGTAACTGAAAAGATACTTTGTGTTCCCAACAAGCTAGATGAAGGACGGCTTTCACACACACATTTCTCTCAGAATTGAGCATGTGGAGAGACTATCGTTCATATAGCACAAAGAGTAAAGGTTGCAGGAGAAACATTTTCTGTGGTATCTCAGTCTGATTCCTAGTGCCGGTTTGAAGTTTCTACAATTTTCACTGTAAAACCGCGTTGGAGCTAGTACTTCCCCATATATATATATGGTGTGGAGGTTGCAACCTAAAAGAAACTTTGTGTTCCCAACAAGCTAGGTGAAGGACATCTTTCACACACACATCTCTCAGAACTGAGCATGTGGAGAGACGTTCGTTCATCTAGCACAAATACAACGGTTTGCAGGAGAAACTTTTACTCTGGTTTCTCAGTCTGTTTCCTTTTGCCTGTTTTTAGTTCCTGCAGTTTTCACTGTAAAACCGCGTTGGAGCTAGTACCTCCCCATATAAATATATGGAGTGGAGTTTGCAACTGAAAAGAATCTTTGTGTTCCCAACAAGCTAGGTGAAGGACGGCTTTCACACAAACTTATCTCTCAGAAGTGAGCATGTGGAGAGACGTTCGTTCATCTAGCACAAAGGGAACGGGTTGCAGGAGAAACTTTTACTCTGGTTTCTCAGTCTGTTTCCTAATGCCGGTTTCAAGTTACTGCAATTTTCACTGTAAAACCGAGTTGGAGCTCGTACCTCCCCATATATATGTATGGAATGGAGTTTGCAACTGAAAAGAAACTTTGTGTTCCCAGCAAGCTAGGTGAAGGACGGCTTTCACACACACTTATCTCTCAGAACTGAGCATGTGGAGAGACGTTTGTCCATCTAGCACAAAGGGAACTGGTTGCAGGAGAAACTTTTACTCTGGTATCTCTGTCTGTTTCCTAGTGCCGGTTTGAAGTTCCTGCAGTTTTCACTGTAAAATTGAATTGGAGCTCGTACCTCCCCATATATACGTATGGAGTGGAGTTTGCAATTTAAAAGAAACTTTGTGTTCCCAACAAGCTAGCTGAAGGACGGCTTTCACACACAATTATCTCTCAGAACTGAGCATGTGGACAGACTTTCGTTCATGTAGCACAAAGGGAACGGGTGGCAGGAAAAATTTTACTCTTTTTTCTCACTGTGTTTCCTAGTGCCAGTTTGAAGTTCCTGCAGTTTTCACTGTAAAACCGCGTTGGAGCTAGTAAGTCCCCATATATATGTATGGAGTGGAGTTTGCAACTGAAAAGAATCTTTGTGTTCCCAACAAGCTAGGTGAAGGACGGCTTTCACACACACTTATCTCTCAGAACTGAGCCTGCGGAGAGACGTTCGTTCATCTAGCACAAAAGGAACGGGTTGCAGAAGAAAATTTTCCTCTGGATTCTCAGTCTGTTTCTTAGTGGTGGTTTCAACTTACTGCAATTTTCACTGTAAAACCGAGTTGGAGCTCGTACCTCCCCATATATATGTATGGAGTGGAGTTTGCAACTGAAAAGAATATTTTGTTTTCCCAACAAGCTAGGTGAAGTATGGCTTTCACACACACTTATCTCTCAAATCTGAGCATGTGGAGAGACGTTCGTTCATCTAGCAGAAAATGAACAGGTTGCAGGAGAAACTTTTACTCTTGTTTCTCATTATTTTTCCAAGTGCCAGTTTGAAGTTCCTGCAGTTTTCACTGTAAAACCGCTTTGGAGTTAGTAAGTCCCCATATGTATGTATGGTGTGGAGTTTGCAACTGAAAAGAAACTTTGTGTTCCCAACAAGCAAGGTGAAGGACAGCTTTCACACACACATCTCTCAGAACTGAGCATGTGGAGAGAGGTTCGTTCATCTAGAACAAAAGAACGGGTTGCAGCAGGAACTTTTACTCTGGTTTCTCAGTCTGTTTCCTATTGCCGGTTTGAAGTTCCTACAATTTTCACTGTAAAACCGCGTTGGAGCTAGTACATCCCAATATATATGTATGGTTTAGAGTTTGCAACTGAAAAGAAACTTTGTGTTCCAAACAAGCTAGGTGAAGGACAGTTTTCAAACACACATCTCTCAGAACTGAGCATGTGGAGAGAATTTCGTTCATCTAGCACAAAAGAACGGGTTGCAGGAGAAACTTTTACTCTGGTATCTCTGTCTGTTTCCTAGTGCCGGTTTGAAGTTCCTGCAGTTTTCAATGTAAAACAGAATTGGAGCTCGTACCTCCCCATATATATGTATGGAGTGAAGTTTGCAACTGAAAAGAAACACTGTGTTCCCAACAAGCTAGGTGAAGGACGTCTTTCACACACACTTATCTCTCAGAACTGAGCATGTGGAGAGACGTTCGTTCATCTAGCACAAAGGGATCGGGTTGCAGGAGAATCTTTTACTCTGGTATCTCTGTCTGTTTCCTAGTGTCGGTTTGAAGTTCCTGCATTTTCACTGTAAAACCGAGTTGGAGTCGTACCTCCCCATATATATGTATGGAGTGGAGTTTGTAACTGAAAAGATACTTTGTGTTCCCAACGAGCTAGATGAAGGACGGCTTTCACACACACTTTTCTCTCAGACTTGAGCATGTGGAGAGACTATCGTTCATTTAGCACAAAGAGTACAGGTTTCAGGAGAAACATTTACTGTGGTATCTCAGTCTGATTCCTAGTGTCGGTTTGAAGTTTCTGCAATTTTCACTGTAAAACCGCGTTGGAGCTAGTACTTCCCCATATATATATATGGTGTGGAGATTGCAACTGAAAAGAAACTTTGTGTTCCCAACAAGCTAGGTGAAGGACATCTTTCACACACACATCTCTCAGAACTGAGCATGTGGAGAGACGTTCGTTCATCTAGCACAAATACAACGGTTTGCAGGAGAAACTTTTACTCTGGTTTCTCAGTCTTTTTCGTTTTGCCTGTTTTTAGTTCCTGCAGTTTTCACTGTAAAACCGCGTTGGAGCTAGTACCTCCCCATTTATATATATGGAGTGGAGTTTGCAACTGAAAAGAATCTTTGTGTTCCCAACAAGCTAGTTGAAGGGCGGCTTTCACACAGACTTATCTCTCAGAAGTGAGCATGTGGAGAGACGTTCGTTCATCTAGCCCAAAGGGAACGGGTTGCAGGAGAAATTTTACTCTGGTTTCTCAGTCTGTTTCCTAATGCCGGTTTCAAGTTACTGCAATTTTCACTGTAAAACCGAGTTGGAGCTCGTACCTCCCCATATATATGTATGGAATAGAGTTTGCAACTGAAAAGAAACTTTGTGTTCCCAACAAGCTAGGTGAAGGACGGCTTTCACACACACTTATCTCTCAGAACTGAGCATGTGGAGAGACGTTCGTTCATCTAGCACAATAGGAACGGGTTGCAGGAGAAACTTTTCCTATGGATTCTCAGTCTGTTTCCTACTGGTGGTTTCAACTTACTGCAATTTTCACTGTAAAACCGATTTGGAGCTCGTACCTACCCATATATATGTATGGAGTGGAGTTGGCAATTGAAAAGGAACTTTGTGTTCCCAACAAGCTAGCTGAAGGACGGCTTTCACACACACTTATCTCTCAGAACTGAGCATGTGGACAGACGATCGTTCATGTAGCACAAAGGGAACGGGTGGCAGGAGAAACTTTTCCTCTTGTTTCTCACTGTGTTTCCTAGTGCAGGTTTGAAGTTACTGCAGTTTCACTGTAAAACCGAGTTGGAGCTCGTACCTACCCATATATATATGGAGTGGAGTTTGCAACTGAAAAGAATTTTTTGTGTTCCCATAAGGCTAGGTGAAGTACGGCTTTCACACACACTGATCTCTCAAAACTGAGCATGTTGAGAGACGTTCGTTCATCTAGCACAAAATGAACAGGTTGCAGGAGAAAATTTTACTCTTGTTTCTCAGTCTTTTTCCTAGTGCCAGTTTGAAGTTCCTGCAGTTTTCACTGTAAAACCGCGTTGGAGCTAGTAAGTCCCCATATATATGTATTGTGTGGAGTTTCCAACTGAAAAGAAACTTTGTGTTCCCAACAAGCAAGGTGAAGGACAGCTTTTACACACACATTTCTCAGAACTGAGCATGTGGAGAGACGTTCGTTCATCTAGAACAAAAGAACGGGTTGCGGGAGGAACTTTTACTCTGGTTTCTCAATCTGTTTATTAGTGCCGGTTTGAAGTTCCTGCACTTTCCACTGCAAAACCGAGTTGGAGCTCGTACCTCCCAATATATATGTATGGAGTGGAGTTTGCAACTGAAAAGAAACTTTGTGTTCCCAACAGGCTAGTGAAGGACGGCTTTCACACACACTTATCTCTCAGAACTGAGCATGTGGAGAGTCGTTCGTTCAGCTAGCACAAAAGAACGTGTTGCAGGAGAAACTTTTCTCTGGTTTCTCAGTCTGTTTCTTTTTGCCGGTTTGAAGTTCCTGCAGTTTTCACTGTAAAACCGAGTTGGAGCTCGTACCTCCCCATATATATGTATGGAGTGGAGTTTGCGACTGAAAAGAAACTTTGTGTTCCCAAAAAGCTAGGTGAAGGACGGCATTGACACACACTTATCTCTTAGAACTGAGCATGTGGAGAGAAGTTCGTTCACCTAGCACAATGGGAACGGGTTGCAGGAGAAAATATTACTCTGGTTTCTCAGTCTGTTTCCTTTTGCCGGTTTGAAATTCCTGCAGTTTTCACTGTAAAACCGAGTTGGAGTCGTACCTCCCCATATATATGTATGGAGTGGAGTTTGCAACTGAAAGTAAACTTTGTGTTCCCAACAAGCGAGTTGAAGGACGGCTTTCAAACACACTTATCTCTCAGAACTGAGCATGTGGAGAGACGTTCGTTCATCTAGCACAAAGGGAACGGGTTGCAGGGGAAATTTTACTCTGGTATCTTTGTCTGTTTCCTAGTGCCGGTTTGAAGTTTCTACAATTTTCACTGTAAAACCGCGTTGGAACTAGTACTTCCCCATATATATATATGGTGTGGAGGTTGCAAACTAAAAGAAAATTTGTGTTCCCAACAAGCTAGGTGAAGGACATCTTTCACACACACATCTCTCAGAACTGAGCATGTGGAGAGACGTTCGTTCATCTAGCACATATACAACGGTTTGCAGAAGAAACTTTTACTCTGGTTTCTCAGTCTGTTTCCTTTTGCCTGTTGTTAGTTCCTGCAGTTTTCACTGTAAAACCACGTTGGAGCTAGTACCTCCTCATATAAATATATGTAGTGGAGTTTGCAACTGAAAAGAATCTTTGTGTTCCCAACAAGCTATGTGAAGGTCGGCTTTCACACACACTTATCTCTCAGAAGTGAGCATGTGGAGAGACGTTCGTTCATCTAGCACAAAGGGAACGGGTTGCAGGAGAAACTTTTATTCTGGTATCTCTGTCTGTTTCCTAGTGCCGGTTTGAAGTTCCTGCAGTTTTCACTGTAAAACAGAATTGGAGCTCGTACCTCCCCATATATATGTACAGAGTGGAGTTTGCAACTGAATAGAAACTTTGTGTTCCCAACAAGCTAGGTGAAGGACGGCTTTCACACACACTTATCTCTGACAACTGAGCATGTGGAGAGATGTTCGTTCATCTAGCACAAAAGGAACGGGTTGCAGGAGAAATTTTTACCCTGGATTCTCAGTCTGTTTCCTAGTGGTGGTTTGAAATTACTGCAGTTTTCACGGTAAAACCGAGTTGGAGCTCGTACCTACCCATGTATAAGTATGGAGTGTGTTTTGCAACTGAAAATAAACTTTGTGTTCCCTAGAAGCTAGGTAAAGGACGGCTTTTACACACACTTATCTCTCAGAAGTGAGCATGTGGAGAGACTTCCGTTCATCTAGCACAAAAAAGGAACGGGTTGCAGGAGAAACTTTTTCTCTGTTTTCTCAGTCTGTTTCCTAGTGCCGGTTTGAAGTTCCTGCAGTTTTCACTGTAAAACAGAATTGGAGCTCGTACCTCCCCATATATATTTATGGAGTGGGGTTTGCAACTGAAAAGAATCTTTGTGATCCCAACAAGCTATGTGAAGGACGGCTTTCACACACACTTATCTCTCAGAACTGAGCATGTGGAGAGACGTTCGTTCATATAGCACAAAGGGAATGGGTTGCATTATAAACTATTACCCTGGTATCTCTCTGTGTTTCCTAGTGCCGGCTTGAAGTTCCTGCAGTTTTCACTGTAAAACAGAATTGGAGCTCGTACCTCCGGTATATATGTATGGAGTGGAGTTTGTAACTGAAAAGATACTTTGTGTTCCCAACAAGCTAGATGAAGGACGGCTTTCACACACACATTTCTCTCAGAATTGAGCATGTGGAGAGACTATCGTTCATATAGCACAAAGAGTAAAGGTTGCAGGAGAAACATTTTCTGTGGTATCTCAGTGTGATTCCTAGTGCCGGTTTGAAGTTTCTACAATTTTCACTGTAAAACCGCGTTGGAGCTAGTACTTCCCCATATATATATATGGTGTGGAGGTTGCAACCTAAAAGAAACTTTGTGTTCCCAACAAGCTAGGTGAAGGACATCTTTCACACACACATCTCTCAGAACTGAGCATGTGGAGAGACGTTCGTTCATCTAGCACAAATACAACGGTTTGCAGGAGAAACTTTTACTCTGGTTTCTCAGTCTGTTTCCTTTTGCCTGTTTTTAGTTCCTGCAGTTTTCACTGTAAAACCGCGTTGGAGCTAGTACCTCCCCATATAAATATATGGAGTGGAGTTTGCAACTGAAAAGAATCTTTGTGTTCCCAACAAGCTAGGTGAAGGACGGCTTTCACACACACTTATCTCTCAGAAGTGAGCATGTGGAGAGACGTTCGTTCATCTAGCCCAAAGGGAACGGGTTGCAGAGAAACTTTTACTCTGGTTTCTCAGTCTGTTTCCTAATGCCGGTTTCAAGTTACTGCAATTTTCACTGTAAAACCGAGTTGGAGCTCGTACCTCCCCATATATATGTATGGAATGGAGTTTGCAACTGAAAAGAAACTTTGTGTTCCCAGCAAGCTAGGTGAAGGACGGCTTTCACACACACTTATCTCTCAGAACTGAGCATGTGTAGAGACGTTTGTCCATCTAGCACAAAGGGAACTGGTTGCAGGAGAAACTTTTACTCTGGTATCTCTGTCTGTTTCCTAGTGCCGGTTTGAAGTTCCTGCAGTTTTCACTGTAAAATTGAATTGAAGCTCGTACTTCCCCATATATACGTATGGAGTGGAGTTTGCAATTTAAAAGAAACTTTGTGTTCCCAGCAAGCTAGGTGAAGGACGGCTTTCACACACACTTATCTCTCAGAACTGAGCATGTGGAGAGACGTTTGTTCATCTAGCACAAAGGGAACGGGTTGCAGGAGAAACTTTTACTCTGGTATCTCTGTCTGTTTCCTAGTGCCGGTTTGAAGTTCCTGCAGTTTTCACTGTAAAATTGAATTGGAGCTCGTACCTCCCCATATATACGTATGGAGTGGAGTTTGCAATTTAAAAGAAACTTTGTGTTCCCAACAAGCTAGCTGAAGGACGGCTTTCACACACAATTATCTCTCAGAACTGAGCATGTGGACAGACTTTCGTTCATGTAGCACAAAGGGAACGGGTGGCAGGAAAAATTTTACTCTTTTTTCTCACTGTGTTTCCTAGTGCCAGTTTGAAGTTCCTGCAGTTTTCACTGTAAAACCGCGTTGGAGCTAGTAAGTCCCCATATATATGTATGGAGTGGAGTTTGCAACTGAAAAGAATCTTTGTGTTCCCAACAAGCTAGGTGAAGGACGGCTTTCACACACACTTATCTCTCAGAACTGAGCCTGCGGAGAGACGTTCGTTCATCTAGCACAAAAGGAACGGGTTGCAGAAGAAAATTTTCCTCTGGATTCTCAGTCTGTTTCTTAGTGGTGGTTTCAACTTACTGCAATTTTCACTGTAAAACCGAGTTGGAGCTCGTACCTCCCCATATATATGTATGGAGTGGAGTTTGCAACTGAAAAGAATATTTTGTTTTCCCAACAAGCTAGGTGAAGTATGGCTTTCACACACACTTATCTCTCAAATCTGAGCATGTGGAGAGACGTTCGTTCATCTACCAGAAAATGAACAGGTTGCAGGAGAAACTTTTACTCTTGTTTCTCAGTATTTTTCCAAGTGCCAGTTTGAAGTTCCTGCAGTTTTCACTGTAAAACCGCGTTGGAGTTAGTAAGTCCCCATATGTATGTATGGTGTGGAGTTGGCAACTGAAAAGAAACTTTGTGTTCCCAACAAGCAAGGTGAAGGACAGCTTTCACACACACATCTCTCAGAACTGAGCATGTGGAGAGAGGTTCGTTCATCTAGAACAAAAGAACGGGTTGCAGCAGGAACTTTTACTCTGGTTTCTCAGTCTGTTTCCTAGTGCCGGTTTGAAGTTCCTGCAGTTTTCAATGTAAAACAGAATTGGAGCTCGTACCTCCCCATATATATGTATGGAGTGAAGTTTGCAACTGAAAAGAAACACTGTGTTCCCAACAAGCTAGGTGAAGGACGTCTTTCACACACACTTATCTCTCAGAACTGAGCATGTGGAGAGACGTTCGTTCATCTAGCACAAAGGGATCGGGTTGCAGGAGAATCTTTTACTCTGGTATCTCTGTCTGTTTCCTAGTGTCGGTTTGAAGTTCCTGCATTTTCACTGTAAAACCGAGTTGGAGTCGTACCTCCCCATATATATGTATGGAGTGGAGTTTGTAACTGAAAAGATACTTTGTGTTCCCAACGAGCTAGATGAAGGACGGCTTTCACACACACTTTTCTCTCAGACTTGAGCATGTGGAGAGACTATCGTTCATTTAGCACAAAGAGTACAGGTTTCAGGAGAAACATTTACTGTGGTATCTCAGTCTGATTCCTAGTGTCGGTTTGAAGTTTCTGCAATTTTCACTGTAAAACCGCGTTGGAGCTAGTACTTCCCCATATATATATATGGTGTGGAGATTGCAACTGAAAAGAAACTTTGTGTTCCCAACAAGCTAGGTGAAGGACATCTTTCACACACACATCTCTCAGAACTGAGCATGTGGAGAGACGTTCGTTCATCTAGCACAAATACAACGGTTTGCAGGAGAAACTTTTACTCTGGTTTCTCAGTCTTTTTCGTTTTGCCTGTTTTTAGTTCCTGCAGTTTTCACTGTAAAACCGCGTTGGAGCTAGTACTTCCCCATTTATATATATGGAGTGGAGTTTGCAACTGAAAAGAATCTTTGTGTTCCCAACAAGCTAGTTGAAGGGCGGCTTTCACACAGACTTATCTCTCAGAAGTGAGCATGTGGAGAGACGTTCGTTCATCTAGCCCAAAGGGAACGGGTTGCAGGAGAAATTTTACTCTGGTTTCTCAGTCTGTTTCCTAATGCCGGTTTCAAGTTACTGCAATTTTCACTGTAAAACCGAGTTGGAGCTCGTACCTCCCCATATATATGTATGGAATAGAGTTTGCAACTGAAAAGAAACTTTGTGTTCCCAACAAGCTAGGTGAAGGACGGCTTTCACACACACTTATCTCTCAGAACTGAGCATGTGGAGAGACGTTCGTTCATCTAGCACAATAGGAACGGGTTGCAGGAGAAACTTTTCCTATGGATTCTCAGTCTGTTTCCTACTGGTGGTTTCAACTTACTGCAATTTTCACTGTAAAACCGATTTGGAGCTCGTACCTACCCATATATATGTATGGAGTGGAGTTGGCAATTGAAAAGGAACTTTGTGTTCCCAACAAGCTAGCTGAAGGACGGCTTTCACACACACTTATCTCTCAGAACTGAGCATGTGGACAGACGATCGTTCATGTAGCACAAAGGGAACGGGTGGCAGGAGAAACTTTTCCTCTTGTTTCTCACTGTGTTTCCTAGTGCAGGTTTGAAGTTACTGCAGTTTCACTGTAAAACCGAGTTGGAGCTCGTACCTCCCCATATATATATGGAGTGGAGTTTGCAACTGAAAAGAATTTTTTGTGTTCCCATAAAGCTAGGTGAAGTACGGCTTTCACACACACTGATCTCTCAAAACTGAGCATGTTGAGAGACGTTCGTTCATCTAGCACAAAATGAACAGGTTGCAGGAGAAAATTTTACTCTTGTTTCTCAGTCTTTTTCCTAGTGCCAGTTTGAAGTTCCTGCAGTTTTCACTGTAAAACCGCGTTGGAGCTAGTAAGTCCCCATATATATGTATTGTGTGGAGTTTCCAACTGAAAAGAAACTTTGTGTTCCCAACAAGCAAGGTGAAGGACAGCTTTTACACACACATTTCTCAGAACTGAGCATGTGGAGAGACGTTCGTTCATCTAGAACAAAAGAACGGGTTGCGGGAGGAACTTTTACTCTGGTTTCTCAATCTGTTTATTAGTGCCGGTTTGAAGTTCCTGCACTTTCCACTGCAAAACCGAGTTGGAGCTCGTACCTCCCAATATATATGTATGGAGTGGAGTTTGCAACTGAAAAGAAACTTTGTGTTCCCAACAGGCTAGTGAAGGACGGCTTTCACACACACTTATCTCTCAGAATTGAGCATGTGGAGAGTCGTTCGTTCAGCTAGCACAAAAGAACGTGTTGCAGGAGAAACTTTTCTCTGGTTTCTCAGTCTGTTTCTTTTTGCCGGTTTGAAGTTCCTGCAGTTTTCACTGTAAAACCGAGTTGGAGCTCGTACCTCCCCATATATATGTATGGAGTGGAGTTTGCGACTGAAAAGAAACTTTGTGTTCCCAAAAAGCTAGGTGAAGGACGGCATTGACACACACTTATCTCTTAGAACTGAGCATGTGGAGAGAAGTTCGTTCACCTAGCACAATGGGAACGGGTTGCAGGAGAAAATATTACTCTGGTTTCTCAGTCTGTTTCCTTTTGCCGGTTTGAAATTCCTGCAGTTTTCACTGTAAAACCGAGTTGGAGTCGTACCTCCCCATATATATGTATGGAGTGGAGTTTGCAACTGAAAGTAAACTTTGTGTTCCCAACAAGCGAGTTGAAGGACGGCTTTAAACACACTTATCTCTCAGAACTGAGCATGTGGAGAGACGTTCGTTCATCTAGCACAAAGGGAACGGGTTGCAGGGGAAATTTTACTCTGGTATCTTTGTCTGTTTCCTACTGCCGGTTTGAAGTTTCTACAATTTTCACTGTAAAACCGCGTTGGAACTAGTACTTCCCCATATATATATATGGTGTGGAGGTTGCAAACTAAAAGAAAATTTGTGTTCCCAACAAGCTAGGTGAAGGACATCTTTCACACACACATCTCTCAGAACTGAGCATGTGGAGAGACGTTCGTTCATCTAGCACATATACAACGGTTTGCAGAAGAAACTTTTACTCTGGTTTCTCAGTCTGTTTCCTTTTGCCTGTTGTTAGTTCCTGCAGTTTTCACTGTAAAACCGCGTTGGAGCTAGTACCTCCTCATATAAATATATGTAGTGGAGTTTGCAACTGAAAAGAATCTTTGTGTTCCCAACAAGCTATGTGAAGGTCGGCTTTCACACACACTTATCTCTCAGAACTGAGCATGTGGAGAGACGTTCGTTCATCTAGCACAAAGGGAACGGGTTGCAGGAGAAACTTTTACTCTGGTATCTCTGTCTGTTTCCTAGTGCCGGTTTGAAGTTCCTGCAGTTTTCACTGTAAAACAGAATTGGAGCTCGTACCTCCCCATATATATGTACAGAGTGGAGTTTGCAACTGAATAGAAACTTTGTGTTCCCAACAAGCTAGGTGAAGGACGGCTTTCACACACACTTATCTCTGACAACTGAGCATGTGGAGAGATGTTCGTTCATCTAGCACAAAAGGAACGGGTTGCAGGAGAAATTTTTACCCTGGATTCTCAGTCTGTTTCCTAGTGGTGGTTTGAAATTACTGCAGTTTTCACGGTAAAACCGAGTTGGAGCTCGTACCTACCCATGTATAAGTATGGAGTGTGTTTTGCAACTGAAAATAAACTTTGTGTTCCCTAGAAGCTAGGTAAAGGACGGCTTTTACACACACTTATCTCTCAGAAGTGAGCATGTGGAGAGACTTCCGTTCATCTAGCACAAAAAAGGAACGGGTTGCAGGAGAAACTTTTTCTCTGTTTTCTCAGTCTGTTTCCTAGTGCCGGTTTGAAGTTCCTGCAGTTTTCACTGTAAAACAGAATTGGAGCTCGTACCTCCCCATATATATTTATGGAGTGGGGTTTGCAACTGAAAAGAATCTTTGTGATCCCAACAAGCTATGTGAAGGACGGCTTTCACACACACTTATCTCTCAGAACTGAGCATGTGGAGAGACGTTCGTTCATATAGCACAAAGGGAATGGGTTGCATTATAAACTATTACCCTGGTATCTCTCTGTGTTTCCTAGTGCCGGCTTGAAGTTCCTGCAGTTTTCACTGTAAAACAGAATTGGAGCTCGTACCTCCGGTATATATGTATGGAGTGGAGTTTGTAACTGAAAAGATACTTTGTGTTCCCAACAAGCTAGATGAAGGACGGCTTTCACACACACATTTCTCTCAGAATTGAGCATGTGGAGAGACTATCGTTCATATAGCACAAAGAGTAAAGGTTGCAGGAGAAACATTTTCTGTGGTATCTCAGTGTGATTCCTAGTGCCGGTTTGAAGTTTCTACAATTTTCACTGTAAAACCGCGTTGGAGCTAGTACTTCCCCATATATATATATGGTGTGGAGGTTGCAACCTAAAAGAAACTTTGTGTTCCCAACAAGCTAGGTGAAGGACATCTTTCACACACACATCTCTCAGAACTGAGCATGTGGAGAGACGTTCGTTCATCTAGCACAAATACAACGGTTTGCAGGAGAAACTTTTACTCTGGTTTCTCAGTCTGTTTCCTTTTGCCTGTTTTTAGTTCCTGCAGTTTTCACTGTAAAACCGCGTTGGAGCTAGTACCTCCCCATATAAATATATGGAGTGGAGTTTGCAACTGAAAAGAATCTTTGTGTTCCCAACAAGCTAGGTGAAGGACGGCTTTCACACACACTTATTTCTCAGAAGTGAGCAAGTGGAGAGACGTTCGTTCATCTAGCCCAAAGGGAACGGGTTGCAGGAGAAACTTTTACTCTGGTTTCTCAGTCTGTTTCCTAATGCCGGTTTCAAGTTACTGCAATTTTCACTGTAAAACCGAGTTGGAGCTCGTACCTCCCCATATATATGTATGGAATGGAGTTTGCAACTGAAAAGAAACTTTGTGTTCCCAGCAAGCTAGGTGAAGGACGGCTTTCACACACACTTATCTCTCAGAACTGAGCATGTGTAGAGACGTTTGTCCATCTAGCACAAAGGGAACTGGTTGCAGGAGAAACTTTTACTCTGGTATCTCTGTCTGTTTCCTAGTGCCGGTTTGAAGTTCCTGCAGTTTTCACTGTAAAATTGAATTGAAGCTCGTACCTCCCCATATATACGTATGGAGTGGAGTTTGCAATTTAAAAGAAACTTTGTGTTCCCAACAAGCTAGCTGATTGACGGCTTTCACACACACTTATCACTGACAACTGAGCATGTGGAGAGATGTTCGTTCATCTAGCACAAAAGGAACGGGTTGCAGGAGAAATTTTTACCCTGGATTCTCAGTCTGTTTCCTAGTGGTGGTTTGAAATTACTGCAGTTTTCACGGTAAAACCGAGTTGGAGCTCGTACCTACCCATGTATAAGTATGGAGTGTGTTTTGCAACTGAAAATAAACTTTGTGTTCCCTAGAAGCTAGGTAAAGGACGGCTTTTACACACACTTATCTCTCAGAAGTGAGCATGTGGAGAGACTTCCGTTCATCTAGCACAAAGGGAACGGGTTGCAGGAGAAACTTTTTCTCTGTTTTCTCAGTCTGTTTCCTAGTTCCGGTTTGAAGTTCCTGCAGTTTTAACTGTAAAACAGAATTGGAGCTCGTACCTCCCCATATATATTTATGGAGTGGAGTTTGCAACTGAAAAGAATCTTTGTGATCCCAACAAGCTATGTGAAGGACGGCTTTCACACACACTTATCTCTGACAACTGAGCATGTGGAGAGATGTTCGTTCATCTAGCACAAAGGGAATGGGTTGCATTATAAACTATTACCCTGGTATCTCTCTCTGTTTCCTAGTGCCGGCTTGAAGTTCCTGCAGTTTTCACTGTAAAACAGAATTGGAGCTCGTACCTCCCGTATATATGTATGGAGTGGAGTTTGTAACTGAAAAGATACTTTGTGTTCCCAACAAGCTAGATGAAGGACGGCTTTCACACACACATTTCTCTCAGAATTGAGCATGTGGAGAGACTATCGTTCATATAGCAAAAAGAGTAAAGGTTGCAGGAGAAACATTTTCTGTGGTATCTCAGTCTGATTCCTAGTGCCGGTTTGAAGTTTCTACAATTTTCACTGTAAAACCGCGTTGGAGCTAGTACTTCCCCATATATATATATGGTGTGGAGGTTGCAACCTAAAAGAAACTTTGTGTTCCCAACAAGCTAGGTGAAGGACATCTTTCACACACACATCTCTCAGAACTGAGCATGTGGAGAGACGTTCGTTCATCTAGCACAAAGGGAACGGGTTGCAGGAGAAACTTTTACTCTGGTATCTCTGTCTGTTTCCTAGTGCCGGTTTGAAGTTCCTGCAGTTTTCACTGTAAAACAGAATTGGAGCTCGTACCTCCCCATATATATGTACAGAGTGGAGTTTGCAACTGAATAGAAACTTTGTGTTCCCAACAAGCTAGGTGAAGGACGGCTTTCACACACACTTATCTCTGACAACTGAGCATGTGGAGAGATGTTCGTTCATCTAGCACAAAAGGAACGGGTTGCAGGAGAAATTTTTACCCTGGATTCTCAGTCTGTTTCCTAGTGGTGGTTTGAAATTACTGCAGTTTTCACGGTAAAACCGAGTTGGAGCTCGTACCTACCCATGTATAAGTATGGAGTGTGTTTTGCAACTGAAAATAAACTTTGTGTTCCCTAGAAGCTAGGTAAAGGACGGCTTTTACACACACTTATCTCTCAGAAGTGAGCATGTGGAGAGACTTCCGTTCATCTAGCACAAAAAAGGAACGGGTTGCAGGAGAAACTTTTTCTCTGTTTTCTCAGTCTGTTTCCTAGTGCCGGTTTGAAGTTCCTGCAGTTTTCACTGTAAAACAGAATTGGAGCTCGTACCTCCCCATATATATTTATGGAGTGGGGTTTGCAACTGAAAAGAATCTTTGTGATCCCAACAAGCTATGTGAAGGACGGCTTTCACACACACTTATCTCTCAGAACTGAGCATGTGGAGAGACGTTCGTTCATATAGCACAAAGGGAATGGGTTGCATTATAAACTATTACCCTGGTATCTCTCTGTGTTTCCTAGTGCCGGCTTGAAGTTCCTGCAGTTTTCACTGTAAAACAGAATTGGAGCTCGTACCTCCGGTATATATGTATGGAGTGGAGTTTGTAACTGAAAAGATACTTTGTGTTCCCAACAAGCTAGATGAAGGACGGCTTTCACACACACATTTCTCTCAGAATTGAGCATGTGGAGAGACTATCGTTCATATAGCACAAAGAGTAAAGGTTGCAGGAGAAACATTTTCTGTGGTATCTCAGTGTGATTCCTAGTGCCGGTTTGAAGTTTCTACAATTTTCACTGTAAAACCGCGTTGGAGCTAGTACTTCCCCATATATATATATGGTGTGGAGGTTGCAACCTAAAAGAAACTTTGTGTTCCCAACAAGCTAGGTGAAGGACATCTTTCACACACACATCTCTCAGAACTGAGCATGTGGAGAGACGTTCGTTCATCTAGCACAAATACAACGGTTTGCAGGAGAAACTTTTACTCTGGTTTCTCAGTCTGTTTCCTTTTGCCTGTTTTTAGTTCCTGCAGTTTTCACTGTAAAACCGCGTTGGAGCTAGTACCTCCCCATATAAATATATGGAGTGGAGTTTGCAACTGAAAAGAATCTTTGTGTTCCCAACAAGCTAGGTGAAGGACGGCTTTCACACACACTTATTTCTCAGAAGTGAGCAAGTGGAGAGACGTTCGTTCATCTAGCCCAAAGGGAACGGGTTGCAGGAGAAACTTTTACTCTGGTTTCTCAGTCTGTTTCCTAATGCCGGTTTCAAGTTACTGCAATTTTCACTGTAAAACCGAGTTGGAGCTCGTACCTCCCCATATATATGTATGGAATGGAGTTTGCAACTGAAAAGAAACTTTGTGTTCCCAGCAAGCTAGGTGAAGGACGGCTTTCACACACACTTATCTCTCAGAACTGAGCATGTGTAGAGACGTTTGTCCATCTAGCACAAAGGGAACTGGTTGCAGGAGAAACTTTTACTCTGGTATCTCTGTCTGTTTCCTAGTGCCGGTTTGAAGTTCCTGCAGTTTTCACTGTAAAATTGAATTGAAGCTCGTACCTCCCCATATATACGTATGGAGTGGAGTTTGCAATTTAAAAGAAACTTTGTGTTCCCAACAAGCTAGCTGATTGACGGCTTTCACACACACTTATCACTGACAACTGAGCATGTGGAGAGATGTTCGTTCATCTAGCACAAAAGGAACGGGTTGCAGGAGAAATTTTTACCCTGGATTCTCAGTCTGTTTCCTAGTGGTGGTTTGAAATTACTGCAGTTTTCACGGTAAAACCGAGTTGGAGCTCGTACCTACCCATGTATAAGTATGGAGTGTGTTTTGCAACTGAAAATAAACTTTGTGTTCCCTAGAAGCTAGGTAAAGGACGGCTTTTACACACACTTATCTCTCAGAAGTGAGCATGTGGAGAGACTTCCGTTCATCTAGCACAAAGGGAACGGGTTGCAGGAGAAACTTTTTCTCTGTTTTCTCAGTCTGTTTCCTAGTTCCGGTTTGAAGTTCCTGCAGTTTTAACTGTAAAACAGAATTGGAGCTCGTACCTCCCCATATATATTTATGGAGTGGAGTTTGCAACTGAAAAGAATCTTTGTGATCCCAACAAGCTATGTGAAGGACGGCTTTCACACACACTTATCTCTGACAACTGAGCATGTGGAGAGATGTTCGTTCATCTAGCACAAAGGGAATGGGTTGCATTATAAACTATTACCCTGGTATCTCTCTCTGTTTCCTAGTGCCGGCTTGAAGTTCCTGCAGTTTTCACTGTAAAACAGAATTGGAGCTCGTACCTCCCGTATATATGTATGGAGTGGAGTTTGTAACTGAAAAGATACTTTGTGTTCCCAACAAGCTAGATGAAGGACGGCTTTCACACACACATTTCTCTCAGAATTGAGCATGTGGAGAGACTATCGTTCATATAGCAAAAAGAGTAAAGGTTGCAGGAGAAACATTTTCTGTGGTATCTCCTTCTGATTCCTAGTGCCGGTTTGAAGTTTCTACAATTTTCACTGTAAAACCGCGTTGGAGCTAGTACTTCCCCATATATATATATGGTGTGGAGGTTGCAACCTAAAAGAAACTTTGTGTTCCCAACAAGCTAGGTGAAGGACATCTTTCACACACACATCTCTCAGAACTGAGCATGTGGAGAGACGTTCGTTCATCTAGCACAAATACAACGGTTTGCAGGAGAAACTTTTACTCTGGTTTCTCAGTCTGTTTCCTTTTGCCTGTTTTTAGTTCCTGCAGTTTTCACTGTAAAACCGCGTTGGAGCTAGTACCTCCCCATATAAATATATGGAGTGGAGTTTGCAACTGAAAAGAATCTTTGTGTTCCCAACAAGCTAGGTGAAGGACGGCTTTCACACAAACTTATCTCTCAGAAGTGAGCATGTGGAGAGACGTTCGTTCATCTAGCACAAAGGGAACGGGTTGCAGGAGAAACTTTTACTCTGGTTTCTCAGTCTGTTTCCTAATGCCGGTTTCAAGTTACTGCAATTTTCACTGTAAAACCGAGTTGGAGCTCCTACCTCCCCATATATATGTATGGAATGGAGTTTGCAACTGAAAAGAAACTTTGTGTTCCCAGCAAGCTAGGTGAAGGACGGCTTTCACACACACTTATCTCTCAGAACTGAGCATGTGGAGAGACGTTTTTTCATCTAGCACAAAGGGAACGGGTTGCAGGAGAAACTTTTACTCTGGTATCTCTGTCTGTTTCCTAGTGCCGGTTTGAAGTTCCTGCAGTTTTCACTGTAAAATTGAATTGGAGCTCGTACCTCCCCATATATACGTATGGAGTGGAGTTTGCAATTTAAAAGAAACTTTGTGTTCCCAACAAGCTAGCTGAAGGACGGCTTTCACACACAATTATCTCTCAGAACTGAGCATGTGGACAGACGTTCGTTCATGTAGCACAAAGGGAACGGGTGGCAGGAAAACTTTACTCTTTTTTCTCACTGTGTTTCCTAGTGCCAGTTTGAAGTTCCTGCAGTTTTCACTGTAAAACCGCGTTGGAGCTAGTAAGTCCCCATATATATGTATGGAGTGGAGTTTGCAACTGAAAAGAATCTTTGTGTTCCCAACAAGCTAGTGAAGGACGGCTTTCACACACGCTTATCTCTCAGAACTGAGCCTGCGGAGAGACGTTCGTTCATCTAGCACAAAAGGAACGGGTTGCAGGAGAAAATTTTCCTCTGGATTCTCAGTCTGTTTCTTAGTGGTGGTTTCAACTTACTGCAATTTTCACTGTAAAACCGAGTTGGAGCTCGTACCTCCCCATATATATGTATGGAGTGGAGTTTGCAACTGAAAAGAATATTTTGTTTTCCCAACAAGCTAGGTGAAGTACGGCTTTAACACACACTTATCTCTCAAATCTGAGCATGTGGAGAGACGTTCGTTCATCTAGCAGAAAATGAACAGGTTGCAGGAGAAACTTTTACTCTTGTTTCTCAGTATTTTTCCTAGTGCCAGTTTGAAGTTCCTGCAGTTTTCACTGTAAAACCGCGTTGGAGTTAGTAAGTCCCCATATATATGTATGGTGTGGAGTTTGCAACTGAAAAGAAACTTTGTGTTCCCAACAAGCAAGGTGAAGGACAGCTTTCACACACACATCTCTCAGAACTGAGCATGTGGAGAGAGGTTCGTTCATCTAGAACAAAAGAACGGGTTGCAGCAGGAACTTTTACTCTGGTTTCTCAGTGTGTTTCCTATTGCCGGTTTGAAGTTCCTACAATTTTCACTGTAAAACCGCGTTGGAGCTAGTACATCCCAATATATATGTATGGCTTAGAGTTTTCAACTGAAAAGAAACTTTGTGTTCCAAACAAGATAGGTGAAGGACAGTTTTCAAACACACATCTCTCAGAACTGAGCATGTGGAGAGAAGTTCGTTCATCTAGCACAAAAGAACGGGTTGCAGGAGAAACTTTTACTCTGGTATCTCTGTCTGTTTCCTAGTGCCAGTTTGAAGTTCCTGCAGTTTTCAATGTAAAACAGAATTGGAGCTCGTACCTCCCCATATATATGTATGGAGTGAAGTTTGCAACTGAAAAGAAACACTGTGTTCCCAACAAGCTAGGTGAAGGACGTCTTTCACACACACTTATCTCACAGAACTGAGCATGTGGAGAGACGTTCGTTCATCTAGCACAAAGGGATCGGGTTGCAGGAGAATCTTTTACTCTGGTATCTCTGTCTGTTTCCTAGTGTCGGTTTGAAGTTCCTGCATTTTCACTGTAAAACAGAAATTGAGCTCTTACCTCCCCATATATATGTATGGAGTGGAGTTTGCAACTGAAAAGAAACTTTGTGTTCCCAACAAGCTAGGTGAAGGACGGCTTTCACACACACTTATCTCTCAGAACTGAGCATGTGGAGAGAAGTTCGTTCATCTAGCACAAAGGGAACGGTTTGCAGGAGAAAATTTTACTCTGGTTTCTCAGTCTGTTTCCTTTTGCCGGTTTGAAATTCCTGCAGTTTTCACTGTAAAACCGAGTTGGAGTCATACCTCCCCATATATATGTATGGAGTGGAGTTTGCAAGTGAAAAGAAGCTTTGTGTTCCCAACAAGCTAGGTGAAGGACATCTTTCACACACACATCTCTCAGAACTGAGCATGTGGAGAGACGTTCGTTCATCTAGCACAAATACAACGGTTTGCAGGAGAAACTTTTACTCTGGTTTCTCAGTCTGTTTCCATTTGCCGTTTTGAAATTCCTGCAGTTTTCACTGTAAAACCGAGTTGGAGTCGTACCTCCCCATATATATTTATGGAGTGGAGATTGCAACTGAAAAGAAACTTTGTGATCCCAACAAGCTAGGTTAAGGACGGCTTTCACACACACATCTCTCAGAACTGAGCATGTGGAGAGACGTTCGTTCATCTAGCACAAAGACAACGGTTGGCAGGAGAAACTTTTACTCTGGTTTCTCAGTCTGTTTCCTAGTGCCGGTTTGAAGTTCCTTAGTTTTCACTGTAAAACCGAGTTGGAGCTCGTACCTCACCTATATATATGTATGGAGTGGAGTTTGTAACTGAAAAGAAACTTTCTGTTCCCAACAAGCTAGGTGAAGTACGGCTTTCACACACACTTATCTCTCAGAACTGAGCATGTGGAGAAACGTTCGTTCATCAAGCACAAAGGGAACGGGTGGCAGGAGTAACTTTTACTCTGGTTTCTCAGTCTGTTTCCTAGTGCCGGTTTGAAGTTCCTGCAGTTTTCACTGTAAAACCGCTTTGGAGCTAGTAACCCCCATATATATGTATGGTGTGGAGTTTGCAACTGAAAAGAAACTTTGTGTTCCCAACAAGCTAATTGAAGGACGGTTTTAACACACACATCTCTCAGAACTGAGCATTTGGAGAGACGTTCGTTCATCTAGAACAAAAGAACGGGTTGCAGGAGAAAATTTTACTCTGGTTTCTCAGTCTGTTTCCTAGTGCCGGTTTGAAGTCCCTGCAGTTTTCACTGTAAAACAGTGTTGGAGCTTGTATCTACACATATATATATATGGAGTGGAATTTGCTAGTGAAAAGAAAATTTGTGTTCCCAACAAGCTAAGTGAAGGACGGTTTTAACACACACATCTCTCAGAACTGAGCATTTGGAGAGATATTCGTTCATCTAGAACAAAAGAACGGGTTGCAGGAGTAACTTTTATTCTGTTTTCTCAGTATGTTTCCTAGTGCCGGTTTGAAGTTCCTGCAGTTTTCACTGTAAAACAGAATTGGAGCTCGAACCTCCCCATATATATGTATGGAAGTAGTTTGCCACTGAAAAGAAACTTTGTGTTCCCAACAAGCTAGGTGAAGGACGGCTTTCACACACAATTATCTCTCAGAACTGAGCATGTGGAGAGACGTTCGTTCATCTAGCACAAACGGAACGGGGTGCAGGAGAAACTTTTACTCTGGTATCTCTGTCTGCTTCCAAGTGCCGGTTTGAAGTTCCTGCAGTTTTCAGTGTAAAACTGATTTGGAGCTCGTACTTCCCCATATATATGGATGCAGTGGAGTTTGCAACTGAAAAGAAACTTTGTGTTCCCAACAAGCTAGGTGAAGGACGGCTTTCACACACACTTATCTCTCAGAAGTGAGCATGTGGAGAGACGTTCGTTCATCTAGCACAAAGGGAACGGGTTGCAGGAGAAACTTTTACTCTGGTATCTCTGTCTGTTTCGAAGTGCCGGTATGAATTTCCTGCAGTTTTCACTGTAAAACAGAATTCGAGCTCGTACCTCCCCATATATATGAATGGAATGGAGTTTGCTACTGAAAAGAATATTTTGTGTTCCCAACAAGCTAGGTGAAGTACGGCTTTCACACACACTTATCTCTCAAATATGAGCATGTGGAGAGACGTTCGTTCATCTAGCACAATATGAACAGGTTGCAGGAAAACTTTTACTCTTGGTTCTCAGTCTTTTTCCTACTGCCAGTTTGAAGTTCCTGCAGTTTTCACTGTAAAACAGCGTTGGAGCTAGTAAGTCCCCATATATATGTATAGTGTGGAGTTTGCAACTGAAAAGAAACTTTGTGTTCCCAACAAGCAAGGTGAAGGACAGCTTTCACACACACATCTCTCAGAACTGAGAATGTGGAGAGACGTTCGTTCATCTAGAACAAAAGAAAGGGTTGCAGGTGGAACTTTTACTCTGGTTTCTCAGTCTGTTTCCTAGTGCCGGTTTGAAGTTCCTGCAGTTTTCACTGTAAAACGGTGTTGGAGCTAGAACCTCCCCATATATATATATGGAGTGGAGTATGCTAGTGAAAAGAAATTTTGTGTTCCCAACATGTTAGATGAAGGATGGCTTTCACACACACTTATCTCTCAGAACTGAGCATGTGGAGAGACGTTCGTTCATCTAGCACAAAGGGAACGGTTTGCAGGAGAAACTTTTATTCTGGTTTCTCAATCTGTTTATTAGTGCCGGTTTGAAGTTCCTGCACTTTCCACTGCAAAACAGAGTTTGAGCTCGTACCTCCCAATATATATGTATGGAGTGGAGTTTGCAACTGAAAAGAAACTTTGTGTTCCCAAAAGGCTATTGAAGGACGGCTTTCACACTCAATTATCTCTCAAAACTGAGCATGTGGAGAGACGTTCGTTCAGCTAGCACAAAAGAACGTGTTTCAGGAGAAACTTTTCTCTGGTTTCTCAGTCTGTTTCCTAGTGCAGGTTTGAAGTTCCTGCAGTTTTCACTGTAAAACCGTGTTGGAGCTAGTTTCTCCCCATATATATGTATGGAGTGGAGTTTGCAACTGAAAAGAAAATTTCTGTTCCCAACAAGCTAGGTAAAGGACGGCTTTCACACTCACTTATCTCTCAGAACTGAGCATGTGGAGAGAATTTCGTTCATCTAGCACAAAGGGAAACGGTTGCAGGAGAAAATTTTACTCTGGTTTCTCAGTCTGTTTCCTTTTGCCGGTTTGAAGTTCCTGCAGTTTTCACTGTAAATCCGAGTTGGTGTCGTACCTCCCCATATATATTTATGCAGTGGGGTTTGCAACTGAAAAGAAAATTTGTGTTCCCAACAAGCTAGTTGAAGGACGGGTTCACACACACTTTTTCTCTCAGAATTTATCATGTGGAGAGACCTTCGTTCATCTTGCACAAAGGGAACGGTTTGCAGGAGAAACTTTTATTCTGGTTTCTCAATCTGTTTATTAGTGCCGACTTGAAGTTCCTGCACTTTCCACTGCAAAACAGATTTCGAGCTCGTACCTCCCAATATATATGTATGGATTGGAGTTTGCAACTGAAAAGAAACTTTGTGTTCCGAACAGCCTATTGAAGGACGGCTTTCACACACAATTATCTCTCAAAACTGAGCATGTGGAGAGACGTTCGTTCATCTAGCACAAAGGGATACGGTTGCAGGAGAAAATTTTACTCTGGTTTCTCAGTCTGTTTCCTTTTGCCGGTTTGAAGTTATTGCAGTTTTCACTGTAAAACCGAGTTGGAGCTCGTACCTCCCCTTATATATGTATGGAGTGGATTTTGCAACTGAAAAGAAAATTTGTGTTCCCAACAAGCTAGTTGGAGGACGGGTTCACACACACTTATCTCTCAGAACTGAGCATGTGGAGAGACGTTCGTTCATCTAGCACAAAGGGAACGGGTTGCAGGAGAAACTTTTACTCTTGTATCTCTGTCTGTTTCCTAGTGCCGGTTTGAAGTTCCTGCATTTTCACCGTAAAACAGAATTTGAGCTCGAACCTCCCCATTTATATGTATGGAGTGGAGTTTGCGACTGAATAGAAACTTTGTGTTCCCAACAAGCTAGTTGAAGGACGGCTTTCACACAAACTTATCTCTCAGAACTGAGCATGTGGAGAGATATTCGTTCATCTAGCACAAAAGGAATGGGTTGCAGGAGAAATTTTTACCCTGGATTCTCAGTCTGTTTCCTAGTGCTGGTTTGAATTTACTAAAGATTTCACTGTAAAACCGTTTTGGAGCTCGTACATCCCCATATATATTTATGGAGTGGAGATTGCAGCTGAAAAGAAACTTTGTGATCCCAACAAGCTAGGTGAAGGACGGCTTTCACACACACTTATCTCTCAGAACTGAGCATGTGGAGAGACGATCGTTCATCTAGCACAAAGGGAAGGGGTTGCATTATAAACTATTACTCTGTTATCTCTGTCTTTTTCCTAGTGCCGGCTTGAAGTTCCTGCAGTTTACACTGTAAAACAGAATTGGAGCTCGTACCTCCCCATATATATGTATGGAGTGGAGTAAGCAACTGTAAAGATACTTGTGTTCCCAACAAGATAGATGAAGGACGGCTTTCACACACACTTTTTTCTCAGAACTGAGCATGTGGAGAGACTTTCGTTCATCTAGCACAAAGGGAACAGGTTGCAGGAGAAATATTTATGGTGGGTTCTCAGTCTGTTTCCTAGTGCCGGTTTGAAGTTCCTACAATTTTCACTGTAAAACCGCGTTGGAGCTAGTAACTCCCCATATATATATATGGTGTGGAGTTTGCAACTGAAAAGAAACTTTTTGTTCCCAACAAGCTAGGTGAAGGACAGCTTTAACACACACATCTCTCAGAACTGAGCATGTGGAGAGACGTGCGTTCATCTAGCATAAAGTGAACTGGTGGCAGGAGAAACTTTTACTCTGGTATCTCTGTCTGTTTCCTAGTGCCAGTTTGAATTTCCTGAGGTTTTCACTGTAAAAGAGAATTGGAGCTCGTACCTCCCCATATATATGTATGTAGTGGAGTTTGCAACTGAAAAGAAACTTTGTGTTCCCAACAAGCTAGTTGAAGGACGGCTTTCACACACACTTATCTCTCAGAAGTGAGCATGTGGAGAGACGTTCGTTCATCTAGCACAAAGGGAACGGGTTGCAGGGAAACTTTTACTCTGGTATCTCTGTCTGTTTCCTAGTGCCGGTTTGAAGTTCCTGCAGTTTTCACTGTAAAACAGCGTTGGAGCTAGTAACTCCCTATATATATGTATGGTGTGGAGATTGCAACTGAAAAAAAACTTTGTGTTCCCAACAAGCTAGGTGAAGGACAGCTTTCACACACACATCTCTCAGAACTGAGCATGTGGAGAGACGTTCGTTCATCTAGAACAAAAGAACGGGTTGCAGGAGAAACTTTTAATCTGGTTTCTCAGTCTGTTTCCAATTGCCGGTTTGAAGTTCCTACAATTTTCACCCTAAACCGCGTTGGAGCTAGTACCTCCCCATATATATGTATGGAGTGGAGTTTGCAACTTAAAAGAAATTTGTGTTCCCAACAAGCTAGGTGAAGTACAGTTTTCACACACACATCTCTCAGAACTGAGCATGTGGAGAGAAGTTCGTTCATGTAGCACAAAAGAACGGGTTGCAGGAGAAATTTTTACCCTGGATTCTCAGTCTCTTTCTTAGTGCTGTATTGAATTTACTGCAGTTTTCACTGTAAAACCCGGTTGGAGCTCTTACTTACCCATATATATTTTTGGAGTGGAGTTTGCATCTGAAAAGAAACTTTGTGATCCCAACAAGCTAGGTGAAGGACGGCTTTCACACACACATCTCTCAGAACTGAACATGTGGAGAGACGTTCGTTCATCTAGCACAAAGAACGGGTTGCAGGAGGAACTTTTACTCTGGTTTCTCGGTCTGTTTTTTAGAGCCGATTTTAAGTTTCTGCAGTTTCCACTGTAAAACCGAGTTGGAGCTCGTACCTCCCCATATATATGTATGGATTGGAGTTTGCAACTGAAAAGAAACTTTGTGTTCCCAACAAGCTAGGTGAAGGACGGCTTTCACACACACTTATCTCTCAGAACTGAGCATGTGGAGAGTCGTTCGTTCATCTAGCACAAAAGGAACGGGTTGCAGGAGAAACTTTTCCTATGGATTCTCAGTCTGTTTCCTACTGGTGGTTTCAACTTACTGCAATTTTCACTGTAAAACCGATTTGGAGCTCTTACCTACCCATATATATGTATGGAGTGGAGTTGGCAATTGAAAAGAAACTTTGTGTTCCCAACAAGCTAGCTGAAGGACGGCTTTCACACACACTTATCTCTCAGAACTGAGCATGTGGACAGACGATCGTTCATGTAGCACAAAGGGAACGGGTGGCAGGAGAAACTTTTCCTCTTGTTTCTCACTGTGTTTCCTAGTGCAGGTTTGAAGTTACTGCAGTTTCACTGTAAAACCGAGTTGGAGCTCGTACCTCCCCATATATATATGGAGTGGAGTTTGCAACTGAAAAGAATTTTTTGTGTTCCCATAAAGCTAGGTGAAGTACGGCTTTCACACACACTGATCTCTCAAAACTGAGCATGTTGAGAGACGTTCGTTCATCTAGCACAAAATGAACAGGTTGCAGGAGAAAATTTTACTCTTGTTTCTCAGTCTTTTTCCTAGTGCCAGTTTGAAGTTCCTGCAGTTTTCACTGTAAAACCGCGTTGGAGCTAGTAAGTCCCCATATATATGTATTGTGTGGAGTTTCCAACTGAAAAGAAATTTTGTGTTCCCAACAAGCAAGGTGAAGGACAGCTTTTACACACACATTTCTCAGAACTGAGCATGTGGAGAGACATTCGTTCATCTAGAACAAAAGAACGGGTTGCGGGAGGATCTTTTACTCTGGTTTCTCAATCTGTTTATTAGTGCCGGTTTGAAGTTCCTGCACTTTCCACTGCAAAACCGAGTTGGAGCTCGTACCTCCCAATAAATATGTATGGAGTGGAGTTTGCAAATGAAAAGAAACTTTGTGTTCCCAACAGGCTAGTGAAGGACGGCTTTCACACACACTTATCTCTCAGAACTGAGCATGTGGAGAGTCGTTCGTTCAGCTAGCACAAAAGAACGTGTTGCCGGAGCAACTTTTCTCTGGTTTCTCAGTCTGTTTCCTTTTGCCGGTTTGAAGTTCCTGCAGTTTTCACTGTAAAACCGAGTTGGAGCTCGTACCCCCCCATATATATGTATGGATTGGAGTTTGCGACTGAAAAGAAACTTTGTGTTCCCAACAAGCTAGGTGAAGGACGGCTTTGACACACACTTATCTCTTAGAAATGAGCATGTGGAGAGAAGTTCGTTCATCTAGCACAATGGGAACGGGTTACAGGGGAAATTTTACTCTGGTATCTTTGTCTGTTTCCTAGTGCCGGTTTGAAGTTTCTACAATTTTCACTGTAAAATCGCGTTGGAACTAGTACTTCCCCATATATATATATGGTGTGGAGGTTGCAACCTAAAAGAAACTTTGTGTTCCCAACAAGCTAGGTGAAGGACATCTTTCACACACACATCTCTCAGAACTGGGCATGTGGAGAGACGTTCGTTCATCTAGCACATATACAACGGTTTGCAGAAGAAACTTTTACTCTGGTTTCTCAGTCTGTTTCCTTTTGCCTGTTGTTAGTTCCTGCAGTTTTCACTGTAAAACCGCGTTGGAGCTAGTACCTCCCCATATAAATATATGTAGTGGAGTTTGCAACTGAAAAGAATCTTTGTGTTCCCAACAAGCTAGGTGAAGGACGGCTTTCACACACACTTATCTCTCAGAAGTGTGCATGTGGAGAGACGTTCGTTCATCTAGCACAAAGGGAACGGGTTGCAGGAGAAATTCTTACTCTGGTTTCTCAGTCTGTTTCCTAATGCCGGTTCCAAGTTACTGCAATTTTCACTGTAAAACCGAGTTGGAGCTCGTACCTCCCCATATATATGTATGGAATGGAGTTTGCAACTGAAAAGAAACTTTGTGTTCCCAACAAGCTAGGTGAAGGACGGCTTTCACACACAATTATCTCTCAGAACTGAGCATGTGGAGAGACGTTCGTTCATCTAGCACAATGGGAACGGGTTGCAGGAGAAACTTTTACTCTGGTATCTCTGTCTGTTTCCTAGTGCCGGTTTGAAGTTCCTGCAGTTTTCACTGTAAAACAGAATTGGAGCTCGTACCTCCCCATATATATGTACAGAGTGGAGTTTGCAACTGAATAGAAACTTTGTGTTCCCAACAAGCTAGGTGAAGGACGGCTTTCACACACACTTATCTCTGACAACTTAGCATGTGGAGAGATGTTCGTTCATCTAGCACAAAAGGAACGGGTTGCAGGAGAAATTTTTACCCTGGATTCTCAGTCTGTTTCCTAGTGGTGGTTTGAAATTACTGCAGTTTTCACGGTAAAACCGAGTTGGAGCTCGTACCTACCCATGTATAAGTATGGTGTGTGTTTTGCAACTGAAAATAAACTTTGTGTTCCCTAGAAGCTAGGTAAAGGACGGCTTTTACACACACTTATCTCTCAGAAGTGAGCATGTGGAGAGACTTCCGTTCATCTAGCACAAAAAAGGAACGGGTTGCAGGAGAAACTTTTTCTCTGTTTTCTCAGTCTGTTTCCTAGTGCCGGTTTGAAGTTCCTGCAGTTTTCACTGTAAAACAGAATTGGAGCTCGTACCTCCCCATATATATTTATGGAGTGGGGTTTGCAACTGAAAAGAATCTTTGTGATCCCAACAAGCTATGTGAAGGACGGCTTTCACACACACTTATCTCTCAGAACTGAGTATGTGGAGAGACGTTCATTCATATAGCACAAAGGGAATGGGTTGCATTATAAACTATTACCCTGGTATCTCTCTGTGTTTCCTAGTGCCGGCTTGAAGTTCCTGCAGTTTTCACTGTAAAACAGAATTGGAGCTCGTACCTCCGGTATATATGTATGGAGTGGAGTTTGTAACTGAAAAGATACTTTGTGTTCCCAACAAGCTAGATGAAGGACGGCTTTCACACACACATTTCTCTCAGAATTGAGCATGTGGAGAGACTATCGTTCATATAGCACAAAGAGTAAAGGTTGCAGGAGAAACATTTTCTGTGGTATCTCAGTGTGATTCCTAGTGCCGGTTTGAAGTTTCTACAATTTTCACTGTAAAACCGCGTTGGAGCTAGTACTTCCCCATATATATATATGGTGTGGAGGTTGCAACCTAAAAGAAACTTTCTGTTCCCAACAAGCTAGGTGAAGGACATCTTTCACACACACATCTCTCAGAACTGAGCATGTGGAGAGACGTTCGTTCATCTAGCACAAATACAACGGTTTGCAGGAGAAACTTTTACTCTGGTTTCTCAGTCTGTTTCCTTTTGCCTGTTTTTAGTTCCTGCAGTTTTCACTGTAAAACCGCGTTGGAGCTAGTACCTCCCCATATAAATATATGGAGTGGAGTTTGCAACTGAAAAGAATCTTTGTGTTCCCAACAATCTAGGTGAAGGACGGCTTTCACACACACTTATCTCTCAGAAGTGAGCATGTGGAGAGACGTTCGTTCATCTAGCCCAAAGGGAACGGGTTGCAGGAGAAACTTTTACTCTGGTTTCTCAGTCTGTTTCCTAATGCCGGTTTCAAGTTACTGCAATTTTCACTGTAAAACCGAGTTGGGGCTCGTACCTCCCCATATATATGTATGGAATGGAGTTTGCAACTGAAAAGAAACTTTGTGTTCCCAGCAAGCTAGGTGAAGGACGGCTTTCACACACACTTATCTCTCAGAACTGAGCATGTGGAGAGACGTTTGTTCATCTAGCACAAAGGGAACAGATTGCAGGAGAAACTTTTACTCTGGTATCTCTGTCTGTTTCCTAGTGCCGGTTTGAAGTTCCTGCAGTTTTCACTGTAAAATTGAATTGGAGCTCGTACCTCCCCATATATACGTATGGAGTGGAGTTTGCAATTTAAAAGAAACTTTGTGTTCCCAACAAGCTAGCTGATTGTCGGCTTTCACACACACTTATCTCTGACAACTGAGCATGTGGAGAGATGTTCGTTCATCTAGCACAAAAGGAACGGTTTGCAGGAGAAATTTTTACCCTGGATTCTCAGTCTGTTTCCTAGTGGTGGTTTGAAATTACTGCAGTTTTCACGGTAAAACCGAGTTGGAGCTCGTACCTACCCATGTATAAGTATGGAGTGTGTTTTGCAACTGAAAATAAACTTTGTGTTCACTAGAAGCTAGGTAAAGGACGGCTTTTACACACACTTATCTCTCAGAAGTGAGCATGTGGAGAGACTTCCGTTTATCTAGCACAAAGGGAACGGGTTGCAGGAGAAACTTTTTCTCTGTGTTCTCAGTCTGTTTCCTAGTGCCGGTTTGAAGTTCCTGCAGTTTTAACTGTAAAACAGAATTGGAGCTCGTACCTCCCCATATATATTTATGGAGTGGAGTTTGCAACTGAAAAGAATCTTTGTGTCCCAACAAGCTATGTGAAGGACGGCTTTCACACACACTTATCTGTGACAACTGAGCATGTGGAGAGATGTTCGTTCATCTAGCACAAAGGGAATGGGTTGCATTATAAACTATTACCCTGGTATCTCTCTCTGTTTCCTAGTGCCGGCTTGAAGTTCCTGCAGTTTTCACTGTAAAACAGAATTGGAGCTCGTACCTCCCGTATATATGTATGGAGTGGAGTTTGTAACTGAAAAGATACTTTGTGTTCCCAACAAGCTAGATGAAGGACGGCTTTCACACACACATTTCTCTCAGAATTGAGCATGTGGAGAGACTATCGTTCATATAGCAAAAAGAGTAATGGTTGCAGGAGAAACATTTTCTGTGGTATCTCATTCTGATTCCTAGTGCCGGTTTGAAGTTTCTACAATTTTCACTGTAAAACCGAGTTGGAGCTAGTACTTCCCCATATATATATATGGTGTGGAGGTTGCAACCTAAAAGAAACTTTGTGTTCCCAACAAGCTAGGTGAAGGACATCTTTCACACACACATCTCTCAGAAATGAGCATGTGGAGAGACGTTCGTTCATCTAGCACAAATACAACGGTTTGCAGGAGAAACTTTTACTCTGGTTTCTCAGTCTGTTTCCTTTTGCCTGTTTTTAGTTCCTTCAGTTTTCACTGTAAAACCGTGTTGGAGCTAGTACCTCCCCATATAAATATATGGAGTGGAGTTTGCAACTGAAAAGAATCTTTGTGTTCCCAACAAGCTAGGTGAAGGACGGCTTTCACACAAACTTATCTCTCAGAAGTGAGCATGTGGAGAGACGTTCGTTCATCTAGCACAAAGGGAACGGTTTGCAGGAGAAACTTTTACTCTGGTTTCTCAGTCTGTTTCCTAATGCCGGGTTCAAGTTACTGCAATTTTCACTGTAAAACCGAGTTGGAGCTCGTACCTCCCCATATATATGTATGGAATGGAGTTTGCAACTGAAAAGAAACTTTGTGTTCCCAGCAAGCTAGTTGAAGGACGGCTTTCACACACACTTATCTCTCAGAACTGAGCATGTGGAGAGACGTTTGTTCATCTAGCACAAAGGGAACGGGTTGCAGGAGAAACTTTTACTCTGGTATCTCTGTCTGTTTCCTAGTGCCGGTTTGATGTTCCTGCATTTTTCACTGTAAAATTGAATTGGAGCTCGTACCTCCCCATATATACGTATGGAGTGGAGTTTGCAATTTAAAAGAAACTTTGTGTTCCCAACAAACTAGCTGAAGGACGGCTTTCACACACAATTATCTCTCAGAACTGAGCCTGTGGACAGACGTTCGTTCATGTAGCACAAAGGGAACGGGTGGCAGGAAAACTTTTACTCTTGTTTCTCACTGTGTTTCCTAGTGCAGGTTTGAAGTTACTGCAGTTTTCACTGTAAAACCGAGTTGGAGCTCGTACCTCCTCATATATATGTATGGAGTGGAGTTTGCAACTGAAAAGAATTTTTTGTGTTCCCAACAAGCTAGGTGAAGTACGGCTTTCACACACACTTATCTCTCAAAACTGATCATGTGGAGAGACGTTCGTTCATGTAGCACAAAACGAACAGGTTGCAGGAGAAACTTTTGCTCTTGTTTCTCAGTCTTTTTCCTAGTGCCAGTTTGAAGTTCCTGCAGTTTTCACTGTAAAACCGCGTTGGAGCTAGTAAGTCCCCATATATATGTATGGAGTGGAGTTTGCAACTGAAAAGAATCTTTGTGTTCCCAACAAGCTAGGTGAAGGACGGCTTTCACACACACATATCTCTCAGAACTGAGCCTGTGGAGAGACGTTCGTTCATCTAGCACAAAAGGAACGGGTTGCAGGAGAAAATTTTCCTCTGGAATCTCAGTCTGTTTCTTAGTGGTGGTTTCAACTTACTGCAATTTTCACTGTAAAACCGAGTTGGAGCTCGTACCTCCCCATATATATGTATGGAGTGGAGGTTGCAACTGAAAAGAATATTTTGTTTTCCCAACAAGCTAGGTGAAGTACGGCTTTCACACACACTTATCTCTCAAATCTGAGCATGTGGAGAGACGTTCGTTCATCTAGCAGAAAATGAACAGGTTGCGGCAGAAACTTTTACTCTTGTTTCTCAGTATTTTTCCTAGTGCCAGTTTGAAGTTCCTGCAGTTTTCACTGTAAAACCGCGATGGAGTTAGTAAGTCCCCATATATATGTATGGTGTGGAGTTTGCAACTGAAAAGAAACTTTGTGTTCCCAACAAGCAAGGTGAAGGACAGCTTTCACACACACATCTCTCAGAAGTGAGCATGTGGAGAGAGGTTCGTTCATCTAGAACAAAAGAACGGGTTGCAGCAGGAACTTTTACTCTGGTTTCTCAGTCTGTTTCCTATTGCCGGTTTGAAGTTCCTACAATTTTCACTGTAAAACCGCGTTGGAGCTAGTACATCCCAATATATATGTATGGTTTAGAGTTTGCAACTGAAAAGAAACTTTGTGTTCCAAACAAGCTAGGTGAAGGACAGTTTTCAAACACACATCTCTCAGAACTGAGCATGTGGAGAGAAGTTCGTTCATCTAGCACAAAAGAACGGGTTGCAGGAGAAACTTTTACTCTGGTATCTCTGTCTGTTTCCTAGTGCCGGTTTGAAGTTCCTGCAGTTTTCAATGTAAAACAGAATTGGAGCTCGTACCTCCCCATATATATGTATGGAGTGAAGTTTGCAACTGAAAAGAAACCCTGTGTTCCCAACAAGCTAGGTGAAGGACGTCTTTCACACACACTTATCTCACAGAACTGAGCATGTGGAGAGACGTTCGTTCATCTAGCAAAAAGGGATCGGGTTGCAGGAGAATCTTTTACTCTGGTATCTCTGTCTGTTTCCTAGTGTCGGTTTGAAGTTCCTGCATTTTCACTGTAAAACAGAAATTGAGCTCTTACCTCCCCATATATATGTATGGAGTGGAGTTTGCAACTGAAAAGAAACTTTGTGTTCCCAACAAGCTAGGTGAAGGACGGCTTTCACACACACTTATCTCTCAGAACTGAGCATGTGGAGAGAAGTTCGTTCATCTAGCACAAAGGGAACGGGTTGCAGGAGAAAATTTTACTCTGGTTTCTCAGTCTGTTTCCTTTTGCCGGTTTGAAATTCCTGCAGATTTCACTGTAAAACCGAGTTGGAGTCATACCTCCCCATATATATGTATGGAGTGAAGTTTGCAACTGAAAAGAAACACTGTGTTCCCAATAAGCTAGGTGAAGGACGTCTTTCACACACAATTATCTCTCAGAACTGAGCATGTGGAGAGACGTTCGTTCATCTAGCACAAAGGGATCGGGTTGCAGGAGAATCTTTTACTCTGGTATCTCTGTCTGTTTCCTAGTGTCGGTTTGAAGTTCCTGCATTTTCACTGTAAAACCGAGTTGGAGTCGTACCTCCCCATATATATGTATGGAGTGGAGTTTGTAACTGAAAAGATACTTTGTGTTCCCAACGAGCTAGATGAAGGACGGCTTTCACACACACTTTTCTCTCAAACTTGAGCATGTGGAGAGACTATCGTTCATTTAGCACAAAGAGTACAGGTTTCAGGAGAAACATTTACTGTGGTAACTCAGTCTGATTCCTAGTGTCGGTTTGAAGTTTCTACAATTTTCACTGTAAAACCGCGTTGGAGCTAGTACTTCCCCATATATATATATGGTGTGGAGATTGCAACTGAAAAGAAACTTTGTGTTCCCAACAAGCTAGCTGAATGACGGCTTTCACACACACTTATCTCTCAGAACTGAGCATGTGGACAGACGTTCGTTCATCTAGCACAATAGGAACGGGTTGCAGGAGAAACTTTTCCTATGGATTCTCAGTCTGTTTCCTACTGGTGGTTTCAACTTACTGCAATTTTCACTGTAAAACCGATTTGGAGCTCGTACCTACCCATATATATGTATGGAGTGGAGTTGGCAATTGAAAAGAAACTTTGTGTTCCCAACAAGCTAGCTGAATGACGGCTTTCACACACACTTACCTCTCAGAACTGAGCATGTGGACAGACGATCGTTCATGTAGCACAAAGGGAACGGGTGGCAGGAGAAACTTTTCCTCTTGTTTCTCACTGTGTTTCCTAGTGCAGGTTTGAAGTTACTGCAGTTTCACTGTAAAACCGAGTTGGAGCTCGTACCTCCCCATATATATATGGAGTGGAGTTTGCAACTGAAAAGAATTTTTTGTGTTCCCATAAAGCTAGGTGAAGTACGGCTTTCACACACACTGATCTCTCAAAACTGAGCATGTTGAGAGACGTTCGTTCATCTAGCACAAAATGAACAGGTTGCAGGAGAAAATTTTACTCTTGTTTCTCAGTCTTTTTCCTAGTGCCAGTTTGAAGTTCCTGCAGTTTTCACTGTAAAACCGCGTTGGAGCTAGTAAGTCCCCATATATATGTATTGTGTGGAGTTTCCAACTGAAAAGAAATTTTGTGTTCCCAACAAGCAAGGTGAAGGACAGCTTTCACACACACATCTCTCAGAACTGAGCATGTGGAGAGACGTTCGTTCATCTAGCACATATACAACGGTTTGCAGAAGAAACTTTTCTCTGGTTTCTCAGTCTGTTTCCTTTTGCCTGTTGTTAGTTCCTGCAGTTTTCACTGTAAAACCGCGTTGGAGCTAGTACCTCCCCATATAAATATATGTAGTGGAGTTTGAAACTGAAAAGAATCTTTGTGTTCCCAACAAGCTAGGTGAAGGACGGCTTTCACACACACTTATCTCTCAGAAGTGAGCATGTGGAGAGACGTTCGTTCATCTAGCACAAAGGGAACGGGTTGCAGGAGAAACTTTTACTCTGGTATCTCTGTCTGTTTCCTAGTGCCGGTTTCAAGTTACTGCAATTTTCACTGTAAAACCGAGTTGGAGCTCGTACCTCCCCATATATATGTATGGAAAGGAGTTTGCAACTGAAAAGAAACTTTGTGTTCCCAGCAAGCTAGGTGAAGGACGTCTTTCACACCCACTTATCTCTCAGAACTGAGCATGTAGAGAGACGTTTGTTCATCTAGCACAAAGGGAACGGGTTGCAGGAGAAACTTTTACTCTGGTATCTCTGTCTGTTTCCTAGTGCCGGTTTGAAGTTCCTGCAGTTTTCACTGTAAAATTGAATTGGAGCTCGTACCTACCCATATATACGTATGGAGTGGAGTTTGCAATTTAAAAGAAACTTTGTGTTCCCAACAAGCTAGCTGATTGACGGCTTTCACACACACTTATCTCTGACAACTGAGCATGTGGAGAGATGTTCGTTCATCTAGCACAAAAGGAACGGGTTGCAGGAGAAATTTTTACCCTGGATTCTCAGTCTGTTTCCTAGTGGTGGTTTGAAATTACTGCAGTTTTCACGGTAAAACCGAGTTGGAGCTCGTACCTACCCATGTATAAGTATGGAGTGTGTTTTGCAACTGAAAATAAACTTTGTGTTCCCTAGAAGCTAGGTATAGGACGGCTTTTACACACACTTATCTCTCAGAAGTGAGCATGTGGAGAGACTTCCGTTCATCTAGCACAAAGGGAACGGGTTGCAGGAGAAACTTTTTCTCTGTTTTCTCAGTCTGTTTCCTAGTGCCGGTTTGAAGTTCCTGCAGTTTTAACTGTAAAACAGAATTGGAGCTCGTACCTCCCCATATATATTTATGGAGTGGTGTTTGCAACTGAAAAGAATCTTTGTGATCCCAACAAGCTATGTGAAGGACGGCTTTCACACACACTTATCTCTGACAACTGAGCATGTGGAGAGATGTTCGTTCATCTAGCACAAAGGGAATGGGTTGCATTATAAACTATTACCCTGGTATCTCTCTCTGTTTCCTAGTGCCGGCTTGAAGTTCCTGCAGTTTTCACTGTGAAACAGAATTGGAGCTCGTACCTCCCGTATATATGTATGGAGTGGAGTTTGTAACTGAAAAGATACTTTGTGTTCCCAACAAGCTAGATGAAGGACGGCTTTCACACACACATTTCTCTCAGAATTGAGCATGTGGAGAGACTATCGTTCATATAGCAAAAAGAGTAAAGGTTGCAGGAGAAACATTTTCTGTGGTATCTCAGTCTGATTCCTAGTGCCGGTTTGAAGTTTCTACAATTTTCACTGTAAAACCGCGTTGGAGCTAGTACTTCCCCATATATATATAAGGTGTGGAGGTTGCAACCTAAAAGAAATTTTGTGTTCCCAACAAGCTAGGTGAAGGACATCTTTCACACACACATCTCTCAGAACTGAGCATGTGGAGAGACGTTCGTTCATCTAGCACAAATACAACGGTTTGCAGGAGAAACTTTTACTCTGGTTTCTCAGTCTGTTTCCTTTTGCCTGTTTTTAGTTCCTGCAATTTTCACTGTAAAACCGCGTTGGAGCTAGTACCTCCCCATATAAATATATGGAGTGGAGTTTGCAAGTGAAAAGAATCTTTGTGTTCCCAATAAGCTAGGTGAAGGACGGCTTTCACACAAACTTATCTCTCAGAAGTGAGCATGTGGAGAGACGTTCGTTCATCTAGCCCAAAGGGAACGGGTTGCAGGAGAAACTTTTACTCTGGTTTCTCAGTCTGTTTCCTAATGCCGGTTTCAAGTTACTGTAATTTTCACTGTAAAACCGAGATGGAGCTCGTACCTCCCCATATATATGTATGGAATGGAGTTTGCAACTGAAAAGAAACTTTGTGTTCCCAGCAAGCTAGGTGAAGGACGGCTTTCACACACACTTATCTCTCAGAACTGAGCATGTGGAGAGACGTTTGTTCATCTAGCACAAATGGAACGGGTTGCAGGAGAAACTTTTACTCTGGTATCTCTGTCTGTTTCCTAGTGTCGGTTTGAAGTTCCTGCATTTTCACTGTAAAACAGAAATTGAGCTCTTACCTCCCCATATATATGTATGGATTGGAGTTTGCAACTGAAAAGAAACTTTGTGTTCCCAAGAAGCTAGGTGAAGGACGGCTTTCACACACACTTATCTCTCAGAACTGAGCATGTGGAGAGAAGTTCGTTCATCTAGCACAAAGGGAACGGGTTGCAGGAGAAAATTTTACTCTGGTTTCTCAGTCTGTTTCCTTTTGCCGGTTTGAAATTCCTGCAGTTTTCACTGTAAAACCGAGTTGGAGCTCGTACCTCCCCATATATATGTATGGAGTGGAGTTTGCAACTGAAAAGAAACTTTGTGTTCCCAACAAGCTATGTGAAGGACATCTTTCACACACACATCTCTCAGAACTGAGCATGTGGAGAGACGTTCGTTCATCTAGCACAAATACAACGGTTTGCAGGAGAAACTTTTACTCTGGTTTCTCAGTCTGTTTCCTTTTGCCTGTTTTTAGTTCCTGCAGTTTTCACAGTAAAACCGCGTTGGAGCTAGTACCTCCCCATATAAATATATGGAGTGGAGTTTGCAACTGAAAAGAATCTTTGTGTTCCCAACAAGCTAGGTGAAGGACGGCATTCACACAAACTTATCTCTCAGAACTGAGCATGTGGAGAGACGTTCGTTCATCTAGCACAAAGGGAACGGGTTGCAGGAGAAACTTTTACTCTGGTTTCTCAGTCTGTTTCCTAATGCCGGTTTCAAGTTACTGCAATTTTCACTGTAAAACCGAGTTGGAGCTCGTACCTCCCCATATATATGTATGGAATGGAGTTTGCAACTGAAAAGAAACTTTGTGTTCCCAGCAAGCTAGGTGAAGGACGGCTTTCACACACACTTATCTCTCAGAACTGAGCATGTGGAGAGACGTTTGTTCATCTAGCACAAAGGGAACGGGTTGCAGGAGAAACTTTTACTCTGGTTTCTCAGTCTGTTTCCTTTTGCCTGTTTTTAGTTCCTGCAGTTTTCACTGTAAAACCGCGTTGGAGCTAGTACCTCTCCATATAAATATATGGAGTGGAGTTTGCAACTGAAAAGAATCTTTGTGTTCCCAACAAGCTAGGTGAAGGACGGCTTTCACACAAACTTATCTCTCAGAAGTGAGCATGTGGAGAGACGTTCGTTCATCTAGCACAAAGGGAACGGGTTGCAGGAGAACCTTTTACTCTGGTTTCTCAGTCTGTTTCCTAATGCCGGTTTCAAGTTACTGCAATTTTCACTGTAAAACCGAGTTGGAGCTCGTACCTCCCCATATATATGTATGGAATGGAGTTTGCAACTGAAAAGAAACTTTGTGTTCCCAGCAAGCTAGGTGAAGGACGGCTTTCACACACACTTATCTCTCAGAACTGAGCATGTGGAGAGACGTTTGTTCATCTAGCACAAAGGGAACGGGTTGCAGGAGAAACTATTACTCTGGTTTCTCCGTCTGTTTCCTTTTGCCTGTTGTTAGTTCCTGCAGTTTTCACTGTAAAACCGCGTTGGAGCTAGTACCTCTCCATATAAATATATGGAGTGGAGTTTGCAACTGAAAAGAATCTTTGTGTTCCCAACAAGCTAGGTGAAGGACGGCTTTCACACAAATTTATCTCTCAGAAGTGTGCATGTGGAGAGACGTTCGTTCATCTAGCACAAATGGAACGGGTTGCAGGAGAATCTTTTACTCTGGTATCTCTGTCTGTTTCCTAGTGTCGGTTTGAAGTTCCTGCATTTTCACTGTAAAACAGAAATTGAGCTCTTACCTCCCCATATATATGTATGTGGTGGAGTTTGCAACTGAAAAGAAACTTTGTGTTCCCAACAAGCTAGGTGAAGGACGGCTTTCACACACACTTATCTCTCAGAACTGAGCATGTGGAGAGACGTTCGTTCATCTAGCACAAAGGGAACGGGTGGCAGGAGAAAATTTTACTCTGGTTTCTCAGTCTGTTTCCTTTTGCCGGTTTGAAATTCCTGCAGTTTTCACTGTAAAACCGAGTTGGAGTCGTACCTCCCCATATATATGTATGGAGTGGAGTTTGCAACTGAAAAGACACTTTGTGTTCCCAACAAGCTAGGTGAAGGACGGCTTTCACACAAACTTATCTCTCAGAAGTGTGCATGTGGAGAGACGTTCGTTCATCTAGCACAAAGGGAACGGGTTGCAGGAGAATCTTTTACTCTGGTATCTCTGTCTGTTTCCTAGTGTCGGTTTGAAGTTCCTGCATTTTCACTGTAAAACAGAAATTGAGCTCTTACCTCCCCATATATATGTATGGAGTGGAGTTTGCAACTGAAAAGAAACTTTGTGTTCCCAACAAGCTAGGTGAAGGACGGCTTTCACACACACTTATCTCTCAGAACTGAGCATGTGGAGAGAAGTTCGTTCATCTAGCACAAAGGGAACGGGTTGCAGGAGAAAATTTTACTCTGGTTTCTCAGTCTGTTTCCTTTTGCCGGTTTGAAATTCCTGCAGTTTTCACTGTAAAACCGAGTTGGAGTCGTACCTCCCCATATATATGTATGGAGTGGAGTTTGCAACTGAAAAGAAACTTTGTGTTCCCAACAAGCTAGGTGAAGGACTGCTTTCACACACACTTATCTCTCAGAACTGAGCATGTGGAGAGAAGTTCGTTCATCTAGCACAAAGGGAACGGGTTGCAGGAGAAAATTTTACTCTGGTTTCTCAGTCTGTTTCCATTTGCCGTTTTGAAATTCCTGCAGTTTTCACTGTAAAACCGAGTTGAAGTCGTACCTCCCCATATATATGTGTGGAGTGGAGATTGCAACTGAAAAGAAATTTTGTGATCCCAACAAGCTAGGTTAAGGACGGCTTTCACACACACATCTCTCAGAACTGAGCATGTGGAGAGACGTTCGTTCATCTAGCAGAAAGACAACGGTTGGCCGGAGAAACTTTTACTCTGGTTTCTCAGTCTGTTTCCTAGTGCCGGTTTGAAGTTCCTGTAGTTTTCACTGTAAAACCGAGTTGAAGCTCGTACCTCACCTATATATATGTATGGAGTGGAGTTTGTAACTGAAAAGAAACTTTCTGTTCCCAACAAGCTAGGTGAAGGACGGTTTTAACACACACATCTCTCAGAACTGAGCATTTGGAGAGACATTCGTTCATCTAGAACAAAAGAACGGGTTGCAGGAGAAAATTTTACTCTGGTTCCTCAGTCTGTATCCTAGTGCCGGTTTGAAGTTCCTGCAGTTTTCACTATAAAATCGCGTTGGAGCTAGTAACTCCCCATATATATTTATGGTGTGGAGTTTGCAACTGAAAAGAAACTTTGTGTTCCCAACAAGCTAAGTGAAGGACGGTTTTAACACACACATCTCTCAGAACTGAGCATTTGGAGAGACGTTCATTCATCTAGAACAAAAGAACGGGTTGCAGGAGTAACTTTTATTCTGTTTTCTCAGTATGTTTCCTAGTGCCGGTTTGAAGTTCCTGCAGTTTTCACTGTAAAACAGAATTGGAGCTCGAACCTCCCCATATATATGTATGGAAGTAGTTTGCAACTGAAAAGAAACTTTGTGTTCCCAACAAGCTAGGTGAAGGACGGCTTTCACACACAATTATCTCTCAGAACTGAGCATGTGGAGAGACGTTCGTTCATCTAGCACAAACGGAACGGGTTGCAGGAGAAACTTTTACTCTGGTATCTCTGTCTGCTTCCAAGTGCCGGTTTGAAGTTCCTGCAGTTTTCAGTGTAAAACTGAATTGGAGCTCGTACTTCCCCATATATATGGATGCAGTGGAGTTTGCAACTGAAAAGAAACTTTGTGTTCCCAACAAGCTAGGTGAAGGACGGCTTTCACACACACTTATCTCTCAGAAGTGAGCATGTGGAGAGACGTTCGTTCATCTAGCACAAAGGGAACGGGTTGCAGGAGAAACTTTTACTCTGGTATCTCTGTCTGTTTCCTAGTGCCGGTATGAATTTCCTGCAGTTTTCACTGTAAAACAGAATTGGAGCTCGTACCTCCCCATATATATGAATGGAGTGGAGTTTGCTACTGAAAAGAATATTTTGTGTTCCCAACAAGCTAGGTGAAGTACGGCTTTCACACACACTTATCTCTCAAATATGAGCATGTGGAGAGACGTTCGTTCATCTAGCACAATATGAACAGGTTGCAGGAAAACTTTTACTCTTGGTTCTCAGTCTTTTTCCTAGTGCCAGTTTGAAGTTCCTGCAGTTTTCAATGTAAAACGGCGTTGGAGCTAGTAAGTCCCCATATATATGTATAGTGTGGAGTTTGCAACTGAAAAGAAACTTTGTGTTCCCAACAAGCAAGGTGAAGGACAGCTTTCACACACACATCTCTCAGAACTGAGAATGTGGAGAGACGTTCGTTCATCTAGAACAAAAGAAAGGGTTGCAGGTGGAACTTTTACTCTGGTTTCTCAGTCTGTTTCCTAGTGCCGGTTTGAAGTTCCTGCAGTTTTCACTGTAAAACGGTGTTGGAGCTAGAACCTCCCCATATATATATATGGAGTGGAGTATGCTAGTGAAAAGAAATTTTGTGTTCCCAACATGTTAGATGAAGGATGGCTTTCACACACACTTATCTCTCAGAACTGAGCATGTGGAGAGACGTTCGTTCATCTAGCACAAAGGGAACGGTTTGCAGGAGAAACTTTTATTCTGGTTTCTCAATCTGTTTATTAGTGCCGGTTTGAAGTTCCTGCACTTTCCACTGCAAAACAGATTTCGAGCTCGTACCTCCCAATATATATGTATGGAGTGGAGTTTGCAACTGAAAAGAAACTTTGTGTTCCCAACAGGCTATTGAAGGACGGCTTTCACACACAATTATCTCTCAAAACTGAGCATGTGGAGAGACGTTCGTTCAGCTAGCACAAAAGAACGTATTTCAGGAGAAACTTTTCTCTGGTTTCTCAGTCTGTTTCCTAGTGCAGGTTTGAAGTTCCTGCAGTTTTCACTGTAAAACCTTGTTGGAGCTAGTTTCTCCCCATATATATGTATGGAGTGGAGTTTGCAACTGAAAAGAAAATTTCTGTTCCCAACAAGCTAGGTGAAGGACGGCTTTCACAGTCACTTATCTCTCAGAACTGAGCATGTGGAGAGAATTTCGTTCATCTAGCACAAAGGGAAACGGTTGCAGGAGAAAATTTTACTCTGGTTTCTCAGTCTGTTTCCTTTTGCCGGTTTGAAGTTCCTGCAGTTTTCACTGTAAATCCGCGTTGGTGTCGTACCTCCCCATATATATTTATGCAGTGGTGTTTGCAACTGAAAAGAAAATTTGTTTTCCCAACAAGCTAGTTGAAGGACGGGTTCACACACACTTATCTCTCAGAAGTTATCATGTGGAGAGACCTTCGTTCATCTTGCACAAAGGGAACGGTTTGCAGGAGAAACTTTTATTCTGGTATCTCAATCTGTTTATTAGTGCCGATTTGAAGTTCCTGCACTTTCCACTGCAAAAAAGATTTCGAGCTCGTACCTCCCAATATATATGTATGGAGTGGAGTTTGCAACTGAAAAGAAACTTTGTGTTCCGAACAGGCTATTGAAGGACGGCTTTCACACACAATTATCTCTCAAAACTGAGCATGTGGAGAGACGTTCGTTCAGCTAGCACAAAAGAACGTGTTTCAGGTGAAACTTTTCTCTGGTTTCTCAGTCTGTTTCTTAGTGCAGGTTTGAAGTTCCTGCAGTTTTCACTGTAAAACCGTGTTGGAGCTAGTTCCTCCCCATATATATGTATGGAGTGGAGTTTGCAACTGAAAAGAAACTTTGTGTTCCCAACAAGCTAGGTGAAGGACGGCTTTCACACACACTTATCTCTCAGAACTGAGCATGTGGAGAGAATTTCGTTCATCTAGCACAAAGGGAAACGGTTGCAGGAGAAAATTTTACTCTGTTTTCTCAGTCTGTTTCCTTTTGCCGGTTTGAAGTTATTGCAGTTTTCACTGTAAAACCGAGTTGGAGCTCGTACCTCCCCTTATATATGTATGGAGTGGATTTTGCAACTGAAAAGAAAATTTGTGTTCCCAACAAGCTAGTTGAAGGACGGGTTCACACACACTTATCTCTCAGAACTGAGCATGTGGAGAGACGTTCGTTCATCTAGCACAAAGGGAACGGGTTGCAGGAGAAACTTTTACTCTTGTATCTCTGTCTGTTTCCTAGTGCCGGTTTGAAGTTCTTGCATTTTCACTGTAAAACAGAATTTGAGCTCGAACCTCCCCATTTATATGTATGGAGTGGAGTTTGCGACTGAATAGAAACTTTGTGTTCCCAACAAGCTAGTTGAAGGACGGCTTTCACACAAACTTATCTCTCAGAACTGAGCATGTGGAGAGATATTCGTTCATCTAGCACAAAAGGAACGGGCTGCAGGAGAAATTTTTACCCTGGATTCTCAGTCTGTTTCCTAGTGCTGGTTTGAATTTACTACAGTTTTCACTGTAAAACCGTTTTGGAGCTCGTACATCCCCATATATATTTATGGAGTGGAGATTGCAGCTGAAAAGAAACTTTGTGATCCCAACAAGCTAGGTGAAGGACGGCTTTCACACACACTTATCTCTCAGAACTGAGCATGTGGAGAGACGATCGTTCATCTAGCACAAAGGGAAGGGGTTGCATTATAAACTATTTCTCTGTTATCTCTGTCTTTTTCCTAGTGCCGGCTTGAAGTTCCTGCAGTTTACACTGTAAAACAGAATTGGAGCCCGTACCTCCCCATATATATGTATGGAGTGGAGTAAGCAACTGTAAAGATACTTGTGTTCCCAACAAGATAGATGAAGGACGGCTTTCACACACACTTATCTCTCAGAACTGAGCATGTGGAGAGACTTTCGTTCATCTAGCACAAAGGGAACAGGTTGCAGGAGAAATATTTACGGTGGTTTCTCAGTCTGTTTCCTAGTGCCGGTTTGAAGTTCCTACAGTTTTCACTGTAAAACCGCGTTGGAGCTAGTATCTCCCCATATATATATATGGTGTGGAGTTTGCAACTGAAAAGAAACTTTTTGTTCCCAACAAGCTAGGTGAAGGACAGCTTTAACACACACATCTCTCAGAACTGAGCATGTGGAGAGACGTTCGTTCATCTAGCACAAAGGGAACGGGTGGCAGGAGAAACTTTTACTCTGGTATCTCTGTCTGTTTCCTAGTGCCAGTTTGAATTTCCTGAGGTTTTCACTGTAAAAGAGAATTGGAGCTCGTACCTCCCCATATATATGTATGGAGTGGAGTTTGCAACTGAAAAGAAACTTTGTGTTCCCAACAAGTTAGTTGAAGGACGGCTTTCACACTCACTTATCTCTCAGAACTGAGCATGTGGAGAGACGTTCGTTCATCTAGCACAAAGGGAACGGGTTGCAGGGAAACTTTTACTCTGGTATCTCTGTCTGTTTCCTAGTGCCGGTTTGAAGTTCCTGCAGTTTTCACTGTAAAACAGCGTTGGAGCTAGTAACTCCCCATATATATGTATGGTGTGGAGATTGCAACTGAAAAAAAACTTTGTGTTCCCAACAAGCTAGGTGAAGGACAGCTTTCACACACACATCTCTCAGAACTGAGCATGTGGAGAGACGTTCGTTCATCTAGAACAAAAGAACGGGTTGCAGGAGAAACTTTTAATCTGGTTTCTCAGTCTGTTTCCAATTGCCGGTTTGAAGTTCCTACAATTTTCACCCTAAACCGCGTTGGAGCTAGTACCTCCCCATATATATGTATGGAGTGGAGTTTGCAACTTAAAAGAAATTTGTGTTCCCAACAAGCTAGGTGAAGGACAGTTTTCACACACACATCTCTCAGAACTGAGCATGTGGAGAGAAGTTCGTTCATGTAGCACAAAAGAACGGGTTGCAGGAGAAATTTTTACCCTGGATTCTCAGTCTGTTTCCTAGTGCTGTATTGAAGTTACTGCAGTTTTCACTGTAAAACCCGGTTGGAGCTCGTACTTACCCATATATATTTTTGGAGTGGAGTTTGCATCTGAAAAGAAACTTTGTGATCCCAACAAGCTAGGTGAAGGACGGCTTTCACACACACATCTCTCAGAACTGAACATGTGGAGAGACGTTCGTTCATCTAGCACAAAAGATCGGGTTGCAGGAGAAACTTTTACTCTGGTTTCTCGGTCTGTTTTTTAGTGCCGATTTGAAGTTTCTGCAGTTTCCACTGTAAAATCGAGTTGGAGCTCGTACCTCCCCATATATATGTATGGATTGGAGTTTGCACCTGAAAAGAAACTTTGTGTTCCCAACAAGCTAGGTGAAGGACGGCTTTCACACACACTTATCTCTCAGAACTGAGCATGTGGAGAGTCGTACGTTCATCTAGCACAAAAGGAACGGGTTGCAGGAGAAACTTTTACCTTGGATTCTCAGTCTGTTTCCTAGTGGTGGTTTGAAGTTACTGCAGTATTCACTGTAAAACCGAGTTGGAGCTCGTACCTCCCTATATATATGTATGGAGTGGAATTTGCAACTGAAAAGAAACTTTGGGTTCCCAACAAGCTAGCTGAAGGACGGCTTTCACACACACTTATCTCTCAGAAATGAGCATGTGGAGAGACTTTCGTTCAACTAGCACAAAGTTAAAGGGTTGCAGGAGAAACTTTTACTCTGGTATCTCTGTCTGTTTCCTAGTGCCGGTTTGAAGTTCCAGCAGTTTTCACTGTAAAACAGAATTGGAGCTCGTACCTCCCTATATATATGTATGGAGTGGATTTTGCAACTGAAAAGAAACTTTGTGTTCCCAACAAGCTAGGTGAAGGACAGCTTTCACACACACTTTTCTCTCAGAACTGAGCATGTGGAGAGACGTTCGTTCATCTAGCACAAAGGGAACGGGTTGCAGAAGAAACTTTTACTGTGGTTTCTTAGTCTGTTTCCTAGTGCCACTTTTAAGTTCCTACAAATTTCACTGTAAAACCGCGTTTGAGATAGTACATCCCCATATATATGAAAGGGGTGGAGTTGGCAACTTAAAAGAAAGTTTGTGTTCCCAACAAGCTAGGTGAAGAACAGTTTTCACCCACACATCTCTCAGAACTGAGCATGTGGAGAGACGTTCGTTCATATAGCACAAAGGGAACGGGTTGCAGAAGAAACTTTTACTGTGGTATCTCTGTCTGTTTCCTAGTGCCGGTTTGAAGTTCCTGCAGTTTTCACTGTAAAATTGATTTGGAGCTCGTACCTCCCCATATATATGTATGGAGTGGAGTTTGCAACTGAAAAGAAACTTTGTGTTCCCAACAAGCTAGGTGAAGGACGTCTTTCACACACACTTATCTCTCAGAACTGAGCATGTGGAGAGACTTTCGTTCATCTAGAACAAAGGGAACGGGTTGCAGGAGAAACTTTTACTCTTGTATCTCTGTCTGTTTCCTAGTGCCGGTTTGAAGTTCCTGCATTTTCACTGTAAAACAGAATTTGAGCTCGAACCTCCCCATTTATATGTATGGAGTGGAGTTTGCGACTGAAAAGAAACTTTGTGTTCCCAACAAGCTAGGTGAAGGACGGCTTTGACACACAATTATTTCTCAGAACTGAGCATGTGGAGAGAATTTCGTTCATCTAGCACAAAGGGATCGGGTTGCAGGAGAAAATTTTACTCTGGTTTCTCAGTCTGTTTCCTTTTGCCGGTTTGAAATTCCTGCAGTTTTCACTGTAAAACCGAGTTGGAGTCTTACCTCCCCATATATATGTATGGAGTGGAGTTTGCAACTGAAAAGAAACTTTGTGTTCCCAACAAGCTAGGTGAAGGACGGCTTTCACACACACTTATCTCTCAGAACTGAACATGTGGAGAGATATTCGTTCATCTAGCACAAAAGGAACGGTTTGCAGGAGAAATTTTTACCCTGGATTCTCAGTCTGTTTCCTAGTGCTGGTTTGAATTTACTGCAGTTTTCACTGTAAAACCGTTTTGGAGCTCGTACATCCCCATATATATTTATGGAGAGGAGATTGCAACTGAAAAGAAACTTTGTGATCCCAACAAGCTAGGTGAAGGACGGCTTTCACACACACATATCTCTCTGACCTGAGCATGTGGAGAGACGATCGTTCATCTAGCACAAAGGGTATGGGTTGCATTATAAACTATTTCTCTGTTATCTCTGTCTTTTTCCTAGTGCCGACTTGAAGATCCTGCATTTTACACTGTAAAACAGAATAGGAGCTCGTACCTCCCCATATATATGTATGGAGTGGAGTTTGCAACTGAAAAGATACTTGTGTTCCCAACAAGATAGATGAAGGACGGCTTTCACACACACTTTTTCTCAGAACTGAGCATGTGGAGAGACTTTCGTTCATCTAGCACAAAGGGAACAGGTTGCAGGAGAAACATTTACGGTGGTTTCTCAGTCTGTTTCCTAGTGCCGGTTTGAAGTTCCTACAATTTTCACTGTAAAACCGCGTTGGAGCTAGTACCTCCCCATATATATATATGATGTGGAGTTTGCAACTGAAAAGAAACTTTGTGTTCCCAACAAGCTAGGTGAAGGACAGCTTTAACACACACATCTCTCAGAACTGAGCATGTGGAGAGACGTTCGTTCTTCTAGCACAAAGGGAACGGGTGGCAGGAGAATCTTTTACTCTGGTTTCTCAGTCTGTTTCCTAGTGCCGATTTGAAGTTCCTGCAGTTTTCACTGTAAAACCGAGTTGGAGCTCGTACCTCACCTATATATATATGTATGGAGTGGAGTTTGTAACTGAAAAGAAACTTTGTTTTCCCAAAAAGCTATGTGAAGGACGGCTTTCACACACAATTATCTCTGAGACCTGAGCATGTGGAGAGACGTTCGTTCATCTAGCACAAAGGGAACGGGTGGCAGGAGAAACTTTTACTCTTGTTTCTCAGTCTGTTTCCTAGTGCCGGTTTGAAGTCCCTGCAGTTTTCACTGTAAAACAGTTTTGGAGCTAGTATCTACCCATATATATATATGGAGTGGAATTTGCTATTGAAAAGAAACTTTGTGTTCCCAACAAGCTAGGTGAAGTACGGTTTTAACACACATACCTCTCAGAACTGAGCGTATGGAGAGACGTTCGTTCATCTAGAACAAAAGAACGGGTTGCAGGAGAATCTTTTACTCTGGTTTCTCAGTCTGTTTCCTAGTGCCGGTTTGAAGTTCCTGCAGTTTTCACTGTAAAACCGCGTTGGAGCTAGTAACTCCCCATATATATGTATGGTGTGGAGTTTGCAACTGAAAAGAAACTTTGTGTTCCCAACAAGCTAAGTGAAGGACGGTTTTAACACACACATCTCTCAGAACTGAGCATGTGGAGAGACGTTCGTTCATCTAGAACAAATGAACGGGTTGCAGGAGAAACTTTTATTCTGGTTTCTCAGTCTGTTTCCTACTGCCGGTTTGAAGTTCCTGCAGTTTTCACTGTAAAGCAGAATTGGAGCTCGTACCTCCCCATATATATGTATGGAGTGGAGTTTGCAACTGAAAAGAAACTTTTTGTTCCCCACAAGCTATGTGAAGGACGGCTTTCACACACAATTATCTCTCAGAACTGAGCATGTGGAGAGACGTTCGTTCATCTAGCACAAACGGAACGGGTTGCAGGAGAAACTTTTACTCTGGTATCTCTGTCTGTTTCCTAGTGCCCGTTTGAAGTTCCTGCAGTTTTCAGTGTAAAACTGAATTGGAGCTCGTACTTCCCCATATATATGGATGGAGTGGAGTTTGCAACTGAAAAGAAACTTTGTGTTCCCAACAAGCTAGGTGAAGGACGGCTTTCACACACACTTATCTCTCAGAAGTGAGCATGTGGACAGACGTTCGTTCATCTAGCACAAAGGGAACGGGTGGCAGGAGAAACTTTTACTCTTGTTTCTCAGTCTGTTTCCTAGTGCCGGTTTGAATTTCCTGAGTTTTTTACTGTAAAAGAGAATTGGAGCTCGTACCTCCCCATATATATGTATGGAGTGGGGTTTGCAACTGAAAAGAAACTTTGTGTTCCCAACAAGCTAGGTGAAGGACGGCTTTCACACACACTTATCTCTCAGAACTGAGCATGTGGAGAGACGTTCGTTCATCAAGCACAAAAGTAACGGGTTGCAGGAGAAACTTTTACCCTGGATTTTCAGTCTGTTTCCTAGTGCTGTTTTGAAGTTACTGCAGTTTCACTCTAAATCCGGGTTGGACCTCGTGCCTCCCCATATATATTTATGGAGTGGAGTTTGCAACTGAAAAGTATCTTTGTGTTCCCAACAAGCTTGGTGAAGGACGGGTTTCACACACACTTTTCTCTCAGAAGTTAGCATGTGGAGAGACGTTTGTTCATCTAGCACAAAGGAAATGTATTGCATTATAAACTATTACTCTGGTATTTCTGTTTCCTAGTGCCGGCTTGAAGTTCCTGCAGTTTTCACTGTAAAACCGAGTTGGAGTTCTACCTCCCCATATATATGTATGGTGTGGAATTTGCAACTGAAAAGAAACTTTGTGTTCCCAACAAGCTAGGTGAAGGACGGCTTTCACACACACTTATCTCTCTAAACTGAGCATGTGGAGAGACGTTCGTTCATCTAGCACAAAGAGAACAGGTTGCAGGCGATACTTTTACTCTGGTTTCTCAGTCTGTTTCCTAGTGCCGGTTTGAAGTTCCTGCAGTTTTCACTGTAAAACAGCGTTGGAGCTAGTAACTCCCCATATATATGTATGGTGTGGAGTTTGCAACTGAAAAGAATCTTTGTTTTCCCCACAAGCTAGGTGAAGGACAGCTTTCACACACACATCTCGCAGAACTGAGCATGTGGAGAGACGTTCGTTCATCTAGAACAAAAGAACGGGTTGCAGGAGAAACTTTTAATCTGGTTTCTCAGTCTGTTTCCTAGTGCCGGTTTGAAGTTCCTACAATTTTCACCCTAAAATCTCGTTGGAGCTTGTACCTCCCCATATATATGTATGGAGTGGAGATGGCAACTTAAAAGAAACTTTGTGTTCCCAACAAGCTAGTTGAAGGACAGTTTTCACACACACATCTCTCAAAACTGAGCATGTGGAGAGAAGTTCGTTCATGTAGCACAAAAGAACGGGTTGCAGGAGAAACTTTTACTCTCGTTTCTCAGTCTTTTTCCTATTGCCTGATTATAGTTCCTGCAGTTTTCACTGTAAACCTAGTTGGAGTTCTACCTCCCCATATATATGTATGGTGTGGAGTTTGCAACTGAAAAGAAACTTTGTGTTCCCAACAAGCAAGGTGAAGGACGGCTTTCACACACACTTATCTTACAGAACTGAGCATGTGGAGAGACTTTCGTTCATCTAGCACAAAAAGAACGGGTTGCAGGAGAAACTTATACCCTGGATTCTCAGTCTGTTTCCTAGTGCTTTTTTGAAGTTACTGCAGTTTTCACTGTAAATCCGAGTTGGAGCTCGTACCTCCCCATATATATGTATGGATTGGAGTTTGCAACTGAAAAGAAACTTTGTGTTCCCAACAGCTAGGTGAAGGACGGCTTTCACACACACTTATCTCTCAGAACTGAGCATGTGGAAATTCGTTCATTCATCTAGCACAAAAGGAACGGGTTGCTGGAGAAACTTTTACCCTGGATTCTCAGTCTGTTTCCTAGTGGTGGTTTGAATTTACTGCAGTATTCACTGTAAAAACGAGTTGGAGGTAGTACCTCCCTATATATATGTATGGAGTGGAGTTTGCAACTGAAAAGAAACTTTGGGTTCCCAACAAGCTAGGTGAAGGACGGCTTTCACACACACTTATCTCTCAGAAATGAGCATGTGGAGAGACATTCGTTCAACTAGCACAAAGGGAACGGGTTGCAGGAGAAACTTTTACTCTGGTATCTCCGTCTGTTTCCTAGTGCCCGTTTGAAGTTCCAGCAATTTTCACTGTAAAACAGAATTGGAGCTCGTACCTCCCTATATATATGTATGGAGTGGATTTAGCAACTGAAAATAAACTTTGTGTTCCCAACAAGCTAAGTGAAGGACAGCTTTCACACACACTTTTCTCTCAGAACTGAGCATGTGGAGAGACGTTCGTTCATCTAGCACAAAGGGAACGGGTGGCAGGAGAAACTTTTACTCTTGTTTCTCAGTCTGTTTCCTAGTGCCGGTTTGAAGTCCCTGCAGTTTTCACTGTAAAACAGTTTTGGAGCTAGTATCTAAACATATATATATATGGAGTGGAATTTGCTTTTGAAAAGAAACTTTGTGTTCCCAACAAGCTAAGTGAAGGACGGTTTTAACACACACATCTCTCAGAACTGAGCATTTGGAGAGACGTTCGTTCATCTAGAACAAAACAAAGGGTTGCAGGAGCAACTTTTATTCTGGTTTCTCAGTCTGTTTCCTAGTGCCGTTTTGAAGTTCCTGCAGTTTTCACTGTAAAACAGAATTGGAGCTCGTACCTCCCCATATATATGTATGGAGTGGAGTTTTCAACTGAAAAGAAACTTTGTGTTCCCTACAAGCTAGGTGAAGGACAGCTTTCACACACACATTACTCAGAACTGAGCATGTGGAGAGAAGTTCGTTCATCTAGCACAAAGACAACTGTTTGCAGAAGAAACTTTTACTCTGGTTTCTCAGTCTGTTTCCTAGTGCCGGTTTGAAGTTCCTGCAGTTTTCACTGTAAAACCGAGTTGGAGCTCATACCTCCCCATATATATGTATGGAGTGGAGTTTGCAACTGAAAAGAAACTTTGTGTTCCCAACAAGCTATATGAAGGACGGCTTTCACACACACTTATCTCTCAGAACTGAGCATGTGGACAGACGTTCGTTCATCTAGCACAAAGGGAACGGGTGGCAGGAGAAACTTTTACTCTTGTTTCACAGTCTGTTTCCTAGTGCCGGTTTGAAGTTACTGCAGATTTCACTGTAAAACCGAGTTGGAGCTCGTACCTCCCCATATATATGTATGGAGTGGAGTTTGCAACTGAAAAGAATCTTTGTGTTCCCAACAAGCTTGGTGAAGGACGGCTTTCACACACACTTATCTCTCAGAACTGAGCATGTGGACAGACGTTCGTTCATTAAGCACAAAGGGAACGGGTTGCAGGAGAAATTTTACTCTGGTTTCTCAGTCTCTTTCCTCGTGCTGGTTTGAAGTTCCTGCAGTTTTCACTGTAAAACCGAGTTGGAGCTCGTACCTCCCCATATATATGTATGGAGTGGAGTTTGCAACTGTAAAGAAACTTTGTGTTCCCAACAATCTAGGTGAAGGACGGCTTTCACACACACTTATCTCTCAGAACTGAGCATGTGGACAGACGTTCATTCATCTAGCACAAAGGGAACGGGTTGCAGGAGAAATTTTACTCTGGTTTCTCAGTCTCTTTCCTAGTGCCGGTTTGAAGTTCCTGCAGTTTTCACTGTAAAACCGAGTTGGAGTTCTACCTCCCCATATATATGTATGGTGTGGAGTTTGCAACTGAAAAGAAACTTTGTGTTCCCAACAAGCTAGGTGAAGGACGGCTTTCACACACACTTATCTCTCAAAACCTAGCATGTGGAGAGACGTTCGTTCATCTAGCACAAAGAGAACAGGTTGCAGGAGATACTTTTACTCTGGATTCTCAGTCTTTTTCCTAGTGCCGGTTTGAAGTTCCTGCAGTTTTCACTGTAAAACAGCGTTGGAGCTAGTAACTCCCCATATATATGTATGGTGTGGAGTTTGCAACTGAAAAGAATCTTTGTGTTCCCAAAAGCTAGGTGAAGGACAGCTTTCACACACACATCTCTCAGAACTGAGCATGTGGAGAGACGTTCGTTCATCTAGAACAAAAGAACGGGTTGCAGGAGAAACTTTTAATCTGGTTTCTCAGTTTGTTACCTATTGCCGGTTTGAAGTTCCTACAATTTTCACCCTAAAACCGCGTTGGAGCTAGTACCTCCCCATATATATGTATGGAGTGGAGATTGCAACTTAAAAGAAACTTTGTGTTCCCAACAAGCTAGGTGAAGGAAATTTTTCACACACACATCTCTCAGAACTGAGCATGGGGAGAGAAGTTCGTTCATGTAGCACAAAAGAACGGGTTGCAGGAGAAACTTTTACTCTCGTTTCTCAGTCTTTTTCCTATTGCCTGTTTGTAGTTCTGCAGTTTTCACTGTAAAACCGAGTTGGAGTTCTACCTCCCCATATATATGTATGGTGTGGATTTTGCAACTGAAAAGAAACTTTGTGTTCCCAACAAGCTAGGTGAAGGACGGCTTTCACACACACTTATCTTTCAGAACTGAGCATGTGGAGAGACTTTCGTTCATCTAGCACAAAAAGAACGGGTTGCAGGAGAAACTTTTACCCTGGATTCTCAGTCTGTTTCCTAGTGCTGTTTTGAAAGTTACTGCAGTTTTCACTGTAAAACCCGGTTGGAGCTCGTACTTACCCATATATATGTATGGAGTGGAGTTTGCAACTGAAAAGAAACTTTGTGTTCCCAACAGCTAGGTGAAGGACGGCTTTCACACACATTTATCTCTCAGAACTGAGCATGTGGAGAGTCGTTCGTTCATCTAGCACAAAATGAACGGGTTGCAGGAGAAACATTTACCCTGGATTCTCAGTCTGTTTCCTAGTGGTTGTTTGAAGTTACTGCAGTATTCACTGTAAAAGCGAGTTGGAGCTCGTACCTCCCTATATATATATATGGAGTGGAATTTGCAACTGAAAAGAAACTTTGGGTTCCCAACAAGCTAGGTGAAGGACGGCTTTCACACACACTTATCTCTCAGAAATGGGCATGTGGAGAGACTTTCGTTCAACTAGCACAAAGGGAATGGGTTGCAGGAGAAACTTTTACTCTGGTACCTCTGTCTGTTTCCTAGTGCCGGTTTGAAGTTCCAGCAGTTTTCACTGTAAAACAGAATTGGAGCTCGTACCTCCCTATATATATGTATGGAGTGGATTTTGCAACTGAAAAGAAACTTTGTGTTCCCAACAAGCTAAGTGAAGGATAGCTTTCACACACATTTTTCTCTCAGAACTGAGCATGTGGAGAGACGTTCGTTCATCTAGCACAAAGGGAACGGGTTACAGAAGAAACTTTTACTGTGGTTTCTTAGTCTGTTTCCTAGTGCCGCTTTGAAGTTACTACAATTTTCACTATAAAACCGCGTTTCAGATAGTACATCCCCATATATATGTAAGGGGTGGAGTTGGCAACTTAAAAGAAAGTTTGTGTTCCCAACAAGCTAGGTGAAGGACAGTTTTCACACACACATCTCTCAGAACTGAGCATGTGGAGAGACGTTTGTTCATCTAGCACAAAGGGAACGGGTTGCATAAGAAACTTTTACTGTGGTATCTCTGTCTGTTTCCTAGTGCCGGTTTGAAGTTCCTGCATTTTCACTGTAAAACAGAGTTTGAGCTCGTACCTCCCCATATATATGTATGGAGTGGAGCTTGCAACTGAAAAGAAACTTTGTGTTCCCAACAAGCTAGGTGAAGGACGGCTTTCACACACAATTTTCTTTCAGAACTGAACATGTGGAGAGAAGTTCGTTCATCTAGCACAAAGAGAACGGTTTGCAGGAGAAAATTTTACTCTGGTTTCTCAGTCTGTTTCCTTTTGCCGGTTTGAAATTCCTGCAGTTTTCAGTGTAAAACCGAATTGGAGTCGTACCTCCCCATATATATGTATGGAATGGAGTTTGCAACTGAAAAGAAACTTTGTGTTCCCAACAAGCTAGGTGAAGGACGGCTTTCACACACACTTATCTCTCAGAACTGAGCATGTGGAGAGAAGTTCGTTCATCTAGCACAAAGGGAACGGGTTGCAGGAGAAAATTTTACTCTGGTTTCTCAGTCTGTTTCTTTTGCCGGTTTGAAATTCCTGCAGTTTTCACTGTAAAACCGAGATGGAGTCGTACCACCCCTTATATATGTATGGAGTGGAGTTTGCAACTGAAAAGAAACTTTGTGTTCCCAACAAGCTAGGTGAAGGACGGCTTTCACACACACTTATCTCTCAGAACTGAGCATGTGGAGAGACGTTCGTTCATGTAGCACAAAGTGAATGGGTTGCATTATAAACTATTACTCTGGTATCTCTGACTTTTTCCTAGTGTCGGCTTGAAATTCCTGCATTTTTCACTGTAAAACAGAATTGGAGCTCGTACATCGGCATATATATATGTATGGAGTGGAGTTTTCAACTGAAAAGATACTTTGTGTTCCCAAAATAAATGAAGGACGGCATTCACACACACTTAACTCTCAGAACTGAGCATGTGGAGAGACGTTCGTTCATGTAGCACAAAGGAAACGAGTGGCAGGAGAAACTTATACCCTGGTTTCTCAGTCTGTTTCCTAGTGCCGGTTTGAAGTTCCTGCAGTTTTCACTGTAAAATCGCGTTGGAGCTATTAACTCCCCATATATATGTATGGAGTGGAGTTTGCAACTGAAAAGAAACTTTGTGTTCCCAACAAGCTAGGTGAAGGCGGCTTTCACACACACTTATCTCTCAGAACTGAGCATGTAGAGAGACGTTCATTCATCTAGTACAAAGGGAACGGATTGCAGCAGAAACATTTACTCTGATATCTCTGTCTGTTTCCTAGTGCCGGTTTGAAATTCCTGCAGTTTTCACTGTAAAACTGAATTGGAGCTCGTACTTACCCATATATATGTATGGAGTGGAGTTTGCAACTGAAAAGAAACTTTGTGTTCACAACAAGCTAGGTGAAGGACGGCTTTCACACACACTTATCTCTCAGAAGTGAGCATGTGGAGAGACGTTCTTTCATCTAGCATAAAGGGAACTGGTTGCAGGAGAAACTTTTGCTCTGGTATCTCTGTCTGTTTCCTAGTGCCTGTTTGAATTTCCTGCAATTTTCACTGTAAAACAGAATTGGGGCTCGTACCTCCCCATATATATGTATGGAGTGGAGTTTGCAACTGAAAAGAAACTTTGTGTTCCCAACAAGCTAGGTGAAGGACGGCTTTCAAACACACTTATCTCTCAGAACTGAGCATGTGGAGAGACGTTCGTTCATCTAGCACAAAGGGAAAATGTTGCAGGAGAAACATTTACTGTGGTTTCTCAGTCTGTTTCCTAGTGCCGGTTTGAAGTTACTGCAGTTTTCACTGTAAAACATTTTTGAGCTCGTACCTCCCCATATATATGTATGGAGTGGAGTTTGTAACTGAAAAGAAACTTTGTTTTCTCCACAATCTAGGTGAAAAACGGCTTTCACACACACGTATCTCTCAGAACTGAGCATGTAGATAGACTTTCGTTCATCTAGCACAAAGGGAAAATGTTGCAGGAGAAACATTTACTGTGGTTTCTCAGTCTGTTTCCTAGTGCCGGTTTGAAGTTCCTACAATTTTCACTGTAAAACCGCGTTGGAGCTAGTACTTCCCCATATATATAGATGGTGTGGAGTTTGCAACTGAAAAGAAACTTTGTGTTCCCAACAAGCTAGGTGAATGACGGCTTTCACACAAACTTATCTCTCAGAACTGAGCATGTGGAGAGACTTTCGTTCATCTAGCACAAAAGGAACGGTTTGCTGGAGAAACTTTTACCGTGGATTCTCAGTCTGTTTCCTAGTGCTGGATTGAAGTTCCTACAATTTCACTGTAAAACGGGGTTGGAGCTCGTACCTCCCCATATATATGTATGGAGTGGAGTTTGCATCTGAAAAGAAACTTTGTGTTCCCAACAAGCTAGGTGAAGGACGGCTTTCACACACAATTATCTTTCACAACTGAGCATGTGGAGAGATGTTCGTTCATCTAGCACAAGGAGAACGGTTTGCAGGAGAAAATTTTACTCTGGTTTCTCAGTCTGTTTCCTTTTGCCGGTTTGAAATTCCTGGAGTTTTCACTGTGAAACTGAGTTGGAGTCGTACCTCCCCTTATATATGTATGGAGTGGAGTTAGCAACTGAAAAGAAACTTTGTGTTCCCAACAAGCTAGGTGAAGGACGGCTTTCACACACAATTATCTCTGACAACTGAGCATGTGGAGAGATGTTCGCTCATCTAGCACAAAAGGAACCGGTTGCAGGAGATACTTTTACCCTGTATTCTCAGTCTGTTTCCTAGTGCTGGTTTGAAGTTACTGCAGTTTTCACTGTAAAATCGCGTTGGAGCTAGTAACTCCCCATATATAAGTATGGGGTGGAGTTTGCAAATGAAAAGAAAATTTGTGTTCCCAAAAAGCTAGTTGAAGGACGGCTTTTACACACACTTATCTCTCAGAAGTGAGCAAGTTGTGAGACGTTCGTTCATCCAGCAAAAAGAGAACGGGTTGCAGAAGAAACTTTTACTCTGGTATCTCTGTCTGTTTCCTAGTGCAGGTTGGAAGTTCCTGCAGTTTTCAATGTAAAACAGAATTGGAGCTCGTACCTCCCCATATATATGTATGGATTGAAGGTTGCTACTGAAAAGAAACTTTGTGTTCCCAACAATCTAGGTGAAGGACGGCTTTCACACACACTTATCTCTCAGAACTGAGCATGTGGAGAGACGTTCTTTCATCTAGCAAAAAGGGAACGGGTTGCAGGAGAAAATTTTACTCTGGTTTCTCAGTCTCTTTCCTAGTGCCAGTTTGACGTTCCTGCAGTTTTCACTGTAAAACCGAGTTGGAGTTCTACCTCCCCATATATATGTATGGTGTGAAGTTTGCAAGTGAAAGAAACTTTGTGTTCCCAACAAGCTAGGTGAAGGACGGCTTTCACACACACTTATCTCTCAAAACTGAGCATGTGGAGAGACGTTCGTTCATCTAGCACAAAGAGAAAAGGTTGCAGGGGTTACTTTTACTCTGGTTTCTCAGTCTGTTTCCTAGTGCCGGTTTGAAGTTCCTGCATTTTCACTGTAAAACAGCGTTGGAGCTAGTAACTCCCCATATATATGTATGGTGTGGAGTTTGCAACTGAAAAGAAACTTCGTGTTCACAACAAGCTAGGTGAAGGACAGCTTTCACACACACATCTCTCAGAACTGAGCATGTGGAGAGACGTTCATTCATCTAGAACAAAAGAACGGGTTGCAGGAGAAAATTTTAATCTGGATTCTCAGTCTGTTTCCTATTGCTGGTTTGAAGTTCCTACAATTTTCACCCTAAAACCGCGTTGGAGCTAGTACCTCCCCATATATATGTATGGAGTGGAGTTTGCAACTTAAAAGAAACTTTGTGTTCCCAACAAGCTAGGTGAAGGACAGTTTTCACACACACATATCTCAGAAGTGAGCATGTGGAGAGAAGTTCGTTCATGTTCCACAAAGAACGGGTTGCAGGAGAAACTTTTACTCTCGTTTCTCAGTCTTTTTCCTATTGCCTGTTTGTAGTTCCTGCAGTTTTCACTGTAAAACCGAGTTGGAGTTCTACCTCCACATATATATGTATGGTGTGGAGTTTGCAAGTGAAAAGAATCTTTGTGTTCCCAACAAGCTAGGTGAAGGACGGCTTTCACACACACATATCTTTCAGAACTGAGCATGTGGAGAGACGTTCGTTCATCTAGCACAAAAGGAACGGGTTGCAGGAGAAACTATTACCCTGGATTCTCAGTCTGTTTCCTAGTGCTGTATTGAAGTTACTGCAGTTTTCACTGTAAAACCCGGTTGGAGCTCGTACTTACCCATATATATTTTTGGAGTGGAGTTTGCAACTGAAAAGAAACTTTGTGATCCCAACAATCAAAGTGAAGGACGGCTTTCACACACACTTGTCTCAGAACTGAACATGTGGAGAGACGTTCGTTCATCTAGCACAAAAGAACGGGTTGCAGGAGAAACATTTACTCTGGTTTCTCAGTCTGTTTTTTAGTGCCGGTTTGAAGTTTCTGCAGTTTCCACTGTAAAACCGAGTTGGAGCTCGTACCTCCTCATATATATGTATGGATTGGAGTTTGCAACTGAAAAGAAACTTTGTGTTCCCAACAAGCTAGGTGAAGGACGGCTTTCACACACACTTATCTCTCAGAACTGAGCATGTGGAGAGTCGTTCGTTCATCTAGCACAAAAGGAACGGGTTGCAGGAGAAACTTTTACCCTGGATTCTCAGTCTGTTTCCTAGTGGTGGTTTGAAGTTACTGCAGTATTCACTGTAAAACCGAGTTGGAGCTCGTACCTCCCTATATATATGTATGGAGTGGAGTTTGCAACTGAAAACAAACTTTGGGTTCCCAACAAGCTAGGTGAAGGACGGCTTTCACACACACTTATCTCTCAGAAATGAGCATGTGGAGAGACTTTTGTTCAACTAGCACAAAGGGAACGGGTTGCAGGAGAAACTTTTACTCTGGTATCTCTGTCTGTTTCCTAGTGCCGGTTTGAAGTTCCAGCAGTTTTCACTGTAAAACAGAATTGGAGCTCGTACCTCCCTATATATATGTATGGAGTGGATTTTGCAACTGAAAAGAAACTTTGTGTTCCCAACAAGCTAGGTGAAGGACAGCTTTCACACACACTTTTCTCTCAGAACTGAGCATGTGGAGAGACGTTCGTTCATCTAGCACAAAGGGAACGGGTTGCAGAAGAAACTTTTACTGTGGTCTCTTATTCTGTTTCCTAGTGCCGGTTTGAAGTTCCTACAAATTTCACTGTAAAACCGCGTTTGAGATAGTGCATCCCCATATATATATAAGGGGTGGAGTTGGCAACTTAAAAGAAAGTTTGTGTTCCCAACAAGCTAGGTGAAGGACAGTATTCACACACACATCTCTCAGAACTGAGCATGTGGAGAGACGTTCGTTCATCTAGAACAAAGGGAACGGGTTGCAGAAGAAACTTTTACTGTGGTATCTCTGTCTGTTTCCTAGTGCCTGTTTGAAGTTCCTGCAGTTTTCACTGTAAAATTGATTTGGAGCTCGTACCTCCCCATATATATGTATGGAGTGGAGTTTGCAACTGAAAAGAAACTTTGTGTTCCCAACAAGCTAGGTGAAGGACGGCTATCAAACACACTTATCTATCAGAACTGAGCATGTGCAGAGACGTTCGTTCATCTAGCAAAAAGGGAACGGGTTGCAGGACAATCTTTTACTCAGGTATCTCTGTCTGTTTCCTAGTGCCTGTTTGAAGTTCCTGCAGTTTTCACTGTAAAACAGAATTGAAGTTCGGAACTCCTAATTTATACGTATTTAGTGGATTTCGCAACTGAAAAGAAACTTTGTGTTCCCAACAAGCTAGGTGAAAGACGGCTTTCACACACATTATCTCTCAGAACTGAGCATGTGGAGAGACTTTCGTTCATCTAGCACAAAAGGAACGGGTTGCAGGAGAAACTTTTACCCTGGATTCTCAGTCTGTTTCCTAGTGCTGGTTTGAAGTTCCTACAGTTTCACTGTGAAAAGGGGTTGGAGCTCGTACCTCCCCATATATATGTATGGAGTGGAGTTTGCATCTGAAAAGAAACTTGGTGTTCCCAACAAGCTAGGTGAAGGACGGCTTTCACACACACTTATCTCTCAGAACTGAGCATGTGGAGAGAAGTTCGTTCTTCTAGCACAAAGGGAAAGGGTTGCAGGAGAAACTGTTACGCTGGTTTCTCAGTATGATTCCTAGTGCCGGTTTGAAGTTACTGCAGTTTTCTCTGTAAAACCGATTTGGAGCTCGTACCTCTCCATACATATGTATGGAGTGGAGTTTGCAAGTGAAAAGAAACTATGTGTTCCCTCAAGCTAGGTGAAGTGCGGCTTTCACACACACGTATTTCTGTAATGAGCATGTGGAGAGACGTTCGTGCATCTAGCACAAAGGGAACGGTTTGCTCGAGAAAATTTTTGTCTGGTTTCTCAGTCTGTTTCCTTGTGCTGGTTTGAAGTTACTGCAGTTTTCACTGTAATACCGAGTTGGAGCTCCTACCTCCCCATATATATGTATGGTACTGGATTTTGCAACTGAAAAGAAACTTTGTGTTCCGAACAAGCTAGGTGAAGGACGGCTTACACACACAATTATCTCACAGAAGTGAGCATGTGGAGAGACGTTCGTTCATCTAGCACAAAAGGAACGGGTTGCAGGAGAAACTTTTACTCTTGTATCTCTGTCTGTTTCCTAGTGCCGGTTTGAAGTTCCTGCATTTTCACTGTAAAACAGAATTTGAGCTCGAAACTCCCCATATATATTTATGGAGTGGAGATTGCGACTGTAAAGAAACTTTGTGTTCCCAACAATCTAGGTGAAGGACGGCTTTCACACACACTTATCTCTCAGAACTGAGCATGTGGAGAGACGTTCTTTCATCTAGCAAAAAGGGAACGGGTTGCAGGAGAAAATTTTACTCTGGTTTCTCAGTCTCTTTCCTAGTGCCAGTTTGAAGTTCCTGCAGTTTTCACTGTAAAACCGAGTTGGAGTTCTACCTCCCCATATATATGTATGGTGTGAAGTTTGCAAGTGAAAGAAACTGTGTGTTCCCAACAAGCTACGTGAAGGACGGCTTTCACACACACTTATCTCTCAAAACTGAGCATGTGGAGAGACGTTCGTTCATCTAGCACAAAGAGAAAAGGTTGCAGGGGATACTTTTACTCTGGTTTCTCAGTCTGTTTCCTAGTGCCGGTTTGAAGTTACTGCAGTTTTCACTGTAAAACATTTTTGAGCTCGTACCTCCCCATATATATGTATGGAGTGGAGTTTGTAACTGAAAAGAAACTTTGTTTTCTCCACAATCTAGGTGAAAAACGGCTTTCACACACACGTATCTCTCAGAACTGAGCATGTAGATAGACTTTCGTTCATCTAGCACAAAGGGAAAATGTTGCAGGAGAAACATTTACTGTGGTTTCTCAGTCTGTTTCCTAGTGCCGGTTTGAAGTTCCTACAATTTTCACTGTAAAACCGCGTTGGAGCTAGTACTTCCCCATATATATAGATGGTGTGGAGTTTGCAACTGAAAAGAAACTTTGTGTTCCCAACAAGCTAGGTGAATGACGGCTTTCACACAAACTTATCTCTCAGAACTGAGCATGTGGAGAGACTTTCGTTCATCTAGCACAAAAGGAACGGTTTGCTGGAGAAACTTTTACCGTGGATTCTCAGTCTGTTTCCTAGTGCTGGATTGAAGTTCCTACAATTTCACTGTAAAACGGGGTTGGAGCTCGTACCTCCCCATATATATGTATGGAGTGGAGTTTGCATCTGAAAAGAAACTTTGTGTTCCCAACAAGCTAGGTGAAGGACGGCTTTCACACACAATTATCTTTCACAACTGAGCATGTGGAGAGATGTTCGTTCATCTAGCACAAGGAGAACGGTTTGCAGGAGAAAATTTTACTCTGGTTTCTCAGTCTGTTTCCTTTTGCCGGTTTGAAATTCCTGGAGTTTTCACTGTGAAACTGAGTTGGAGTCGTACCTCCCCTTATATATGTATGGAGTGGAGTTAGCAACTGAAAAGAAACTTTGTGTTCCCAACAAGCTAGGTGAAGGACGGCTTTCACACACAATTATCTCTGACAACTGAGCATGTGGAGAGATGTTCGCTCATCTAGCACAAAAGGAACCGGTTGCAGGAGATACTTTTACCCTGTATTCTCAGTCTGTTTCCTAGTGCTGGTTTGAAGTTACTGCAGTTTTCACTGTAAAATCGCGTTGGAGCTAGTAACTCCCCATATATAAGTATGGGGTGGAGTTTGCAAATGAAAAGAAAATTTGTGTTCCCAAAAAGCTAGTTGAAGGACGGCTTTTACACACACTTATCTCTCAGAAGTGAGCAAGTTGTGAGACGTTCGTTCATCCAGCAAAAAGAGAACGGGTTGCAGAAGAAACTTTTACTCTGGTATCTCTGTCTGTTTCCTAGTGCAGGTTGGAAGTTCCTGCAGTTTTCAATGTAAAACAGAATTGGAGCTCGTACCTCCCCATATATATGTATGGATTGAAGGTTGCTACTGAAAAGAAACTTTGTGTTCCCAACAATCTAGGTGAAGGACGGCTTTCACACACACTTATCTCTCAGAACTGAGCATGTGGAGAGACGTTCTTTCATCTAGCAAAAAGGGAACGGGTTGCAGGAGAAAATTTTACTCTGGTTTCTCAGTCTCTTTCCTAGTGCCAGTTTGACGTTCCTGCAGTTTTCACTGTAAAACCGAGTTGGAGTTCTACCTCCCCATATATATGTATGGTGTGAAGTTTGCAAGTGAAAGAAACTTTGTGTTCCCAACAAGCTAGGTGAAGGACGGCTTTCACACACACTTATCTCTCAAAACTGAGCATGTGGAGAGACGTTCGTTCATCTAGCACAAAGAGAAAAGGTTGCAGGGGTTACTTTTACTCTGGTTTCTCAGTCTGTTTCCTAGTGCCGGTTTGAAGTTCCTGCATTTTCACTGTAAAACAGCGTTGGAGCTAGTAACTCCCCATATATATGTATGGTGTGGAGTTTGCAACTGAAAAGAAACTTCGTGTTCACAACAAGCTAGGTGAAGGACAGCTTTCACACACACATCTCTCAGAACTGAGCATGTGGAGAGACGTTCATTCATCTAGAACAAAAGAACGGGTTGCAGGAGAAAATTTTAATCTGGATTCTCAGTCTGTTTCCTATTGCTGGTTTGAAGTTCCTACAATTTTCACCCTAAAACCGCGTTGGAGCTAGTACCTCCCCATATATATGTATGGAGTGGAGTTTGCAACTTAAAAGAAACTTTGTGTTCCCAACAAGCTAGGTGAAGGACAGTTTTCACACACACATATCTCAGAAGTGAGCATGTGGAGAGAAGTTCGTTCATGTTCCACAAAGAACGGGTTGCAGGAGAAACTTTTACTCTCGTTTCTCAGTCTTTTTCCTATTGCCTGTTTGTAGTTCCTGCAGTTTTCACTGTAAAACCGAGTTGGAGTTCTACCTCCACATATATATGTATGGTGTGGAGTTTGCAAGTGAAAAGAATCTTTGTGTTCCCAACAAGCTAGGTGAAGGACGGCTTTCACACACACATATCTTTCAGAACTGAGCATGTGGAGAGACGTTCGTTCATCTAGCACAAAAGGAACGGGTTGCAGGAGAAACTATTACCCTGGATTCTCAGTCTGTTTCCTAGTGCTGTATTGAAGTTACTGCAGTTTTCACTGTAAAACCCGGTTGGAGCTCGTACTTACCCATATATATTTTTGGAGTGGAGTTTGCAACTGAAAAGAAACTTTGTGATCCCAACAATCAAAGTGAAGGACGGCTTTCACACACACTTGTCTCAGAACTGAACATGTGGAGAGACGTTCGTTCATCTAGCACAAAAGAACGGGTTGCAGGAGAAACATTTACTCTGGTTTCTCAGTCTGTTTTTTAGTGCCGGTTTGAAGTTTCTGCAGTTTCCACTGTAAAACCGAGTTGGAGCTCGTACCTCCTCATATATATGTATGGATTGGAGTTTGCAACTGAAAAGAAACTTTGTGTTCCCAACAAGCTAGGTGAAGGACGGCTTTCACACACACTTATCTCTCAGAACTGAGCATGTGGAGAGTCGTTCGTTCATCTAGCACAAAAGGAACGGGTTGCAGGAGAAACTTTTACCCTGGATTCTCAGTCTGTTTCCTAGTGGTGGTTTGAAGTTACTGCAGTATTCACTGTAAAACCGAGTTGGAGCTCGTACCTCCCTATATATATGTATGGAGTGGAGTTTGCAACTGAAAACAAACTTTGGGTTCCCAACAAGCTAGGTGAAGGACGGCTTTCACACACACTTATCTCTCAGAAATGAGCATGTGGAGAGACTTTTGTTCAACTAGCACAAAGGGAACGGGTTGCAGGAGAAACTTTTACTCTGGTATCTCTGTCTGTTTCCTAGTGCCGGTTTGAAGTTCCAGCAGTTTTCACTGTAAAACAGAATTGGAGCTCGTACCTCCCTATATATATGTATGGAGTGGATTTTGCAACTGAAAAGAAACTTTGTGTTCCCAACAAGCTAGGTGAAGGACAGCTTTCACACACACTTTTCTCTCAGAACTGAGCATGTGGAGAGACGTTCGTTCATCTAGCACAAAGGGAACGGGTTGCAGAAGAAACTTTTACTGTGGTCTCTTATTCTGTTTCCTAGTGCCGGTTTGAAGTTCCTACAAATTTCACTGTAAAACCGCGTTTGAGATAGTGCATCCCCATATATATATAAGGGGTGGAGTTGGCAACTTAAAAGAAAGTTTGTGTTCCCAACAAGCTAGGTGAAGGACAGTTTTCACACACACATCTCTCAGAACTGAGCATGTGGAGAGACGTTCGTTCATCTAGAACAAAGGGAACGGGTTGCAGAAGAAACTTTTACTGTGGTATCTCTGTCTGTTTCCTAGTGCCTGTTTGAAGTTCCTGCAGTTTTCACTGTAAAATTGATTTGGAGCTCGTACCTCCCCATATATATGTATGGAGTGGAGTTTGCAACTGAAAAGAAACTTTGTGTTCCCAACAAGCTAGGTGAAGGACGGCTATCAAACACACTTATCTATCAGAACTGAGCATGTGCAGAGACGTTCGTTCATCTAGCAAAAAGGGAACGGGTTGCAGGACAATCTTTTACTCAGGTATCTCTGTCTGTTTCCTAGTGCCTGTTTGAAGTTCCTGCAGTTTTCACTGTAAAACAGAATTGAAGTTCGGAACTCCTAATTTATACGTATTTAGTGGATTTCGCAACTGAAAAGAAACTTTGTGTTCCCAACAAGCTAGGTGAAAGACGGCTTTCACACACATTATCTCTCAGAACTGAGCATGTGGAGAGACTTTCGTTCATCTAGCACAAAAGGAACGGGTTGCAGGAGAAACTTTTACCCTGGATTCTCAGTCTGTTTCCTAGTGCTGGTTTGAAGTTCCTACAGTTTCACTGTGAAAAGGGGTTGGAGCTCGTACCTCCCCATATATATGTATGGAGTGGAGTTTGCATCTGAAAAGAAACTTGGTGTTCCCAACAAGCTAGGTGAAGGACGGCTTTCACACACACTTATCTCTCAGAACTGAGCATGTGGAGAGAAGTTCGTTCTTCTAGCACAAAGGGAAAGGGTTGCAGGAGAAACTGTTACGCTGGTTTCTCAGTATGATTCCTAGTGCCGGTTTGAAGTTACTGCAGTTTTCTCTGTAAAACCGATTTGGAGCTCGTACCTCTCCATACATATGTATGGAGTGGAGTTTGCAAGTGAAAAGAAACTATGTGTTCCCTCAAGCTAGGTGAAGTGTGGCTTTCACACACACGTATTTCTGTAATGAGCATGTGGAGAGACGTTCGTGCATCTAGCACAAAGGGAACGGTTTGCTCGAGAAAATTTTTGTCTGGTTTCTCAGTCTGTTTCCTTGTGCTGGTTTGAAGTTACTGCAGTTTTCACTGTAATACCGAGTTGGAGCTCCTACCTCCCCATATATATGTATGGTACTGGATTTTGCAACTGAAAAGAAACTTTGTGTTCCGAACAAGCTAGGTGAAGGACGGCTTACACACACAATTATCTCACAGAAGTGAGCATGTGGAGAGACGTTCGTTCATCTAGCACAAAAGGAACGGGTTGCAGGAGAAACTTTTACTCTTGTATCTCTGTCTGTTTCCTAGTGCCGGTTTGAAGTTCCTGCATTTTCACTGTAAAACAGAATTTGAGCTCGAAACTCCCCATATATATTTATGGAGTGGAGATTGCGACTGTAAAGAAACTTTGTGTTCCCAACAATCTAGGTGAAGGACGGCTTTCACACACACTTATCTCTCAGAACTGAGCATGTGGAGAGACGTTCTTTCATCTAGCAAAAAGGGAACGGGTTGCAGGAGAAAATTTTACTCTGGTTTCTCAGTCTCTTTCCTAGTGCCAGTTTGAAGTTCCTGCAGTTTTCACTGTAAAACCGAGTTGGAGTTCTACCTCCCCATATATATGTATGGTGTGAAGTTTGCAAGTGAAAGAAACTGTGTGTTCCCAACAAGCTACGTGAAGGACGGCTTTCACACACACTTATCTCTCAAAACTGAGCATGTGGAGAGACGTTCGTTCATCTAGCACAAAGAGAAAAGGTTGCAGGGGATACTTTTACTCTGGTTTCTCAGTCTGTTTCCTAGTGCCGGTTTGAAGTTCCTGCAGTTTTCACTGTAAAAGAGCGTTGGAGCTAGTAACTCCCCATATATATGTATGGTGTGGAGTTTGCAACTGAAAAGAAACTTTGTGTTCCCAACAAGCTAGGTGAAGGACAGCTTTCACACACACATCTCTCAGAACTGAGCATGTGGAGAGACGTTCATTCATCTAGAACAAAAGAACGGGTTGCAGGAGAAACTTTTAATCTGGTTTCTCAGTCTGTTTCCTATTGCTGGTTTGAAGTTCCTACAATTTTCACCCTAAAACCGCGTTGGAGCTAGTACCTCCCCATATATATGTATGGAGTGGAGTTTGCAACTGAAAAGAAATTTTGTGTTCCCAACAAGCTAGGTGAAGGACAGTTTTCACACACACATCTCTCAGAACTGAGCATGTGGAGAGAAGTTCATTCATGTTCCACAAAGAACGGGTTGCAGGAGAAAATTTACTCTCGTTTCTCAGTCTTTTTCCTATTGCCTGTTTGTAGTTCCTGCAGTTTTCACTGTAAAACCGAGTTGGAGTTCTACCTCCACATATATATGTATGGTGTGGAGTTTGCAAGTGAAAAGAATCTTTGTGTTCCCAACAAGCTAGGTGAAGGACGGCTTTCACACACACTTATCTTTCAGAACTGAGCATGTGGAGAGACGTTCGTTCATCTAGCACAAAAGGAACGGGTTGCAGGAGAAACTATAACCCTGGATTCTCAGTCTGTTTCCTAGTGCTGTATTGAAGTTACTGCAGTTTTCACTGTAAAACCCGGTTGGAGCTCGTACTTACCCATATATATTTTTGGAGTGGAGTTTGCAACTGAAAAGAAACTTTGTGATCCCAACAATCAAGGTGAAGGACGGCTTTCACACACACTTGTCTCAGAACTGAACATGTGGAGAGACGTTCGTTCATCTAGCACAAAAGAACGGGTTGCAGGAGAAACATTTACTCTGGTTTCTCAGTCTGTTTTTTAGTGCCGGTTTGAAGTTTCTGCAGTTTCCACTGTAAAACCGAGTTGGAGCTCGTACCTCCCCATATATATGTATGGATTGGAGTTTGCAACTGAAAAGAAACTTTGTGTTCCTAACAAGCTAGGTGAAGGACGGCTTTCACACACACTTATCTCTCAGAACTGAGCATGTGGAGAGTCGTTCGTTCATCTAGCACAAAAGGAACGGGTTGCAGGAGAAACTTTTAACCTGGATTCTCAGTCTGTTTCCTAGTGGTGGTTTGAAGTTACTGCAGTATTCACTGTAAAACCGAGTTGGAGCTCGTACCTCCCTATATATATGTATGGAGTGGAGTTTGCAACTGAAAATAAACTATGGATTCCCATCAAGCTAGGTGAAGGACGGCTTTCACACACACTTATCTCTCAGAAATGAGCATGTGGAGAGACTTTTGTTCAACTAGCACAAAGGGAACGGGTTGCAAGAGAAACTTTTACTCTGGTATCTCTGTCTGTTTCCTAGTGCCGGTTTGAAGTTCCAGCAGTTTTCACTGTAAAACAGAATTGGAGCTCGTACCTCCCTATATATATGTATGGAGTGGATTTTGCAACTGAAAAGAAACTTTGTGTTCCCAACAAGCTAGGTGAAGGACAGCTTTCACACACACTTTTCTCTCAGAACTGAGCATGTGGAGAGACGTTCGTTAATCTAGCACAAAGGGAACGGGTTGCAGAAGAAACTTTTACTGTGGTCTCTTAGTCTGTTTCCTAGTGCCGGTTTGAAGTTCCTACAAATTTCACTGTAAAACCGCGTTTGAGATAGTGCATCCCCATATATATATAAGGGGTGGAGTTGGCAACTTAAAAGAAAGTTTGTGTTCCCAACAAGCTAGGTGAAGGACAGTTTTCACACACACATCTCTCAGAACTGAGCATGTGGAGAGACGTTCGTTCATCTAGAACAAAGGGAACGGGTTGCAGAAGAAACTTTTACTGTGGTATCTCTGTCTGTTTCCTAGTGCCTGTTTGAAGTTCCTGCAGTTTTCACTGTAAAATTGATTTGGAGCTCGTACCTCCCCATATATATGTATGGAGTGGAGTTTGCAACTGAAAAGAAACTTTGTGTTCCCAACAAGCTAGGTGAAGGACGGCTTTTACACACCCTTATCTCTCAGAAGTGACCAAGTGGAGAGACGTTCGTTCATCTAGCAAAAAGGGAACGGGTTGCAGAAGAAACTTTTACTCTGCTATCTCTGTCTGTTTCCTAGTGCCGGTTTGAAGTTCCAGCATTTTTCAATGTAAAACAGAATTGGAGCTCGTACCTCCCCATATATATGTATGGAGTGAAGTTTGCAACTGAAAAGAAACTTTGTGTTCCCAACAAGCTAGGTGAAGGACGTCTTTCACACACACTTACTCTCAGAACTGAGCATGTGGAGAGACGTTCGTTCATCTAGCACAAAGGGAACTGGTTGCAGGAGAAATTTTAATCTGGTATCTCTGTCTGTTTCCTAGTGCCGGTTTGAAGTTCCTGCAGTTTCCACTGTAAAACGGAGTTTGAGCTCGTACCTCCCCATATATATGTATGGATTGGTGTTTGCAACTGAAAAGAAACTTTGTGTTCCCAACAAGCTAGGTGAAGGACGGCTTTCACACACACTTATCTCTCAGAACTGAGCATGTGGAGAGTCGTTCGTTCATCTAGCACAAAGGGAACGGGTTGCAGAAGAAACTTTTACTGTGGTTTCTTGGTCTGTTTCCTAGTGCCGCTTTGAAGTTCCTACAATTTTCACTGTAAAACCGCGTTTGAGATAGTACATCCCCATATATTTGTAAGGGGTGGAGTTGGCAACTTAAAAGAAAGTTTGTGCTCCCAACAAGCTAGGTGAAGGACAGTTTTCACACACACATCTCTCAGAACTGAGCATGTGGAGAGACGTTCGTTCATCTAGCACAAAGGGAACGGGTTGCAGAAGAAACTTTTACTGTGGTATTTCTGTCTGTTTCCTAGTGCCGGTTTGAAGTTCCTGCAGTTTTCACTGTAAAATTGATTTGGAGCTCGTACCTCCCCATATATATGTATGGAGTGGAGTTTGCAACTGAAAAGAAACTTTGTGTTCCCAACAAGATATTTGAAGGACGGCTTTTACACACACTTATCTCTCAGAAGTGAGCAAGTGGAGAGACGTTCGTTCATCCAGCACAAAGAGAACGGGATGCAGAAGAAACTTTTACTCTGGTATCTCTGTCTGTTTCCTAGTGCCGGTTGGAAGTTCCTGCATTTTTCAATGTAAAACAGAATTGGAGCTCTAACCTCCCCATATATATGTATGGATTGAAGGTTGCAACTTAAAAGAAACTTTGTGTTCTCAACAAACTAGGTGAAGGACAGTTTTCACACACACATCTCTCAGAACTGAGCATGTGGAGAGAAGTTCGTTCATGTAGCACAAAAGTACGGGTTGCAGGAAAAATTTTTACTCTCGTTTCTCAGTCTTTTTCCTATTGCCTGTTTGTAGTTCCTGCAGTTTTCACTGTAAAACCGAGTTGGAGTTCTACCTCCACATATATATGTATGGTGTGGAGTTTGCAAGTGAAAAGAATCTTTGTGTTCCCAACAAGCTAGGTGAAGGACGGCTTTCACACACACTTATCTTTCAGAACTGAGCATGTGGAGAGACGTTCGTTCATCTAGCACAAAAGGAACGGGTTGCAGGAGAAACTATTACCCTGGATTCTCAGTCTGTTTCCTAGTGGTTGTTTTAAGTTACTGCAGTATTCACTGTAAAACCGAGTTGGAGCTCGTACCTCCCTATATATATGTATGGAGTGGAGTTTGCAACTGAAAAGTAAATTTGAGTTCCAAACAAGCTAGGTGAAGGACGGCTTTCACACACACTTATCTCTCAGAAATGAGCATGTGGAGAGACTTTCGTTCATCTAGCACAAAGGGAACGGGTTGCAGGAGAAACTTTTACTCTGGTATCTCTGTCTGTTTTCTAGTGCCGGGTTGAAGTTCCAGCAGTTTTCACTGTAAAACAGAATTGGAGCTCGTACCTCCCTATATATATGTATTGAGTGGATTTTGCAACTGAAAAGAAACTTTGTGTTCCCAACAAGCTAGGTGAAGGACAGCTTTCACACACATTTTTCTCTCAGAACTGAGCATGTGGAGAGACGTTCGTTCATCTAGCACAAAGGGAACGGGTTGTAGAAGAAACTTTTACTGTGGTTTCTTAGTCTGTTTCCTAGTGCCGCTTTGAAGTTCCTACAAATTTCACTGTAAAACCGCGTTTGAAATAGTACATCCCCATATATATGTAAGGGGTGGAGTTGGCAACTTAAAAGAAAGATTGTGTTCCCAAAAATCTAGGTGAAGTACAGTTTTCACACACACATTTCTCAGAACTGAGCATGTGGAGAGACGTTCGTTCATCTAGCACAAAGGGAACGGGTTGCAGGAGAAACTTTTACTGTGGTATCTCTGTCTGTTTCCTAGTGCCTGTTTGAAGTTCCTGCAGTTTTCACTGTAAAACAGAATTGGAGCTCGTACCTCCCCATATATATGTATGGAGTGGAGTTTGCAACTAAAAAGAAACTTTGTGTTCCCAACAAGCTAGGTGAAGGACGGCTTTCACACACAATTATCTCTCAGAAGTTAGCAAGTGGAGAGACGTTCGTTCATCTAGCACAAAGGGAACGGGTTGAAGAAGAAACTTTTACTCTGGTATCTCTGTCTGTTTCCTAGTGCCGGTTTGAAGTTCCTGCAGTTTTCAATGTAAAACAGAATTGGAGCTCGTACCTCCCCATATATATGTATGGAGTGAAGTTTGCAACTGAAAAGAAACTTTGTGTTCCCAACAAGCTAGGTGAAGGACGTCTTTCACACACACTTATCTCTCAGAACTGAGCATGTGGAGAGACTTTCGTTCATCTAGAACAAAGGGAACGGGTTGCACAAAAAACTTTTACTCTTGTATCTCTGTCTGTTTCCTAGTGCCGGTTTGAAGTTCCTGCATTTTCACTGTAAAACAGAATTTGAGCTCGAAACTCCCCATATATATTTATGGAGTGGAGATTGCGACTGTAAAGAAACTTTGTGTTCCCAACAATCTAGGTGAAGGACGGCTTTCACACACACTTATCTCTCAGAACTGAGCATGTGGAGAGACGTTCTTTCATCTAGCAAAAAGGGAACGGGTTGCAGGAGAAAATTTTACTCTGGTTTCTCAGTCTCTTTCCTAGTGCCAGTTTGAAGTTCCTGCAGTTTTCACTGTAAAACCGAGTTGGAGTTCTACCTCCCCATATATATGTATGGTGTGAAGTTTGCAAGTGAAAGAAACTGTGTGTTCCCAACAAGCTACGTGAAGGACGGCTTTCACACACACTTATCTCTCAAAACTGAGCATGTGGAGAGACGTTCGTTCATCTAGCACAAAGAGAAAAGGTTGCAGGGGATACTTTTACTCTGGTTTCTCAGTCTGTTTCCTAGTGCCGGTTTGAAGTTCCTGCAGTTTTCACTGTAAAAGAGCGTTGGAGCTAGTAACTCCCCATATATATGTATGGTGTGGAGTTTGCAACTGAAAAGAAACTTTGTGTTCCCAACAAGCTAGGTGAAGGACAGCTTTCACACACACATCTCTCAGAACTGAGCATGTGGAGAGACGTTCATTCATCTAGAACAAAAGAACGGGTTGCAGGAGAAACTTTTAATCTGGTTTCTCAGTCTGTTTCCTATTGCTGGTTTGAAGTTCCTACAATTTTCACCCTAAAACCGCGTTGGAGCTAGTACCTCCCCATATATATGTATGGAGTGGAGTTTGCAACTGAAAAGAAACTTTGTGTTCCCAACAAGCTAGGTGAAGGACAGTTTTCACACACACATCTCTCAGAACTGAGCATGTGGAGAGAAGTTCATTCATGTTCCACAAAGAACGGGTTGCAGGAGAAAATTTACTCTCGTTTCTCAGTCTTTTTCCTATTGCCTGTTTGTAGTTCCTGCAGTTTTCACTGTAAAACCGAGTTGGAGTTCTACCTCCACATATATATGTATGGTGTGGAGTTTGCAAGTGAAAAGAATCTTTGTGTTCCCAACAAGCTAGGTGAAGGACGGCTTTCACACACACTTATCTTTCAGAACTGAGCATGTGGAGAGACGTTCGTTCATCTAGCACAAAAGGAACGGGTTGCAGGAGAAACTATAACCCTGGATTCTCAGTCTGTTTCCTAGTGCTGTATTGAAGTTACTGCAGTTTTCACTGTAAAACCCGGTTGGAGCTCGTACTTACCCATATATATATTTGGAGTGGAGTTTGCAACTGAAAAGAAACTTTGTGATCCCAACAATCAAGGTGAAGGACGGCTTTCACACACACTTGTCTCAGAACTGAACATGTGGAGAGACGTTCGTTCATCTAGCACAAAAGAACGGGTTGCAGGAGAAACATTTACTCTGGTTTCTCAGTCTGTTTTTTAGTGCCGGTTTGAAGTTTCTGCAGTTTCCACTGTAAAACCGAGTTCGAGCTCGTACCTCCCCATATATATGTATGGATTGGAGTTTGCAACTGAAAAGAAACTTTGTGTTCCTAACAAGCTAGGTGAAGGACGGCTTTCACACACACTTATCTCTCAGAACTGAGCATGTGGAGAGTCGTTCGTTCATCTAGCACAAAAGGAACGGGTTGCAGGAGAAACTTTTACCCTGGATTCTCAGTCTGTTTCCTAGTGGTGGTTTGAAGTTACTGCAGTATTCACTGTAAAACCGAGTTGGAGCTCGTACCTCCCTATATATATGTATGGAGTGGAGTTTGCAACTGAAAAGGAACTTTGGATTCCCAACAAGCTAGGTGAAGGACGGCTTTCACACACACTTATCTCTCAGAAATGAGCATGTGGAGAGACTTTTGTTCAACTAGCACAAAGGGAACGGGTTGCAGGAGAAACTTTTACTCTGGTATCTCTGTCTGTTTCCTAGTGCCGGTTTGAAGTTCCAGCAGTTTTCACTGTAAAACAGAATTGGAGCTCGTACCTCCCTATATAAATGTATGGAGTGGATTTTGCAACTGAAAAGAAACTTTGTGTTCCCAACAAGCTAGGTGAAGGACAGCTTTCACACACACTTTTCTCTCAGAACTGAGCATGTGGAGAGACGTTCGTTCATCTAGCACAAAGGGAACGGGTTGCAGAAGAAACTTTTACTGTGGTCTCTTAGTCTGTTTCCTAGTGCCGGTTTGAAGTTCCTACAAATTTCACTGTAAAACCGCGTTTGAGATAGTGCATCCCCATATATATATAAGGGGTGGAGTTGGCAACTTAAAAGAAAGTTTGTGTTCCCAACAAGCTAGGTGAAGGACAGTTTTCACACACACATCTCTCAGAACTGAGCATGTGGAGAGACGTTCGTTCATCTAGAACAAAGGTAACGGGTTGCAGAAGAAACTTTTACTGTGGTATCTCTGTCTGTTTCCTAGTGCCTGTTTGAAGTTCCTGCAGTTTTCACTGTAAAATTGATTTGGAGCTCGTACCTCCCCATATATATGTATGGAGTGGAGTTTGCAACTGAAAAGAAACTTTGTGTTCCCAACAAGCTAGGTGAAGGACGGCTTTTACACACCCTTATCTCTCAGAAGTGACCAAGTGGAGAGACGTTCGTTCATCTAGCAAAAAGGGAACGGGTTGCAGAAGAAACTTTTACTCTGCTATCTCTGTCTGTTTCCTAGTGCCGGTTTGAAGTTCCTGCATTTTTCAATGTAAAACAGAATTGGAGCTCGTACCTCCCCATATATATGTATGGAGTGAAGTTTGCAACAGAAAAGAAACTTTGTGTTCCCAACAAGCTAGGTGAAGGACGTCTTTCACACACACTTACTCTCAGAACTGAGCATGTGGAGAGACGTTCGTTCATCTAGCACAAAGGGAACTGGTTGCAGGAGAAATTTTAATCTGGTATCTCTGTCTGTTTCCTAGTGCCGGTTTGAAGTTCCTGCAGTTTCCACTGTAAAACGGAGTTTGAGCTCGTACCTCCCCATATATATGTATGGATTGGTGTTTGCAACTGAAAAGAAACTTTGTGTTCCCAACAAGCTAGGTGAAGGACGGCTTTCACACACACTTATCTCTCAGAACTGAGCATGTGGAGAGTCGTTCGTTCATCTAGCACAAAGGGAACGGGTTGCAGAAGAAACTTTTACTGTGGTTTCTTGGTCTGTTTCCTAGTGCCGCTTTGAAGTTCCTACAATTTTCACTGTAAAACCGCGTTTGAGATAGTACATCCCCATATATATGTAAGGGGTGGAGTTGGCAACTTAAAAGAAAGTTTGTGCTCCCAACAAGCTAGGTGAAGGACAGTTTTCACACACACATCTCTCAGAACTGAGCATGTGGAGAGACGTTCGTTCATCTAGCACAAAGGGAACGGGTTGCAGAAGAAACTTTTACTGTGGTATTTCTGTCTGTTTCCTAGTGCCGGTTTGAAGTTCCTGCAGTTTTCACTGTAAAATTGATTTGGAGCTCGTACCTCCCCATATATATGTATGGAGTGGAGTTTGCAACTGAAAAGAAACTTTGTGTTCCCAACAAGATATTTGAAGGACGGCTTTTACACACACTTATCTCTCAGAAGTGAGCAAGTGGAGAGACGTTCGTTCATCCAGCACAAAGAGAACGGGATGCAGAAGAAACTTTTACTCTGGTATCTCTGTCTGTTTCCTAGTGCCGGTTGGAAGTTCCTGCATTTTTCAATGTAAAACAGAATTGGAGCTCTAACCTCCCCATATATATGTATGGATTGAAGGTTGCAACTTAAAAGAAACTTTGTGTTCTCAACAAACTAGGTGAAGGACAGTTTTCACACACACATCTCTCAGAACTGAGCATGTGGAGAGAAGTTCGTTCATGTAGCACAAAAGAACGGGTTGCAGGAAAAACTTTTACTCTCGTTTCTCAGTCTTTTTCCTATTGCCTGTTTGTAGTTCCTGCAGTTTTCACTGTAAAACCGAGTTGGAGTTCTACCTCCACATATATATGTATGGTGTGGAGTTTGCAAGTGAAAAGAATCTTTGTGTTCCCAACAAGCTAGGTGAAGGACGGCTTTCACACACACTTATCTTTCAGAACTGAGCATGTGGAGAGACGTTCGTTCATCTAGCACAAAAGGAACGGGTTGCAGGAGAAACTATTACCCTGGATTCTCAGTCTGTTTCCTAGTGGTTGTTTTAAGTTACTGCAGTATTCACTGTAAAACCGAGTTGGAGCTCGTACCTCCCTATATATATGTATGGAGTGGAGTTTGCAACTGAAAAGTAAATTTGAGTTCCAAACAAGCTAGGTGAAGGACGGCTTTCACACACACTTATCTCTCAGAAATGAGCATGTGGAGAGACTTTCGTTCATCTAGCACAAAGGGAACGGGTTGCAGGAGAAACTTTTACTCTGGTATCTCTGTCTGTTTTCTAGTGCCGGGTTGAAGTTCCAGCAGTTTTCACTGTAAAACAGAATTGGAGCTCGTACCTCCCTATATATATGTATTGAGTGGATTTTGCAACTGAAAAGAAACTTTGTGTTCCCAACAAGCTAGGTGAAGGACAGCTTTCACACACATTTTTCTCTCAGAACTGAGCATGTGGAGAGACGTTCGTTCATCTAGCACAAAGGGAACGGGTTGTAGAAGAAACTTTTACTGTGGTTTCTTAGTCTGTTTCCTAGTGCCGCTTTGAAGTTCCTACAAATTTCACTGTAAAACCGCGTTTGAAATAGTACATCCCCATATATATGTAAGGGGTGGAGTTGGCAACTTAAAAGAAAGTTTGTGTTCCCAAAAATCTAGGTGAAGTACAGTTTTCACACACACATTTCTCAGAACTGAGCATGTGGAGAGACGTTCGTTCATCTAGCACAAAGGGAACGGGTTGCAGGAGAAACTTTTACTGTGGTATCTCTGTCTGTTTCCTAGTGCCTGTTTGAAGTTCCTGCAGTTTTCACTGTAAAACAGAATTGGAGCTCGTACCTCCCCATATATATGTATGGAGTGGAGTTTGCAACTAAAAAGAAACTTTGTGTTCCCAACAAGCTAGGTGAAGGACGGCTTTCACACACAATTATCTCTCAGAAGTTAGCAAGTGGAGAGACGTTCGTTCATCTAGCACAAAGGGAACGGGTTGAAGAAGAAACTTTTACTCTGGTATCTCTGTCTGTTTCCTAGTGCCGGTTTGAAGTTCCTGCAGTTTTCAATGTAAAACAGAATTGGAGCTCGTACCTCCCCATATATATGTATGGAGTGAAGTTTGCAACTGAAAAGAAACTTTGTGTTCCCAACAAGCTAGGTGAAGGACGTCTTTCACACACACTTATCTCTCAGAACTGAGCATGTGGAGAGACTTTCGTTCATCTAGAACAAAGGGAACGGGTTGCACAAAAAACTTTTACTCTTGTATCTCTGTCTGTTTCCTAGTGCCGGTTTGAAGTTCCTGCATTTTCACTGTAAAACAGAATTTGAGCTCGAAACTCCCCATATATATTTATGGAGTGGAGATTGCGACTGTAAAGAAACTTTGTGTTCCCAACAATCTAGGTGAAGGACGGCTTTCACACACACTTATCTCTCAGAACTGAGCATGTGGAGAGACGTTCTTTCATCTAGCAAAAAGGGAACGGGTTGCAGGAGAAAATTTTACTCTGGTTTCTCAGTCTCTTTCCTAGTGCCAGTTTGAATTTCCTGCAGTTTTCACTGTAAAACCGAGTTGGAGTTCTACCTCCCCATATATATGTATGGTGTGAAGTTTGCAAGTGAAAGAAACTGTGTGTTCCCAACAAGCTACGTGAAGGACGGCTTTCACACACACTTATCTCTCAAAACTGAGCATGTGGAGAGACGTTCGTTCATCTAGCACAAAGAGAAAAGGTTGCAGGGGATACTTTTACTCTGGTTTCTCAGTCTGTTTCCTAGTGCCGGTTTGAAGTTCCTGCAGTTTTCACTGTAAAAGAGCGTTGGAGCTAGTAACTCCCCATATATATGTATGGTGTGGAGTTTGCAACTGAAAAGAAACTTTGTGTTCCCAACAAGCTAGGTGAAGGACAGCTTTCACACACACATCTCTCAGAACTGAGCATGTGGAGAGACGTTCATTCATCTAGAACAAAAGAACGGGTTGCAGGAGAAACTTTTAATCTGGTTTCTCAGTCTGTTTCCTATTGCTGGTTTGAAGTTCCTACAATTTTCACCCTAAAACCGCGTTGGAGCTAGTACCTCCCCATATATATGTATGGAGTGGAGTTTGCAACTGAAAAGAAACTTTGTGTTCCCAACAAGCTAGGTGAAGGACAGTTTTCACACACACATCTCTCAGAACTGAGCATGTGGAGAGAAGTTCATTCATGTTCCACAAAGAACGGGTTGCAGGAGAAAATTTACTCTCGTTTCTCAGTCTTTTTCCTATTGCCTGTTTGTAGTTCCTGCAGTTTTCACTGTAAAACCGAGTTGGAGTTCTACCTCCACATATATATGTATGGTGTGGAGTTTGCAAGTGAAAAGAATCTTTGTGTTCCCAACAAGCTAGGTGAAGGACGGCTTTCACACACACTTATCTTTCAGAACTGAGCATGTGGAGAGACGTTCGTTCATCTAGCACAAAAGGAACGGGTTGCAGGAGAAACTATAACCCTGGATTCTCAGTCTGTTTCCTAGTGCTGTATTGAAGTTACTGCAGTTTTCACTGTAAAACCCGGTTGGAGCTCGTACTTACCCATATATATTTTTGGAGTGGAGTTTGCAACTGAAAAGAAACTTTGTGATCCCAACAATCAAGGTGAAGGACGGCTTTCACACACACTTGTCTCAGAACTGAACATGTGGAGAGACGTTCGTTCATCTAGCACAAAAGAACGGGTTGCAGGAGAAACATTTACTCTGGTTTCTCAGTCTGTTTTTTAGTGCCGGTTTGAAGTTTCTGCAGTTTCCACTGTAAAACCGAGTTCGAGCTCGTACCTCCCCATATATATGTATGGATTGGAGTTTGCAACTGAAAAGAAACTTTGTGTTCCTAACAAGCTAGGTGAAGGACGGCTTTCACACACACTTATCTCTCAGAACTGAGCATGTGGAGAGTCGTTCGTTCATCTAGCACAAAAGGAACGGGTTGCAGGAGAAACTTTTACCCTGGATTCTCAGTCTGTTTCCTAGTGGTGGTTTGAAGTTACTGCAGTATTCACTGTAAAACCGAGTTGGAGCTCGTACCTCCCTATATATATGTATGGAGTGGAGTTTGCAACTGAAAAGGAACTTTGGATTCCCAACAAGCTAGGTGAAGGACGGCTTTCACACACACTTATCTCTCAGAAATGAGCATGTGGAGAGACTTTTGTTCAACTAGCACAAAGGGAACGGGTTGCAGGAGAAACTTTTACTCTGGTATCTCTGACTGTTTCCTAGTGCCGGTTTGAAGTTCCAGCAGTTTTCACTGTAAAACAGAATTGGAGCTCGTACCTCCCTATATAAATGTATGGAGTGGATTTTGCAACTGAAAAGAAACTTTGTGTTCCCAACAAGCTAGGTGAAGGACAGCTTTCACACACACTTTTCTCTCAGAACTGAGCATGTGGAGAGACGTTCGTTCATCTAGCACAAAGGGAACGGGTTGCAGAAGAAACTTTTACTGTGGTCTCTTAGTCTGTTTCCTAGTGCCGGTTTGAAGTTCCTACAAATTTCACTGTAAAACCGCGTTTGAGATAGTGCATCCCCATATATATATAAGGGGTGGAGTTGGCAACTTAAAAGAAAGTTTGTGTTCCCAACAAGCTAGGTGAAGGACAGTTTTCACACACACATCTCTCAGAACTGAGCATGTGGAGAGACGTTCATTCATCTAGAACAAAAGAACGGGTTGCAGGAGAAACTTTTAATCTGGTTTCTCAGTCTGTTTCCTATTGCTGGTTTGAAGTTCCTACAATTTTCACCCTAAAACCGCGTTGGAGCTAGTACCTCCCCATATATATGTATGGAGTGGAGTTTGCAACTGAAAAGAAACTTTGTGTTCCCAACAAGCTAGGTGAAGGACAGTTTTCACACACACATCTCTCAGAACTGAGCATGTGGAGAGAAGTTCATTCATGTTCCACAAAGAACGGGTTGCAGGAGAAAATTTACTCTCGTTTCTCAGTCTTTTTCCTATTGCCTGTTTGTAGTTCCTGCAGTTTTCACTGTAAAACCGAGTTGGAGTTCTACCTCCACATATATATGTATGGTGTGGAGTTTGCAAGTGAAAAGAATCTTTGTGTTCCCAACAAGCTAGGTGAAGGACGGCTTTCACACACACTTATCTTTCAGAACTGAGCATGTGGAGAGACGTTCGTTCATCTAGCACAAAAGGAACGGGTTGCAGGAGAAACTATAACCCTGGATTCTCAGTCTGTTTCCTAGTGCTGTATTGAAGTTACTGCAGTTTTCACTGTAAAACCCGGTTGGAGCTCGTACTTACCCATATATATTTTTGGAGTGGAGTTTGCAACTGAAAAGAAACTTTGTGATCCCAACAATCAAGGTGAAGGACGGCTTTCACACACACTTGTCTCAGAACTGAACATGTGGAGAGACGTTCGTTCATCTAGCACAAAAGAACGGGTTGCAGGAGAAACATTTACTCTGGTTTCTCAGTCTGTTTTTTAGTGCCGGTTTGAAGTTTCTGCAGTTTCCACTGTAAAACCGAGTTCGAGCTCGTACCTCCCCATATATATGTATGGATTGGAGTTTGCAACTGAAAAGAAACTTTGTGTTCCTAACAAGCTAGGTGAAGGACGGCTTTCACACACACTTATCTCTCAGAACTGAGCATGTGGAGAGTCGTTCGTTCATCTAGCACAAAAGGAACGGGTTGCAGGAGAAACTTTTACCCTGGATTCTCAGTCTGTTTCCTAGTGGTGGTTTGAAGTTACTGCAGTATTCACTGTAAAACCGAGTTGGAGCTCGTACCTCCCTATATATATGTATGGAGTGGAGTTTGCAACTGAAAAGGAACTTTGGATTCCCAACAAGCTAGGTGAAGGACGGCTTTCACACACACTTATCTCTCAGAAATGAGCATGTGGAGAGACTTTTGTTCAACTAGCACAAAGGGAACGGGTTGCAGGAGAAACTTTTACTCTGGTATCTCTGACTGTTTCCTAGTGCCGGTTTGAAGTTCCAGCAGTTTTCACTGTAAAACAGAATTGGAGCTCGTACCTCCCTATATAAATGTATGGAGTGGATTTTGCAACTGAAAAGAAACTTTGTGTTCCCAACAAGCTAGGTGAAGGACAGCTTTCACACACACTTTTCTCTCAGAACTGAGCATGTGGAGAGACGTTCGTTCATCTAGCACAAAGGGAACGGGTTGCAGAAGAAACTTTTACTGTGGTCTCTTAGTCTGTTTCCTAGTGCCGGTTTGAAGTTCCTACAAATTTCACTGTAAAACCGCGTTTGAGATAGTGCATCCCCATATATATATAAGGGGTGGAGTTGGCAACTTAAAAGAAAGTTTGTGTTCCCAACAAGCTAGGTGAAGGACAGTTTTCACACACACATCTCTCAGAACTGAGCATGTGGAGAGACGTTCATTCATCTAGAACAAAAGAACGGGTTGCAGGAGAAACTTTTAATCTGGTTTCTCAGTCTGTTTCCTATTGCTGGTTTGAAGTTCCTACAATTTTCACCCTAAAACCGCGTTGGAGCTAGTACCTCCCCATATATATGTATGGAGTGGAGTTTGCAACTGAAAAGAAACTTTGTGTTCCCAACAAGCTAGGTGAAGGACAGTTTTCACACACACATCTCTCAGAACTGAGCATGTGGAGAGAAGTTCATTCATGTTCCACAAAGAACGGGTTGCAGGAGAAAATTTACTCTCGTTTCTCAGTCTTTTTCCTATTGCCTGTTTGTAGTTCCTGCAGTTTTCACTGTAAAACCGAGTTGGAGTTCTACCTCCACATATATATGTATGGTGTGGAGTTTGCAAGTGAAAAGAATCTTTGTGGTCCCAACAAGCTAGGTGAAGGACGGCTTTCACACACACTTATCTTTCAGAACTGAGCATGTGGAGAGACGTTCGTTCATCTAGCACAAAAGGAACGGGTTGCAGGAGAAACTATAACCCTGGATTCTCAGTCTGTTTCCTAGTGCTGTATTGAAGTTACTGCAGTTTTCACTGTAAAACCCGGTTGGAGCTCGTACTTACCCATATATATTTTTGGAGTGGAGTTTGCAACTGAAAAGAAACTTTGTGATCCCAACAATCAAGGTGAAGGACGGCTTTCACACACACTTGTCTCAGAACTGAACATGTGGAGAGACGTTCGTTCATCTAGCACAAAAGAACGGGTTGCAGGAGAAACATTTACTCTGGTTTCTCAGTCTATTTTTTAGTGCCGGTTTGAAGTTTCTGCAGTTTCCACTGTAAAACCGAGTTCGAGCTCGTACCTCCCCATATATATGTATGGATTGGAGTTTGCAACTGAAAAGAAACTTTGTGTTCCTAACAAGCTAGGTGAAGGACGGCTTTCACACACACTTATCTCTCAGAACTGAGCATGTGGAGAGTCGTTCGTTCATCTAGCACAAAAGGAACGGGTTGCAGGAGAAACTTTTACCCTGGATTCTCAGTCTGTTTCCTAGTGGTGGTTTGAAGTTACTGCAGTATTCACTGTAAAACCGAGTTGGAGCTCGTACCTCCCTATATATATGTATGGAGTGGAGTTTGCAACTGAAAAGGAACTTTGGATTCCCAACAAGCTAGGTGAAGGACGGCTTTCACACACACTTATCTCTCAGAAATGAGCATGTGGAGAGACTTTTGTTCAACTAGCACAAAGGGAACGGGTTGCAGGAGAAACTTTTACTCTGGTATCTCTGTCTGTTTCCTAGTGCCGGTTTGAAGTTCCAGCAGTTTTCACTGTAAAACAGAATTGGAGCTCGTACCTCCCTATATAAATGTATGGAGTGGATTTTGCAACTGAAAAGAAACTTTGTGTTCCCAACAAGCTAGGTGAAGGACAGCTTTCACACACACTTTTCTCTCAGAACTGAGCATGTGGAGAGACGTTCGTTCATCTAGCACAAAGGGAACGGGTTGCAGAAGAAACTTTTACTGTGGTCTCTTAGTCTGTTTCCTAGTGCCGGTTTGAAGTTCCTACAAATTTCACTGTAAAACCGCGTTTGAGATAGTGCATCCCCATATATATATAAGGGGTGGAGTTGGCAACTTAAAAGAAAGTTTGTGTTCCCAACAAGCTAGGTGAAGGACAGTTTTCACACACACATCTCTCAGAACTGAGCATGTGGAGAGACGTTCATTCATCTAGAACAAAAGAACGGGTTGCAGGAGAAACTTTTAATCTGGTTTCTCAGTCTGTTTCCTATTGCTGGTTTGAAGTTCCTACAATTTTCACCCTAAAACCGCGTTGGAGCTAGTACCTCCCCATATATATGTATGGAGTGGAGTTTGCAACTGAAAAGAAACTTTGTGTTCCCAACAAGCTAGGTGAAGGACAGTTTTCACACACACATCTCTCAGAACTGAGCATGTGGAGAGAAGTTCATTCATGTTCCACAAAGATCGGGTTGCAGGAGAAAATTTACTCTCGTTTCTCAGTCTTTTTCCTATTGCCTGTTTGTAGTTCCTGCAGTTTTCACTGTAAAACCGAGTTGGAGTTCTACCTCCACATATATATGTATGGTGTGGAGTTTGCAAGTGAAAAGAATCTTTGTGTTCCCAACAAGCTAGGTGAAGGACGGCTTTCACACACACTTATCTTTCAGAACTGAGCATGTGGAGAGACGTTCGTTCATCTAGCACAAAAGGAACGGGTTGCAGGAGAAACTATAACCCTGGATTCTCAGTCTGTTTCCTAGTGCTGTATTGAAGTTACTGCAGTTTTCACTGTAAAACCCGGTTGGAGCTCGTACTTACCCATATATATTTTTGGAGTGGAGTTTGCAACTGAAAAGAAACTTTGTGATCCCAACAATCAAGGTGAAGGACGGCTTTCACACACACTTGTCTCAGAACTGAACATGTGGAGAGACGTTCGTTCATCTAGCACAAAAGAACGGGTTGCAGGAGAAACATTTACTCTGGTTTCTCAGTCTGTTTTTTAGTGCCGGTTTGAAGTTTCTGCAGTTTCCACTGTAAAACCGAGTTCGAGCTCGTACCTCCCCATATATATGTATGGATTGGAGTTTGCAACTGAAAAGAAACTTTGTGTTCCTAACAAGCTAGGTGAAGGACGGCTTTCACACACACTTATCTCTCAGAACTGAGCATGTGGAGAGTCGTTCGTTCATCTAGCACAAAAGGAACGGGTTGCAGGAGAAACTTTTACCCTGGATTCTCAGTCTGTTTCCTAGTGGTGGTTTGAAGTTACTGCAGTATTCACTGTAAAACCGAGTTGGAGCTCGTACCTCCCTATATATATGTATGGAGTGGAGTTTGCAACTGAAAAGGAACTTTGGATTCCCAACAAGCTAGGTGAAGGACGGCTTTCACACACACTTATCTCTCAGAAATGAGCATGTGGAGAGACTTTTGTTCAACTAGCACAAAGGGAACGGGTTGCAGGAGAAACTTTTACTCTGGTATCTCTGTCTGTTTCCTAGTGCCGGTTTGAAGTTCCAGCAGTTTTCACTGTAAAACAGAATTGGAGCTCGTACCTCCCTATATAAATGTATGGAGTGGATTTTGCAACTGAAAAGAAACTTTGTGTTCCCAACAAGCTAGGTGAAGGACAGCTTTCACACACACTTTTCTCTCAGAACTGAGCATGTGGAGAGACGTTCGTTCATCTAGCACAAAGGGAACGGGTTGCAGAAGAAACTTTTACTGTGGTCTCTTAGTCTGTTTCCTAGTGCCGGTTTGAAGTTCCTACAAATTTCACTGTAAAACCGCGTTTGAGATAGTGCATCCCCATATATATATAAGGGGTGGAGTTGGCAACTTAAAAGAAAGTTTGTGTTCCCAACAAGCTAGGTGAAGGACAGTTTTCACACACACATCTCTCAGAACTGAGCATGTGGAGAGACGTTCGTTCATCTAGAACAAAGGTAACGGGTTGCAGAAGAAACTTTTACTGTGGTATCTCTGTCTGTTTCCTAGTGCCTGTTTGAAGTTCCTGCAGTTTTCACTGTAAAATTGATTTGGAGCTCGTACCTCCCCATATATATGTATGGAGTGGAGTTTGCAACTGAAAAGAAACTTTGTGTTCCCAACAAGCTAGGTGAAGGACGGCTATCAAACACACTTATCTATCAGAACTGAGCATGTGCAGAGACGTTCGTTCATCTAGCAAAAAGGGAACGGGTTGCAGGACAATCTTTTACTCAGGTATCTCTGTCTGTTTCCTAGTGCCTGTTTGAAGTTCCTGCAGTTTTCACTGTAAAACAGAATTGAAGTTCGGAACTCCTAATTTATACGTATTTAGTGGATTTCGCAACTGAAAAGAAACTTTGTGTTCCCAACAAGCTAGGTGAAGGACGTCTTTCACACACACTTACTCTCAGAACTGAGCATGTGGAGAGACGTTCGTTCATCTAGCACAAAGGGAACTGGTTGCAGGAGAAATTTTAATCTGGTATCTCTGTCTGTTTCCTAGTGCCGGTTTGAAGTTCCTGCAGTTTCCACTGTAAAACGGAGTTTGAGCTCGTACCTCCCCATATATTTGTATGGATTGGTGTTTGCAACTGAAAAGAAACTTTGTTTTCCCAACAAGCTAGGTGAAGGACGGCTTTCACACACACTTATCTCTCAGAACTGAGCATGTGGAGAGTCGTTCGTTCATCTAGCACAAAGGGAACGGGTTGCAGAAGAAACTTTTACTGTGGTTTCTTAGTCTGTTTCCTAGTGCCGCTTTGAAGTTCCTACAATTTTCACTGTAAAACCGCGTTTGAGATAGTACATCCCCATATATATGTAAGGGGTGGAGTTGGCAACTTAAAAGAAAGTTTTTGCTCCCAACAAGCTAGGTGAAAGGCAGTTTTCACACACACATCTCTCAGAACTGAGCATGTGGAGAGACGTTCGTTCATCTAGCACAAAGGGAACGGGTTGCAGAAGAAACTTTTACTGTGGTATTTCTGTCTGTTTCCTAGTGCCGGTTTGAAGTTCCTGCAGTTTTCACTGTAAAATTGATTTGGAGCTCGTACCTCCCCATATATATGTATGGAGTGGAGTTTGCAACTGAAAAGAAACTTTGTGTTCCCAACAAGCTATTTGAAGGACGGCTTTTACACACACTTATCTCTCAGAAGTGAGCAAGTGGAGAGACGTTCGTTCATCCAGCACAAAGAGAACGGGATGCAGAAGAAACTTTTACTCTGGTATCTCTGTCTGTTTCCTAGTGCCGGTTGGAAGTTCCTGCATTTTTCAATGTAAAACAGAATTGGAGCTCTAACCTCCCCATATATATGTATGGATTGAAGGTTGCAACTTAAAAGAAACTTTGTGTTCTCAACAAACTAGGTGAAGGACAGTTTTCACACACACATCTCTCAGAACTGAGCATGTGGAGAGAAGTTCGTTCATGTAGCACAAAAGAACGGGTTGCAGGAAAAACTTTTACTCTCGTTTCTCAGTCTTTTTCCTATTGCCTGTTTGTAGTTCCTGCAGTTTTCACTGTAAAACCGAGTTGGAGTTCTACCTCCACATATATATGTATGGTGTGGAGTTTGCAAGTGAAAAGAATCTTTGTGTTCCCAACAAGCTAGGTGAAGGACGGCTTTCACACACACTTATCTTTCAGAACTGAGCATGTGGAGAGACGTTCGTTCATCTAGCACAAAAGGAACGGGTTGCAGGAGAAACTATTACCCTGGAATCTCAGTCTGTTTCCTAGTGCTGTATTGAAGTTACTGCAGTTTTCACTGTAAAACCCGTTTGGAGCTCGTACTTACCCATATATATTTTTGGAGTGGATTTTGCAACTGAAAAGAAACTTTGTGATCCCAACAAGATAGGTGAAGGACGGCTTTCACACACACATGTCTCAGAACTGAACATGTGGAGAGACGTTCGTTCATCTAGCACAAAAAAACGGGTTGCAGGAGAAACTTTTACTCTGGTTTCCCAGTCTGTTTTTTAGTGCCGGTTGGAAGTTTCTGCAGTTTCCGCTGTAAAACCGAGTTGGAGCTCGTACCTCCCCATATATATGTATGGATTGGGGTTTGCAACTGAAAAGAAACTTTGTGTTCCCAACAAGCTAGGTGAAGGACGGCTTTCACACACACTTATCTCTCAGAACTGAGCATGTGGAGAGTCGTTCGTTCATCTAGCACAAAAGGAACGGGTTGCAGGAGAAACTTTTACCCTGGATTCTCAGTCTGTTTCCTAGTGGTTGTTTTAAGTTACTGCAGTATTCACTGTAAAACCGAGTTGGAGCTCGTACCTCCCTATATATATGTATGGAGTGGAGTTTGCAACTGAAAAGTAAATTTGAGTTCCAAACAAGCTAGGTGAAGGACGGCTTTCACACACACTTATCTCTCAGAAATGAGCATGTGGAGAGACTTTCGTTCAACTAGCACAAAGGGAACGGGTTGCAGGAGAAACTTTTACTCTGGTATCTCTGTCTGTTTTCTAGTGCCGGTTTGAAGTTCCAGCAGTTTTCACTGTAAAACAGAATTGGAGCTCGTACCTCCCAATATATATGTATTGAGTGGATTTTGCAACTGAAAAGAAACTTTGTGTTCCCAACAAGCTAGGTGAAGGACAGCTTTCACACACATTTTTCTCTCAGAACTGAGCATGTGGAGAGACGTTCGTTCATCTAGCACAAAGGGAACGGGTTGTAGAAGAAACTTTTACTGTGGTTTCTTTGTCTGTTTCCTAGTGCCGCTTTGAAGTTCCTACAAATTTCACTCTAAAACCGCGTTTGAAATAGTACATCTCCATATATATGTAAGGGGTGGAGTTGGCAACTTAAAAGAAAGTTTGTGTTCCCAAAAATCTAGGTGAAGTACAGTTTTCACACACACATTTCTCAGAACTGAGCATGTGGAGAGACTTTCGTTCATCTAGCACAAAGGGAACGGGTTGCAGAAGAACCTTTTACTGTGGTATCTCTGTCTGTTTCCTAGTGCCTGTTTGAAGTTCCTGCAGTTTTCACTGTAAAACAGAATTGGAGCTCGTACCTCCCCATATATATGTATGGAGTGGAGGTTGCAACTAAAAAGAAAATTTGTGTTCCCAACAAGCTAGCTGAAGGACGGCTTTCACACACAATTATCTCTCAGAAGTTAGCAAGTGGAGAGACGTTCGTTCATCTAGCACAAAGGGAACGGTTTGCAGAAGAAACTTTTACTCTGGTATCTCTGTCTGTTTCCTAGTGCCGGTTTGAAGTTCCTGCAGTTTTCAATGTAAAACAGAATTGGAGCTCGTACCTCCCCATATATATGTATGGAGTGAAGTTTGCAACTGAAAAGAAACTTTGTGTTCCCAACAAGCTAGGTGAAGGACGTCTTTCACACACACTTATCTCTCAGAACTGAGCATGTGGAGAGACTTTCGTTCATCTAGAACAAAGGGACCGGGTTGCAGGAAAAACTTTTACTCTTGTAACTCTGTCTGTTTCCTAGTGCCGGTTTGAAGTTCCTGCATTTTCACTGTAAAACAGAATTTGAACTCGAACATCCCCATATATATGTATGGAGTGGAGTTTGCGACTGAAAAGAAACTTTGTGTTCCCAACAAGCTAGGTGAAGGACAGCTTCCACATAATCTTATCTCTCAGAACTTTGCAAGTGGAGAGACTTTCGTTCATCTAGCACCAAGGGAACGGGTTGCAGGAGACACTTTTTCTCTGCTTTCTCAGTCTGTTTCCTAGTGCCGGTTTGAAGTTCCTGCAGTTTTCACTGTAAAACCGGGTTGGAGCTTGTACCTCCCCTTATATATGTATGGAATGGAGTTTGCAACTGAAAAGAAACTGTGTTCCCAACAAGCTATGTGAAGGACGGCTTTCACACACACTTATCTCTCAGAACTGAGCAAGTGGAGAGACGTTCGTTCATCTAGCACCAAGGGAACGGGTTGCAGGAGACACTTTTTCTCTGCTTTCTCAGTCTGTTTCCTAGTGCCGGGTTAAAGTTCCTGCAGTTTTCACTGTAAAATCGATTTGGAGCTAGTACCTCTCAATATATATGTATGGAATGGAGTTTGCAACTGAAAAGAAACTTTGTGTTCCCAACAAGCTAGGTGAAGGACGGCTTTCACACACACTTACCTCTCAGAACTGAGCAATTGGAGAGACGTTCGTTCATCTAGCACCAAGGGAACGGATTGCAGGAGACACTTTTCCTCTGCTTTCTCAGTCTGTTTCCTAGTGCCGGTTTGAAGTTCCTGCAGTTTTCACTGTAAAACTGAGTTGGAGCTTGTACCTCCCCATATATATGTATGGAATGGAGTTTGCAACTGTAAAGAAACTTTGTGTTCCCAACAAGCTAGGTGAAGGACGGCTTTCACACACACATATCTCTCAGAACTGAGCAAGTGGAGAGACGTTCGTTCATCTAGCACCAAGGGAACTGGTTGCAGGAGACACTTTTTCTCTACTTTCTCATTCTGTTTCCTAGTGCCGGTATGAAGTTCCTGCAGTTTTCACTGTAAAACCGAGTTGGAGCTTGTACCTCCCATATATATGTATGGAATGGAGTTTGCAACTGAAAAGAAACTTTGTGTTCCCAACAAGCTAGGTGAAGGACGGCTTTCACACACACTTATCTCTCAGAACTGAGCAAGTGGAGAGACGTTCGTTCATCTAGCACCAAGGGAACGGATTGCAGGAGACACTTTTTCTCTACTTTCTCAGTCTGTTTCCTAGTGCCGGTTTGAAGTTCCTGCAGTTTTCACTGTAAAACCGAGTTGGAGCTTGTACCTCCCCCTATATATGTATGGAATGGAGTTTGCTACTGAAAAGAAAATTTGTGTTCCCAACAAGCTAGGTGAAGGACAGCTTCCACATAATCTTATCTCTCAGAACTTTGCAAGTGGAGAGACGTTCGTTCATCTAGCACCAAAGGAACGGGTTGCAGGAGACACTTTTTCTCTGCTTTCTCAGTCTGTTTCCTAGTGCCGGTTTGAAGTTCCTGCAGTTTTCACTGTAAAACCGAATTGGAGCTTGTACCTCCCCATATATATGTATGGAATGGCGTTTGCAACTGAAAAGAAACTTTGTGTTCCCAACAAGCTAGATGAAGGACGGCGTTCACACACACTTATCTCTCAGAACTGAGCAAGTGGAGAGACGTTCGTTCATCTAGCACCAAGGGAACGGGTTGAGGGGACACTTTTTCTCTGCTTTCTCACTCTGTTTCCTAGTGCCGTTTTGAAGTTCCTGCAGTTTTCACTGTAAAACCGAGTTGGAGCTTGTACCTCCCCTTATATGTATGGAATGGACTTTGCAAATGAAAAGAAACTTTGTGTTCCCAACAAGCTAGATGAAGGACGGAGTCACACACACTTACCTCTCGGGACTGAGCAAGTGGAGAGACGTTCGTTCATCTAGCACCAAGGGAACGGGTTGCAGGAGACACTTATTCTCTGCTTTCTCAGTCTGTTTCCTAGTGCCGGTATGAAGTTCCTGCAGTTTTCACTGTAAAACCGAGTTGGAGCTTGTACCTCCCATATGTATGTATGGAATGGAGTTTGCAACTGAAAAGAAACTTTGTGTTCCCAACAAGCTAGGTGAAGGACGGCTTCCACATAATCTTATCTCTCATAACTGAGCAAGTGGAGAGACGTTCGTTCATCTAGCACCAAGGGAACGGGTTGCAGGAGACACTTTTTCTCTGCTTTCTCAGTCTGATTCCTAGTGCCGGTTTGAAGTTCCTGCAGTTTTCACTGTAAAACCGGGTTGGAGCTTGTACCTCCCCATATATATGTATGGAATGGAGTTTGCAACTGAAAAGAAACTGTGTTCCCAACAAGCTATGTGAAGGACGGCTTTCACACACACTTATCTCTCAGAACTGAACAAGTGGAGAGACGTTCGTTCAACTAGCACCAAGGGAACGGGTTGCAGGAGACACTTTTTCTCTGCTTTCTCAGTCTGTTTCCTAGTGCCGGTTTAAAGTTCCTGCAGTTTTCACTGTAAAACCGAGTTGGAGCTAGTACGTCCCCATATATATGTATGGAATGGAGTTTGCAACTGAAAAGAAACTTTGTGTTCCCAACAAGCTAGGTGAAGGACGGCGTTCACACACACTTATCTCTCAGAACTGAGCAAGTGGAGAGACGTTCGTTCATCTAGCACCAAGGGAACGGGTTGCAGGAGACACTTTTTCTCTGCTTTCTCAGTCTGTTTCCTAGTGCCGGTTTGAAGTTCCTGCAGTTTTCACTGTAAAACAGAGTTGGAGCTAGTACCTCCCCATATATATGTATGGAATGGAGTTTGAAACTGAAAAGAAACTTTGTGTTCCCAACAAGCTAGGTGAAGGACGGCGTTCACACAGACTTATCTCTCAGAACTGAGCAAGTGGAGATACGTTCGTTCATCTAGCACCAAGGGAACGGGTTGCAGGAGACACTTTTTCTCTGCTTTCTCAGTCTGTTTCCTAGTGCCGGTTTGAAGTTCCTGCAGTTTTCACTGTAAAACCGAGTTGGAGTCTTACCTCCCCATATATATGTATGGAGTGGAGTTTGCAACTGAAAAGAAACTTTGTGTTCCAAACAAGCTAGGTGAAGGACGGCTTTCACACACACTTATCTCTCAGAACTGAGCATGTGGAGAGATATTCGTTCATGTAGCAAAAAAGGAACGGGTTGCAGGAGAAATTTTTACCCTGGATTCTCAGTCTGTTTCCTAGTGCTGGTTTGAATTCACTGCAGTTTTCACTGTAAAACCGTTTTGGAGCTCGTACATCCCCATATATATTTATGGAGAGGAGATTGCAACTGAAAAGAAACTTTGTGATCCCAACAAGTTAGGTGAAGGACGGCTTTCACACACACTTATCTCTCTGAACTGAGCATGTGGAGAGACGATCGTTCATCTAGCCCAAAAGGAATGGGTTGCATTATAAACTATTACGCTGTTATCTCTGTCTTTTTCCTAGTGCCGGCTTGAAGTTCCTGCAGTTTACACTGTAAAACAGAATTGGAGCTCGTAACTCCCCATATATATGTATGGAGTGGAGTTTACAACTGAAAAGATTCTTGTGTTCCCAACAAGATAGATGAAGGACAGCTTTCACACACACTTTTTTCTCAGAACTGAGCATGTGGAGAGACTTTCGTTCATCTAGCACAAAGGGAACAAGTTGCAGGAGAAACATTTACGGTGGTTTCTCAGTCTGTTTCCTAGTGCCGGTTTGAAGTTCCTACAATTTTCATTGTAAAACCGCGTTGGAGCTAGTACCTCCCCATATATATATATGGTGTGGAGTTTGCAACTGAAAAGAAACTTTGTGTTCCCAACAAGCTAGGTGAAGGACAGCTTTAACACACACATCTCTCAGAACTGAGCATGTGGAGAGACGTTCGTTCATCCAGCACAAAGGGAACGGGTGGCAGGAGTACCTTTTACTCTGGTTTCTCAGTCTGTTTCCTAGTGCCGGTTTGAAGTTCCTGCAGTTTTCACTGTAAAACCGAGTTGGAGCTCGTACCTCACCTATATATATGTATGGAGTGGAGTTTGCAAGTGAAAATAAACTTTGTGTTCGCAACAAGCTATGTGAACGACGGCTTTCACACACACTTATCTCTCAGACCTGAGCATGTGGAGAGACTTTCGTTCATCTAGCACAAAAGGAACGGGTGGCAGGAGAAACTTTTACTCTTGTTTCTCAGTCTGTTTCCTAGTGCCGGTTTGAAGTCCCTGCAGGTTTCACTGTAAAAAAGTTTTGGAGCTAGTATCTACCCATATATATATATGGAGTGGAATTTGCTATTGAAAAGAAACTTTGTGTTCCCAACAAGCTAAGTGAAGGACGGTTTTAACACACACATCTCTCAGAACTGGGCGTTTGGAGAGACGTTCGTTCATCTAGAACAAAAGAACGGGTTGCAGGAGAATCTTTTACTCTGGTTTCTCAGTCTGTTTCCTAGTGCCGGTTTGAAGTTCCTGCAGTTTTCACTGTAAAACCGAGTTGGAGCTCGTACCTCACCTATATATATCTATGGAGTGGAGTTTGTAACTGAAAAGAAACTTTGTGTTCCCAACAAGCTATGTGAAGGACGGCTTTCACACACACTTATCTCTCAGACCTGAGCATGTGGAGAGACGTTCGTTCATCCAGCACAAAGGGAACGAGTGGCAGGAGAAACTTTTACTCTTGTTTCTCAGTCTGTTTCCTAGTGCCGGTTTGAAGTCCCTGCAGTTTACACTGTAAAACAGTTTTGGAGCTAGTATCTACCCATATATATATATGGAGTGGAATTTGCTATTGAAAAGAAACTTTGTGTTCCCAACAAGCTAAGTGAAGGACGGTTTTAACACACACATCTCTCAGAACTGAGCGTTTGGAGAGACGTTCGTTCATCTAGAACAAAAGAACGGGTTGCAGGAGAATCTTTTACTCTGGTTTCTCAGGCTGTTTCCTAGTGCCGGTTTGAAGTTCCTGCAGTTTTCACTGTAAAACCGCGTTGGAGCTAGTAACTCCCCATATATTTGTATGGTGTGGAGTTTGCAACTGAAAAGAAAATTTGTGTTCCCAACAAGCTAAGTGAAGGACGGTTTTAACACACACATCTCTCAGAACTGAGCATGTGGACAGACGTTCGTTCATCTAGAACAAAAGAACGGGTTGCAGGAGAAACTTTTATTCTGGTTTCTCAGTCTGTTTCCTAGTGCCGGTTTGAAGTTCCTGCAGTTTTCACTGTAAAATTGAATTGGAGCTCGTACCTCCCCATATATATGTATGGAGTGGAGTTTGCAACTGAAAAGAAACTTTGTGTTCCCAACAAGCTAGTTGAAGGACGGCTTTTACACACACTAATCTCTCAGAAGTGAGCAAGTGAAGAGACTTTCGTTCATACAGCACAAAGAGAACGGGTTGCAGAAGAAACTTTTACTCTGGTATCTCTGTCTGTTTCCTAGTGCCGGTTGGAAGTTCCTGCAGTTTTCAATGTAAAACAGAATTGGAGCTCGTACCTCCCCATATATATGTATGGATTGAAGGTTGCAACTGAAAAGAAACTTTGTGTTCCCAACAAGCTAGGTGAAGGACGGCTTTCACACACACTTATCTCTCAAAACTGAGCATGTGGAGAGACGTTCGTTCATCTAGCACAAAGAGAACAGGTTGCAGGAGATAATTTTACTCTGGTTTCTCAGTCTGTTTCCTAGTGCCGGTTTGAAGTTCCTGCAGTTTTCACTGTAAAACAGCGTTGGAGCTAGTAACTCCCCATATATATGTATGGTGTGGAGTTTGCAACTGAAAAGAAACTTTGTGTTCCCAACAAGCTAGTTGAAGGACAGCTTTCACACACACATCTCTCAGAACTGAGCATGTGGAGAGACGTTCGTTCATCTAGAACAAAAGAACGGGTTGCAGGAGAAACTTTTAATCTGGTTTCTCAGTCTGTTTCCTATTGCCGGTTTGAAGTTCCTACAATTTTCACCCTAAAACCGCGTTGGAGCTAGTACCTCCCCATATATATGTATGGAGTGGAGTTTGCAACTTAAAAGAAACTTTGTGTTCCCAACAAGCTAGTTGAAGGACAGTTTTCACACACACATCTCTCAGAACTGAGAATGTGGAGAGATGTTCGTTCATGTAGCACAAAGAACGGGTTGCAGGAGAAACTTTTACTCTCGTTTCTCAGTCTTTTTCCTATTGCCTGTTTGTAGTTCCTGCAGTTTTCACTGTAAAACCGAGTTGGAGTTCTACCTCCACATATATATGTATGGTGTGGGGATTGCAAGTGAAAAGAATCTTTGTGTTCCCAACAAGCTAGGTGAAGGACGGCTTTCACACACACTTATCTTTCAGAACTGAGCATGTGGAGAGACGTTCGTTCATCTAGCACAAAGGGAACGGGTTGCAGGGAAACTTTTACCCTGGATTCTCAGTCTGTTTCCTAGTGCTCTTTTGAAGTTACTGCAGTTTTCACTGTAAAACCGGGTTGGAGCTCGTGCCGCCCCATATATATTTATGGAGTGAAGTTTGCAACTGAAGAGTATCTTTGTGTTCCCAACAAGCTTGTTGAAGGACGGGTTTCACACACACTTATCTCTCAGAAGTGAGCATGTGGAGAGACGTTCGTTCATCTAGCACAAAGAAATGTATTGCAATATAAACTATTACTCTGGTATTTCTGTTTCCTAGTGCCGGTTTGAAGTTCCTGCAATTTTCACTGTAAAATTGAATTGGAGCTCGTACCTCCCCATATATATGTATGGAGTGGAGTTTGCAACTGAAAAGAAACTTTGTGTTCCCAACAAGCTAGTTGAAGGACGGCTTTTACACACACTTATCTCTCAGAGATGAGCAAGTGGTGAGACGTTCGTTCATCCAGCAAAACGAGAACGGGTTGCAGAAGAAACTTTTACTCTTGTATCTCTGTCTGTTTCCTAGTGCCGGTTGGAAGTTCCTGCAGTTTTCAATGTAAAACAGAATTGGAGCTCGTACCTCCCCATATATATTTATGGAGTGGAGATTGTGACTGTAAAGAAACTTTGTGTTCCCAACAATCTAGGTGAAGGACGGCTTTCACACACACTTATCTCTCAGAACTGAGCATGTGGAGAGACGTTCTTTCATCTAGCAAAAAGGGAACGGGTTGCAGGAGAAAATTTTACTCTGGTTTCTCAGTCTCTTTCCTAGTGCCAGTTTGAAGTTCCTGCAGTTTTCACTGTAAAACCGAGTTGGAGTTCTACCTCCCCATATATATGTATGGTGTGAAGTTTGCAAGTGAAAGAAACTTTGTGTTCCCAACAAGCTAGGTGAAGGACGGCTTTCACACACACTTATCTCTCAAAACTGAGCATGTGGAGAGACGTTCGTTCATCTAGCACAAAGAGAACAGGTTGCAGGGGATACTTTTACTCTGGTTTCTCAGTCTGTTTCCTAGTGCCGGTTTGAAGTTCCTGCAGTTTTCACTGTAAAATAGCGTTGGAGCTAGTAACTCCCCATATATATGTATGGTGTGGAGTTTGCAACTGAAAAGAAACTTTGTGTTCCCAACAAGCTAGGTGAAGGGCAGCTTTCACACACACATCTCTCAGAACTGAGCATGTGGAGAGACGTTCATTCATCTAGAACAAAAGAACTGGTTGCAGGAGAAACTTTTAAACTGGTTTCTCAGTCTTTTTCCTATTGCTGGTTTGAAGTTCCTACAATTTTCACCCTAAAACCGCGTTGGAGGTAGTACCTCCCCATATATATGTATGGAGTGGAGTTTGCAACTTAAAAGAAACTTTGTGTTACCAACAAGCTAGGTGAAGGACAGTTTTCACACACACATCTCTCAGAACTGAGCATGTGGAGAGAAGTTCGTTCATGTTCCACAAAGAACGGGTTGCAGGAGAAACTTTTACTCTCGTTTCTCAGTCTTTTTCCTAGTGCTGTATTGAAGTTACTGCAGTTTTCACTGTAAAACCCGGTTGGAGCTCGTACTTACCCATATATATTTTTGGAGTGGAGTTTGCAACTGAAAAGAAACTTTGTGATCCCAACAATCAAGGTGAAGGACGGCATTCACACACACTTGTCTCAGAACTGAACATGTGGAGAGACGTTCGTTCATCTAGCACAAAAGAACGGGTTGCAGGAGAAACATTTACTCTGGTTTCTCAGTCTGTTTTTTAGTGCCGGTTTGAAGTTTCTGCAGTTTCCACTGTAAAACCGAGTTGGAGCTCGTACCTCCCCATATATATGTATGGATTGGAGTTTGCAACTGAAAAGAAACTTTGTGTTCCCAACAAGCTAGGTGAAGGACGGCTTTCACACACACTTATCTCTCAGAAATGAGCATGTGGAGAGACTTTTGTTCAACTAGCACAAAGGGAACGGGTTACAGGAGAAACTTTTACTCTGGTATCTCTGTCCGTTTCCTAGTGCCGGTTTGAAGTTCCAGCAGTTTTCACTGTAAAACAGAATTGGAGCTCGTACCTCCCTATATAAATGTATGGAGTGGATTTTGCAACTGAAAAGAAACTTTGTGTTCCCAACAAGCTAGGTGAAGGACAGCTTTCACACACACTTTTCTCTCAGAACTGAGCATGTGGAGAGACGTTCGTTCATCTAGCACAAAGGGAACGGGTTGCAGAAGAAACTTTTACTGTGGTCTCTTAGTCTGTTTCCTAGTGCCGGTTTGAAGTTCCTACAAATTTCACTGTAAAACTGCGTTTGAGATAGTGCATCCCCATATATATGTAAGGGGTGGAGTTGGCAACTTAAAAGAAAGTTTGTGTTCCCAACAAGCTAGGTGAAGGACAGTTTTCACACACACATCTCTCAGAACTGAGCATGTGGAGAGTCGTTCGTTCATATAGAACAAAGGGAACGGGTTGCAGAATAAACTTTTACTGTGGTATCTCTGTCTGTTTAATAGTGCCTGTTTGAATTTCCTGCTGTTTTCACTGTAAAATTGATTTGGAGCTCGTACCTCCCCATATATATGTATGGAGTGGAGTTTGCAACTGAAAAGAAACTTTGTGTTCCCAACAAGCTAGGTGAAGGACGGCTTTCACACACACTTATCTCTCAAAACTGAGCATGTGGAGAGACGTTCGTTCATCTAGCACAAAGGGAACGGGTTGCAGCAGAAACTTTTACTCTGGTTTCTCAGTCTCTTTCCTAGTGCCGGTTTGAAGTTCCTGCAGTTTTCAGTGTAAAACCGAGATGGAGTTCTATCTCCCCATTTATATGTATGGTTTGGAGTTTGCAACTGAAAAGAAACTTTGTGTTCCCAACAAGCTAGGTGAAGGACGGCTTTCACACACACTTATCTCTCAAAACTGAGCATGTGGAGAGACGTTCGTTCATCTAGCACAAAGAGAACAGGTTGCAGGAGATACTTTTACTCTGGTTTCTCAGTCTGTTTCCTAGTGCCGGTTGGAAGTTCCTGCAGTTTTCACTGTAAAACAGCGTTGGAGCTAGTAACTCCCCATATATATGTATGGTGTGGAGTTTGCAACTGAAAAGAAACTTTGTGTTCCCAACAAGCTAGGTGAAGGACAGCTTTCACACACACATCTCTCAGAACTGAGCATGTGGAGAGACGTTCGTTCATCTAGAACAAAAGAACGGGTTGCAGGAGAAACTTTTAATCTGGTTTCTCAGTCTGTTTCCTATTGCCGGTTTGAAGTTCCTACAATTTTCACCCTAAAACCGCGTTGGAGCTAGTACCTCCCCATATATATGTATGGAGTGGAGTTTGCAAATTAAAAGAAACTTTGTGTTCCCAACAAGCTAGTTGAAGGACAGTTTTCACACACACATCTCTCAGAACTGAGCATGTGGAGAGATATTCGTTCATCTAGCACAAAAGGAACGGGTTGCAGGAGAAACTTTTACTCTGGTTTCTCAGTCTGTTTCCTAGTGCCGGTTTGAAATCCCTGCAGGTTTCACTGTAAAACAATTTTGGAGCTAGTATCTACCCATATATATATATGGAGTGGAATTTGCTATTGAAAAGAAACTTTTTGTTCCCAACAAGCTAAGTGAAGGACGGTTTTAACACACACATCTCTCAGAACTAAGCGTTTGGAGAGACGTTCGTTCATCTAGAACAAAAGAACGGGTTGCAGGAGAAACTTTTACTCTGGTTTCTCAGTCTGATTCCTAGTGCCGGTTTGAAGTTCCTGCAGTTTTCACTGTAAAACCGAGTTGGAGCTCGTACCTCACCTATATATATCTATGGAGTGGAGTTTGTAACTGAAAAGAAACTTTGTGTTCCCAACAAGCTATGTGAAGGACGGCTTTCACACACACTTATCTCTCAGACCTGAGCATGTGGAGAGATGTTCGTTCATCTAGCACAAAGGGAACGAGTGGCAGGAGAAACTTTTACTCTTGTTTCACAGTCTGTTTCCTAGTGCCGGTTTGAAGTCCCTGCAGTTTACACTGTAAAAAAGTTTTGGAGCTAGTATCTACCCATATATATATATGGAGTGGAATTTGCTATTGAAAAGAAACTTTGTGTTCCCAACAAGCTAAGTGAAGGACGGTTTTAACACACACATCTCTCAGAACTGATCGTTTGGAGAGACTTTCGTTCATCTAAAACAAAAGAACGGGTTGCAGGAGAATCTTTTACTCTGATTTCTCAGTCTGTTTCCTAGTACCGGTTTGAAGTTCCTGCAGTTTTGACTGTAAAACCGCGTTGGAGCTAATAACTCCCCATATATATGTATGGTGTGGAGTTTGCAACTGAAAAGAAACTTTGTGTTCCCAACAAGCTAAGTGAAGGACGGTTTTAACACACACATCTCTCAGAACTGAGCATGTGGAGAGACGTTCGTTCATCTAGAACAAAAGAACGGGTTGCAGGAGAAACTTTTATTCTGGTTTCTCAGTCTGTTTCCTAGTGCCGGTTTGAAGTTCCTGCAGTTTTCACTGTAAAATTGAATTGGAGCTCGTACCTCCCCATATATATGTATGGAGTGGAGTTTGCAACTGAAAAGAAACTTTGTGTTCCCAACAAGCAAGTTGAAGGACGGCTTTTACACACACTCATCTCTCAGAAGTGAGCAAGTGGTGAGACGTTCGTTCATCCAGCACAAAGAGAACGGGTTGCAGAAGAAACTTTTACTCTGGTATCTCTGTCTGTTTCCTAGTGCCGGTTGGAAGTTCCTGCAGTTTTCAATGTAAAACCGAATTGGAGCTTGTATCTCCCTATATATATGTATGGATTGAAGGTTGCAACTGAAAAGAAACTTTGTGTTCCCAACAAGCTAGGTGAAGGACGGCTTTCACACACACTTATCTCTCAGAACTGAGCATGTGGAGAGACGTTCGTTCATCTAGCACAAAGGGAACGGGTTGCAGGAGAAACTTTTACTCTGGTTTCTCAGTCTCTTTCCTAGTGCCGGTTTGAAGTTCCTGCAGTTTTCAGTGTAAAACCGAGTTGGAGTTCTACCTCCCCATATATATGTATGGTGTGGAGTTTGCAACTGAAAAGAAACTTTGTGTTCCCAACAAGCTAGGTGAAGGACGGCTTTCACACACAATTATTTCTTAAAAATGAGCATGTGGAGAGACGTTCGTTCATCTAGCACAAAGAGAACAGTTTGCAGGAGATACTTTTACTCTGGTTTCTCAGTCTGTTTCCTATTGCCGGTTTGAAGTTCCTACAATTTTCACCCTAAAACCGCGTTGGAGCTAATACCTCCCCATATATATGTATGGAGTGGAGTTTGCAACTTAAAAGAAACTTTGTGTTCCCAAAAAGCTAGTTGAAGGACAGTTTTCACACACACATCTCTCAGAACTGCGCATGTGGAGAGAAGTTCGTTCATGTAGCACAAAAGAACGGGTTGCAGGAGAAAATTTTACTCTCGTTTCTCAGTATTTTTCCTATTACCTGTTTGTAGTTCCTGCAGTTTTCACTGTAAAACCGAGTTGGAGTTCTACTTCCACATATATATGTATGGTGTGGGGTTTGCAAGTGAAAAGAATCTTTGTGTTCCCAACAAGCTATGTGAAGGACGGCTTTCACACACACTTATCTTTCAGAACTGAGCATGTGGAGAGACGTTCGTTCATCTAGCACAAAAGTAACGGGTTGCAGGAGAAACTTTTACTGTGGATTCTCAGTCTGTTTCCTAGTGCTCTTTTGAAGTTACTGCAGTTTTCACTGTAAAACCGGGTTGGAGCTCGTGCCTCCCCATATATATTTATGGAGTGGAGTTTGCAACTGAAAAGTATCTTTGTGTTCCCAACAAGCTTGTTGAAGGACGGGTTTCACACACACTTATCTCTCAGAAGTGAGCATGTGGAGAGACGTTCGTTCATCTAGCACAAAGGAAATGTATTGCATTATAAACTATTACTCTGGTATTTCTGTTTCCTAGTGCCGGTTTTAAGTTCCAGCAGTTTTCACTGTAAAACAGAATTGGAGCTCGTACCTCCCCATATAAATGTATGGAGTGGATTTTGCAACTGAAAAGAAACTTTGTGTTCCAAACAAGCTAGGTGAAGGACAGCTTTCACACACACTTTTCTCTCAGAACTGAGCATGTGGATAGACGTTCGTTCATCTAGCACAAAGGGAACGGGTTGCAGAAGAAACTTTTACTGTGGTTTCTTAGTCTGTTTCCTAGTTCCGCTTTGAAGTTCCTACAATTTTCACTGTAAAACCGCGTTTGAGATAGTACATCCCCATATATATGTAAGGGGTGGATTTGGCAACTTAAAAGAAAGTTTGTGTTCCTAATAAGCTAGGGGAAGGACAGTTTTCACACACACATCTCTCAGAACTGAGCATGTGGACAGACGTTCGTTCATCTAGCACAAAGGGAACGGGTTGCAGAAGAAACTTTTACTGTGGAATCTCTGTCTGTTTCCTAGTGCCGGTTGGAAGTTCCTGCAGTTTTCAATGTAAAACAGAATTGGAGCTCGTACCACCCCATATATATGTATGGATTGAAGGTTGCAACTGAAAAGAAATTTTGTGTTCCCAACAAGCTATGTGAAGGACGTCTTTCACACACACTTATCTCTCAGAACTGAGCATGTGGAGAGACTTTCGTTCATCTAGAACAAAGGGAACGGATTGCAGGAGAAACTTTTACTCTTGTATCTCTGTCTGTTTCCTAGTGCCGTTTGAAGTTCCTGCATTTTCACTGTAAAACAGAATTTGAGCTCGAAACTCCCCATATATATTTATGGAGTGGAGATTGCGACTGTAAAGAAACTTTGTGTTCCCAACAATCTAGGTGAAGGACGGCTTTGACACACACTTATCTCTCAGAACTGAGCATGCGGAGAGACGTTCTTTCATCTAGCAAATAGGGAACGGGTTGCAGGAGAAAATTTTACTCTGGTTTCTCAGTCTCTTTCCTAGTGCCAGTTTGAAGTTCCTGCAGTTTTCACTGTAAAACCGAGTTGGAGTTCTACCTCCCCATATATATGTATGGTGTTAAGTTTGCAAGTGAAAGAAACTTTGTGTTCCCAACAAGCTAGGTGATGGACGGCTTTCACACACACTTATCTCTCAAAACTGAGCATGTGGAGAGACGTTCGTTCATCTAGCACAAAGAGAACAGGTTGCAGGGGATACTTTTACTCTGGTTTCTCAGTCTGTTTCCTAGTGCCGGTTTGAAGTTCCTGCAGTTTTCACTGTAAAACAGCGTTGGAGCTAGTAACTCCCCATATATATGTATGGTGTGGAGTTTGCAACTGAAAAGAAACTTTGTGTTCCCAACAAGCTAGGTGAAGGACAGCTTTCACACACACATCTCTCAGAACTGAGCATGTGGAGAGACGTTCATTCATCTAGAACAAAAGAACGGGTTGCAGGAGAAACTTTTAATCTGGTTTCTCAGTCTGTTTCCTATTGCTGGTTTGAAGTTCCTACAATTTTCACCCTAAAACCACGTTGGAGCTAGTACCTCCCCATATATATGTATGGAGTGGAGTTTGCAACTTAAAAGAAACTTTGTGTTCCCAACAAGCTAGGTGAAGGACAGTTTTCACACACACATCTCTCAGAACTGAGCATGTGGAGAGAAGTTCGTTCATGTTCCACAAAGAACGGGTTGCAGGAGAAACTTTTACTCTCGTTTCTCAGTCTTTTTCCTAGTGCTGTATAGAAGTTACTGCAGTTTTCACTGTAAAACCCGGTTGGAGCTCTACTTACCCATATATATTTTTGTAGTGGAGTTTGCAACTGAAAAGAAACTTTGTGATCCCAACAATCAAGGTGAAGGACGGCTTTCACACACACTTGTCTCAGAACTGAACATGTGGAGAGACGTTCGTTCATCTAGCACAAAAGAACGGGTTGCAGGAGAAACATTTACTCTGGTTTCTCAGTCTGTTTTTTAGTGCCGGTTTGAAGTTTCTGCAGTTTTCACTGTAAAACAGAATTGGAGCTCGTACCTCCCTTTATAAATGTATGGAGTGGATTTTGCAACTGAAAAGAAACTTTGTGTTCCCAACAAGCTAGGTGAAGGACAGCTTTCACACACACTTTTCTCTCAGAACTGAGCATGTGGAGAGACGTTCGTTCATCTTGCACAAAGGGAACGGGTTGCAGAAGAAACTTTTACTGTGGTCTCTTAGTCTGTTTCCTAGTGCCGCTTTGAAGTTCCTACAAATTTCACTGTAAAACCGCGTTTGAGATAGTGCATCCCCATATATATGTAAGGGGTGGAGTTGGCAACTTAAAAGAAAGTTTGTGTTCCCAACAAGCTAGGTGAAGGACAGTTTTCACACACACATCTCTCAGAACTGAGCATGTGGAGAGACGTTCGTTCATCTAGAACAAAGGGAACGGGTTGCAGAAGAAACTTTTACTGTGGTATCTCTGTCTGTTTCCTAGTGCCTGTTTGAAGTTCCTGCAGTTTTCACTGTAAAATTGATTTGGAGCTCGTACCTCCCCATATATATGTATGGAGTGGAGTTTGCAACTGAAAAGAAACTTTGTGTTCCCAACAAGCTAGGTGAAGGACGGCTTTTACACACCCTTATCTCTCAGAAGTGAGCAAGTGGAGAGACGTTCGTTCATCTAGCACAAAGGGAACGGGTTGCAGAAGAAACTTTTACTCTGCTATCTCTGTCTGTTTCCTAGTGCCGGTTTGAAATTCCTGCAGTTTTCAATGTAAAAAAGAATTGGAGCTCGTACCTCCCCATATATATGTATGGAGTGAAGTTTGCAACTGAAAAGAAACTTTGTGTTCCCAACAAGCTAGGTGAAGGACGTCTTTCACACACACTTATCTCTCAGAACTGAGCATGTGGAGAGACTTTCGTTCATCTAGAACAAAGGGAACGGGTTGCAGGAGAAACTTTTACTCTGCTATCTCTGTCTGTTTCCTAGTGCCGGTTTGAAGTTCCTGCAGTTTTCAATGTAAAACAGAATTGGAGCTCGTACCTCCCCATATATATGTATGGAGTGGAGTTTGCGAATGAAAAGAAACTTTGTGTTCCCAACAAGCTAGGTGAAGGACGGCTTTGACACACAATTATCTCTCAGAACTGAGCATGTGGAGAGAAGTTCTTTCATCTAGCACAAAGGGAACGGGTTGCAGGAGAAAATTTTACTCTGATTTCTCAGTCTGTTTCCTTTGCCGGTTTGAAATTCCTGCAGTTTTCACTGTAAAACCGAGTTGGAGCCTTACCTCCCCATATATATGTATGCAGTGGAATTTGCAACTGAAAAGAAACTTTGTGTTCCCAACAAGCTAGTTGAAGGACGGCTTTCACACACACTTATCTCTCAGAACTGAGCATGTGGAGAGATATTCGTTCATCTAGCACAAAAGGAACGGGTTGCAGGAGAAACTTTTACTCTGGTTTCTCAGTCTGTTTCCTAGTGCCGGTTTGAAGTCCCTGCAGGTTTCACTGTAAAACAGTTTTGGAGCTAGTATCTACCCATATATATGTGGAGTGGAATTTGCTATTGAAAAGAAACTTTGTGTTCCCAACAAGCTAAGTGAAGGACGGTTTTAACACACACATCTCTCAGAACTAAGCGTTTGGAGAGACGTTCGTTCATCTAGAACAAAAGAACGGGTTGCAGGAGAAACTTTTACTCTGGTTTCTCAGTCTGATTCCTAGTGCCGGTTTGAAGTTCCTGCAGTTTTCACTGTAAAACCGAGTTGGAGCTCGTACCTCACCTATATATATCTATGGAGTGGAGTTTGTAACTGAAAAGAAACTTTGTGTTCCCAACAAGCTATGTGAAGGACGGCTTTCACACACACTTATCTCTCAGACCTGAGCATGTGGAGAGATGTTCGTTCATCTAGCACAAAGGGAACGAGTGGCAGGAGAAACTTTTACTCTTGTTTCACAGTCTGTTTCCTAGTGCCGGTTTGAAGTCCCTGCAGTTTACACTGTAAAAAAGTTTTGGAGCTAGTATCTACCCATATATATATATGGAGTGGAATTTGCTATTGAAAAGAAACTTTGTGTTCCCAACAAGCTAAGTGAAGGACGGTTTTAACACACACATCTCTCAGAACTGAGCGTTTGGAGAGACTTTCGTTCATCTAAAACAAAAGAACGGGTTGCAGGAGAATCTTTTACTCTGATTTCTCAGTCTGTTTCCTAGTACCGGTTTGAAGTTCCTGCAGTTTTGACTGTAAAACCGCGTTGGAACTAATAACTCCCCATATATATGTATGGTGTGGAGTTTGCAACTGAAAAGAAACTTTGTGTTCCCAACAAGCTAAGTGAAGGACGGTTTTAACACACACATCTCTCAGAACTGAGCATGTGGAGAGACGTTCGTTCATCTAGAACAAAAGAACGGGTTGCAGGAGAAACTTTTATTCTGGTTTCTCAGTCTGTTTCCTAGTGCCGGTTTGAAGTTCCTGCAGTTTTCACTGTAAAATTGAATTGGAGCTCGTACCTCCCCATATATATGTATGGAGTGGAGTTTGCAACTGAAAAGAAACTTTGTGTTCCCAACAAGCAAATTGAAGGACGGCTTTTACACACACTCATCTCTCAGAAGTGAGCAAGTGGTGAGACGTTCGTTCATCCAGCACAAAGAGAACGGGTTGCAGAAGAAACTTTTACTCTGGTATCTCTGTCTGTTTCCTAGTGCCGGTTGGAAGTTCCTGCAGTTTTCAATGTAAAACAGAATTGGAGCTTGTATCTCCCTATATATATGTATGGATTGAAGGTTGCAACTGAAAAGAAACTTTGTGTTCCCAACAAGCTAGGTGAAGGACGGCTTTCACACACACTTATCTCTCAGAACTGAGCATGTGGAGAGACGTTCGTTCATCTAGCACAAAGGGAACGGGTTGCAGGAGAAACTTTTACTCTGGTTTCTCAGTCTCTTTCCTAGTGCCGGTTTGAAGTTCCTGCAGTTTTCAGTGTAAAACCGAGTTGGAGTTCTACCTCCCCATATATATGTATGGTGTGGAGTTTGCAACTGAAAAGAAACTTTGTGTTCCCAACAAGCTAGGTGAAGGACGGCTTTCACACACACTTATTTCTCAAAAATGAGCATGTGGAGAGACGTTCGTTCATCTAGCACAAAGAGAACAGTTTGCAGGAGATACTTTTACTCTGGTTTCTCAGTCTGTTTCCTATTGCCGGTTTGAAGTTCCTACAATTTTCACCCTAAAACCGCGTTGGAGCTAATACCTCCCCATATATATGTATGGAGTGGAGTTTGCAACTTAAAAGAAACTTTGTGTTCCCAACAAGCTAGTTGAAGGACAGTTTTCACACACACATATCTCAGAACTGAGCATGTGGAGAGAAGTTCGTTCATGTAGCACAAAAGAACGGGTTGCAGGAGAAAATTTTACTCTCGTTTCTCAGTATTTTTCCTATTGCCTGTTTGTAGTTCCTGCAGTTTTCACTGTAAAACCGAGTTGGAGTTCTACTTCCACATATATATGTATGGTGTGGGGTTTGCAAGTGAAAAGAATCTTTGTGTTCCCAACAAGCTAGGTGAAGGACGGCTTTCACACACACTTATCTTTCAGAACTGAGCATGTGGAGAGACGTTCGTTCATCTAGCACAAAAGTAACGGGTTGCAGGAGAAACTTTTACTGTGGATTCTCAGTCTGTTTCCTAGTGCTGTTTTGAAGTTACTGCAGTTTTCACTGTAAAACCGGGTTGGAGCTCGTGCCTTCCCATATATATTTATGGAGTGGAGTTTGCAACTGAAAAGTATCTTTGTGTTCCCAACAAGCTTGTTGAAGGACGGGTTTCACACACACTTATCTCTCAGAAGTGAGCATGTGGAGAGACGTTCGTTCATCTAGCACAAAGGAAATGTATTGCATTATAAACTATTACTCTGGTATTTCTGTTTCCTAGTGCCGGTTTTAAGTTCCAGCAGTTTTCACTGTAAAACAGAATTGGAGCTCGTACTTCCCCATATAAATGTATGGAGTGGATTTTGCAACTGAAAAGAAACTTTGTGTTCCAAACAAGCTAGGTGAAGGACAGCTTTCACACACACTTTTCTCTCAGAACTGAGCATGTGGATAGACGTTCGTTCATCTAGCACAAAGGGAACGGGTTGCAGAAGAAACTTTTACTGTGGTTTCTTAGTCTGTTTCCTAGTTCCGCTTTGAAGTTCCTACAATTTTCACTGTAAAACCGCGTTTGAAATAGTACATCCCCATATATATGTAAGGGGTGGAGTTGGCAACTTAAAAGAAAGTTTGTGTTCCTAATAAGCTAGGGGAAGGACAGTTTTCACACACACATCTCTCAGAACTGAGCATGTGGACAGACGTTCGTTCATCTAGCACAAAGGGAACGGGTTGCAGAAGAAACTTTTACTGTGGAATCTCTGTCTGTTTCCTAGTGCCGGTTTGAAGTTCCTGCAGTTTTCACTGTAAAATTGAATTGGAGCTCGTACCTCCCCATATATATGTATGGAATGGAGTTTGCAACTGAAAAGAAACTTTGTGTTCCCAACAAGCTAGGTGAAGGACGTCTTTCACACACACTTATCTCTCAGAACTGAGCATGTGGAGAGACTTTCGTTCATCTAGAACAAAGGGAACGGGTTGCAGGAGAAACTTTTACTCTTGTATCTCGGTCTGTTTCCTAGTGCCGGTTTGAAGTTCCTGCATTTTCACTGTAAAACAGAATTTGAGCTCGAAACTCCCCATATATATTTATGGAATGGAGATTGCGAGTGTAAAGAAACTTTGTGTTCCCAACAATCTAGGTGAAGGACGGCTTTCACACACACTTATCTCTCAGAACTGAGCATGTGGAGAGACGTTCGTTCATCTAGCACAAAAGGAACGGGTTGCAGGAGAAACTTTTACCCTGGATTCTCAGTCTGTTTCCTAGTGGTGGTTTGAAGTTACTGCAGTATTCACTGTAAAACCGAGTTGGAGCTCGTACCTCCCTATATATATGTATGGAGTGGAGTTTGCAACTGAAAACAAACTTTGGGTTCCCAACAAGCTAGGTGAAGGACGGCTTTCACACACACTTATCTCTCAGAAATGAGCATGTGGAGAGACTTTCGTTCAACTAGCACAAAGGGAACGGGTTGCAGGAGAAACTTTTACTCTGGTATCTCTGTCTGTTTCCTAGTGCCGGTTTGAAGTTCCTGCATTGTCACTGTAAAACAGAATTTGAGCTCGAAACTCCCCATATATATTTATGGAGTGGAGATTGCGAGTGTAAAGAAACTTTGTGTTCCCAACAATCTAGGTGAAGGACGGCTTTCACACACACTTATCTCTCAGAACTGAGCATGTGGAGAGACGTTCTTTCATCTAGCACAAAGGGAACGGGTTGCAGGAGAAACTTTTACTCTGGTTTCTCAGTCTCTTTCCTAGTGCCGGTTTGAAGTTCCTGCAGTTTTCACTGTTAAACCGAGTTGGAGTTCTACCTCCCCATATATATGTATGGTGTGGAGTTTGCAAGTGAAAGAAATTTTGTGTTCCCAACAAGCTAGGTGAAGGACGGCTTTCACACACACTTATCTCTCAAAACTGAGCATGTGGAGAGACGTTCGTTCATCTAGCACAAAGAGAACAGGTTGCAGGAGATACTTTTACTCTGGTTTCTCAGTCTGTTTCCTAGTGCCGGTTTGAAGTTCCTGCAGTTTTCACTGTAAAACTGCGTTGGAGCTTGTAACTCCCCATATATATGTATGGTGTGGAGTTTGCAACTGAAAAGAAACTTTGTGTTCCCAACAAGCTAGGTGAAGGACAGGTTTCACACACACATCTCTCAGAACTGAGCTTGTGGAGAGACGTTCATTCATCTAGAAGAAAAGAACGGGTTGCAAGAGAAACTTTTAATCTGGTTTCTCAGTCTGTTTCCTATTGCCGGTTTGAAGTTCCTACAATTTTCACCCTAAAACCGCGTTGGAGCTAGTACATCCCCATATATATGTATGGAGTGGAGTTTGCAACTTAAAAGAAACTTTGTGTTCCCAACAGGCTAGGTGAAGGACAGTTTTCACACACACATCTCTCAGAACTGAGCATGTGGAGAGAAGTTCGTTCATGTTCCACAAAAGAACGGGTTGCAGGAGAAATTTTTACTCTCGTTTCTCAGTCTTTTTCCTATTGCCTGTTTGTAGTTCCTGCAGTTTTCACTGTAAAACCGAGTTGGAGTTCTACCTCCACAAATATATGTATGGTGTGGAGTTTGCAAGTGAAAAGAATCTTTGTGTTCCCAACAAGCTAGGTGAAGGACGGCTTTCACACAAACTTATCTTTCAGAACTGAGCATGTGGAGAGACTTTCGTACATCTAGCACAAAAGGAACGGGTTGCAGGAGAAACTATTACCCTGGATTCTCAGTCTGTTTCCTAGTGCTGTATTGAAGTTACTGCAGTTTTCACTGTAAAACCCGGTTGGAGCTCGTACTTACCCATATATATTTTTGGAGTGGAGTTTGCAACTGAAAAGAAACTTTGTGATCCCAACAAGCAAGGTGAAGGACGGCTTTCACACACACTTGTCTCAGAACTGAACATGTGGAGAGACGTTCGTTCATCTAGAACAAAGGGAACGGGTTGCAGAAGAAACTTTTACTGTGGTATCTCTGTCTGTTTCCTAGTGCCTGTTTGAAGTTCCTGCAGTTTTCACTGTAAAATTGATTTGGAGCTCGTACCTCCCCATATATATGTATGGAGTGGAGTTTGCAACTGAAAAGAAACTTTGTGTTCCCAACAAGCTAGGTGAAGGACGGCTTTTACACACACTTATCTCTCAGAAGTGAGCAAGTGGAGAGACGTTCGTTCATCTAGCACAAAGGGAACGGGTTGCAGAAGAAACTTTTACTCTGCTATCTCTGTCTGTTTCCTAGTGCCGGTTCGAAGTTCCTGCAGTTTTCAATGTAAAACAGAATTGGAGCTCGTACCTCCCCATATATATGTATGGAGTGAAGTTTGCAACTGAAAAGAAACTTTGTGTTCCCAACAAGCTAGGTGAAGGACGTCTTTCACACACACTTATCTCTCAGAACTGAGCATGTGGAGAGACTTTCGTGCATCTAGAAGAAAGAGAACGGGTTGCAGGAGAAACTTTTACTCTTGTATCTCTGTCTGTTTCCTAGTGCCGGTTGGAAGTTCCTGCATTTTCACTGTAAAAGAGAATTTGAGCTCGAACCTCCCCATATATATGTATGGAGTGGAGTTTGCGACTGAAAAGAAACTTTGTGTTCCCAACAAGCTAGGTGAAGGACGGCTTTGACACACAATTATCTCTCAGAACTGAGCATGTGGAGAGAAGTTCGTTCATATAGCACAAAGGGAACGGGTTGCAGGAGGAAATTTTACTCTGGTTTCTCAGTCTGTTTCCTTTTGCCGGTTTGAAATTCCTGCAGTTTTCACTGTAAAACCGAGTTGGAGTCTTACCTCCCCATATATATGTATGGAGTGGAGTTTGCAACTGAAAAGAAACTTTGTGTTCCCAACAAGCTAGGTGAAGGACAGTTTTCACACACACATCTCTCAGAACTGAGCATGTGGAGAGACGTTCGTTCATCTAGAACAAAGGGAACGGGTTGCAGAAGAAACTTTTACTGTGGTTTCTTAGTCTGTTTCCTAGTGCCGCTTTGAAGTTCCTACAATTTTCACTGTAAAACCGCGTTTGAGATAGTACATCCCCATATATATGTAAGGGGTGGATTTGGCAACTTAAAAGAAAGTTTGTGTTCCCAACAAGCTAGGTGAAGGACAGTTTTCACACACACATCTCTCAGAACTGAGCATGTGGAGAGACGTTCGTTCATCTAGCACAAAGGGAACGGTTTGCAGAAGAAACTTTTACTGTGGTATTTCTGTCTGTTTCCTAGTGCCGGTTTGAAGTTCCTGCAGTTTTCACTGTAAAATTGATTTGGAGCTCGTACCTCCCCATATATATGTATGGAGTGGAGTTTGCAACTGAAAAGAAACTTTGTGTTCCCAGCAAGCTAGTTGAAGGACGGCTTTTACACACACTTATCTCTCAGAAGTGAGCAAGTGGAGAGACGTTCGTTCATCCAGCACAAAGAGAACGGGATGCAGAAGAAACTTTTACTCTGGTATCTCTGTCTGTTTCCTAGTGCCGGTTGGAAGTTCCTGCATTTTTCAATGTAAAACAGAATTGGAGCTCTAACCTCCCCATATATATGTATGGATTGAAGGTTGCAACTTAAAAGAAACTTTGTGTTCTCAACAAACTAGGTGAAGGACAGTTTTCACACACACATCTCTCAGAACTGAGCATGTGGAGAGAAGTTCGTTCATGTAGCACAAAAGAACGGGTTGCAGGAAAAACTTTTACTCTCGTTTCTCAGTCTTTTTCCTATTGCCTGTTTGTAGTTCCTGCAGTTTTCACTGTAAAACCGAGTTGGAGTTCTACCTCCACATATATATGTATGGTGTGGAGTTTGCAAGTGAAAAGAATCTTTGTGTTCCCAACAAGCTAGGTGAAGGACGGCTTTCACACACACTTATCTTTCAGAACTGAGCATGTGGAGAGACGTTCGTTCATCTAGCACAAAAGGAACGGGTTGCAGGAGAAACTATTACCCTGGATTCTCAGTCTGTTTCCTAGTGCTGTATTGAAGTTACTGCAGTTTTCACTGTAAAACCCGTTTGGAGCTCGTACTTACCCATATATATTTTTGGAGTGGAGTTTGCAACTGAAAAGAAACTTTGTGATCCCAACAAGCTAGGTGAAGGACGGCTTTCACACACACATGTCTCAGAACTGAACATGTGGAGAGACGTTCGTTCATCTAGCACAAAAAACGGGTTGCAGGAGAAACTTTTACTCTGGTTTCTCAGTCTGTTTTTTAGTGCCGGTTGGAAGTTTCTGCAGTTTCCGCTGTAAAACCGAGTTGGAGCTCGTACCTCCCCATATATATGTATGGAATGGAGTTTGCTACTGAAAAGAAAATTTGTGTTCCCAACAAGCTAGGTGAAGGACGGCGTTCACACACACTTATCTCTCAGAACTGAGCAAGTGGAGAGACGTTCGTTCAACTAGCACCAAGGGAACGGGTTGCAGGAGACACTTTTTCTCTGCTTTCTCAGTCTGTTTCCTAGTGTCGGTTTAAAGTTCCTGCAGTTTTCACTGTAAAACCGAGTTGGAGCTAGTACGTCCCCATATATATGTATGGAATGGAGTTTGCAACTGAAAAGAAACTTTGTGTTCCCAACAAGCTAGGTGAAGGACGGCGTTCACACACACTTATCTCTCAGAACTGAGCAAGTGGAGAGACGTTCGTTCATCTAGCACCAAGGGAACGGGTTGCAGGAGACACTTTTTCTCTGCTTTATCAGTCTGTTTCCTAGTGCCGGTTTGAAGTTCCTGCAGTTTTCACTGTAAAACCGAGTTGGAGCTTGTACCTCCCCCTATATATGTATGGAATGGAGTTTGCTACTGAAAAGAAAATTTGTGTTCCCAACAAGCTAGGTGAAGGACAGCTTCCACATAATCTTATCTCTCAGAACTTTGCAAGTGGAGAGACGTTCGTTCATCTAGCACCAAAGGAACGGGTTGCAGGAGACACTTTTTCTCTGCTTTCTCAGTCTGTTTCCTAGTGCCGGTTTGAAGTTCCTGCAGTTTTCACTGTAAAACCGAATTGGAGCTTGTACCTCCCCATATATATGTATGGAATGGCGTTTGCAACTGAAAAGAAACTTTGTGTTCCCAACAAGCTAGATGAAGGACGGCGTTCACACACACTTATCTCTCAGAACTGAGCAAGTGGAGAGACGTTCGTTCATCTAGCACCAAGGGAACGGGTTGAGGGGACACTTTTTCTCTGCTTTCTCAGTCTGTTTCCTAGTGCCGGTTTCAAGTTCCTGCAGTTTTCACTGTAAAACCGAGTTGGAGCTAGTACCTCCCCATATATATGTATGGAATGGAGTTTGCAACTGAAAAGAAACTTTGTGTTCCCAACAAGCTAGGTGAAGGACGGCGTTCACACAGACTTATCTCTCAGAACTGAGCAAGTGGAGAGACGTTCGTTCATCTAGCACCAAGGGAACGGGTTGCAGGAGACACTTTTTCTCTGCTTTCTCAGTCTGTTTCCTAGTGCCGGTTTGAAGTTCCTGCAGTTTTCACTGTAAAACCGAGTTGGAGTCTTACCTCCCCATATATATGTATGGAGTGGAGTTTGCAACTGAAAAGAAACTTTGTGTTCCCAACAAGCTAGGTGAAGGACGGCTTTCACACACACTTATCTCTCAGAACTGAGCATTTGGAGAGATATTCGTTCATCTAGCAAAAAAGGAACGGGTTGCAGGAGAAATTTTTACACTGGATTCTCAGTCTGTTTCCTAGTGCTGGTTTGAATTCACTGCAGTTTTCACTGTAAAACCGTTTTGGAGCTCGTACATCCCCATATATATTTATGGAGAGGAGATTGCAACTGAAAAGAAACTTTGTGATCCCAACAAGTTAGGTGAAGGACGGCTTTCACACACACTTATCTCTCTGAACTGAGCATGTGGAGAGACGATCGTTCATCTAGCCCAAAGGGAATGGGTTGCATTATAAACTATTACTCTGTTATCTCTGTCTTTTTCCTAGTGCCGGCTTGAAGTTCCTGCAGTTTACACTGTAAAACAGAATTGGAGCTCGTACCTCCCCATATATATGTATGGAGTGGAGTTTACAACTGAAAAGATACTTGTGTTCCCAACAAGATAGATGAAGGACAGCTTTCACACACACTTTTTTCTCAGAACTGAGCATGTGGAGAGACTTTCGTTCATCTAGCACAAAGGGAACAAGTTGCAGGAGAAACATTTACGGTGGTTTCTCAGTCTGTTTCCTAGTGCCGGTTTGAAGTTCCTACAATTTTCATTGTAAAACCGCGTTGGAGCTAGTACCTCCCCATATATATATATGGTGTGGAGTTTGCAACTGAAAAGAAACTTTGTGTTCCCAACAAGCTAGGTGAAGGACAGCTTTAACACACACATCTCTCAGAACTGAGCATGTGGAGAGACGTTCGTTCATCCAGCACAAAGGGAACGGGTGGCAGGAGTACCTTTTACTCTGGTTTCTCAGTATGTTTCCTAGTGCCGGTTTGAAGTTCCTGCAGTTTTCACTGTAAAACCGAGTTGGAGCTCGTACCTCACCTATATATATGTATGGAGTGGAGTTTGCAAGTGAAAAGAAACTTTGTGTTCGCAACAAGCTATGTGAAGGACGGCTTTCACACACACTTATCTCTCAGACCTGAGCATGTGGAGAGAATTTCGTTCATCTAGCACAAAGGGAACGGGTTGCAGGAGAAACTTTTACTCTTGTTTCTCAGTCTGTTTCCTAGTGCCGGTTTGAAGTCCCTGCAGGTTTCACTGTAAAAAAGTTTTGGAGCTAGTATCTACCCATATATATATATGGAGTGGAATTTGTTATTGAAAAGAAACTTTGTGTTCCCAACAAGCTAAGTGAAGGACGGTTTTACCACACACATCTCTCAGAACTAAGCGTTTGGAGAGACGTTCGTTCATCTAGAACAAAAGAACGGGTTGCAGGAGAATCTTTTACTCTGGTTTCTCAGTCTGTTTCCTAGTGCCGGTTTGAAGTTCCTGCAGTTTTCACTGTAAAACCGAGTTGGAGCTCGTACCTCACCTATATATATCTATGGAGTGGAGTTTGTAACTGAAAAGAAACTTTGTGTTCCCAACAAGCTATGTGAAGGACGGCTTTCACACACACTTATCTCTCAGACCTGAGCATGTGGAGAGACGTTCGTTCATCTAGCACAAAGGGAACGAGTGGCAGGAGAAACTTTTACTCTTGTTTCTCAGTCTGTTTCCTAGTGCCGGTTTGAAGTCCCTGCAGTTTACACTGTAAAACAGTTTTGGAGCTAGTATCTACCCATATATATATATGGAGTGGAATTTGCTATTGAAAAGAAACTTTGTGTTCCCAACAAGCTAAGTGAAGGACGGTTTTAACACACACATCTCTCAGAACTGAGCGTTTGGAGAGACGTTCGTTCATCTAGAACAAAAGAACGGGTTGCAGGAGAATCTTTTACTCTGGTTTCTCAGGCTGTTTCCTAGTGCCGGTTTGAAGTTCCTGCAGTTTTCACTGTAAAACCGCGTTGGAGCTAGTAACTCCCCATATATTTGTATGGTGTGGAGTTTGCAACTGAAAAGAAAATTTGTGTTCCCAACAAGCTAAGTGAAGGACGGTTTTAACACACACATCTCTCAGAACTGAGCATGTGGAGAGACGTTCGTTCATCTAGAACAAAAGAACGGGTTGCAGGAGAAACTTTTATTCTGGTTTCTCAGTCTGTTTCCTAGTACCGGTTTGAAGTTCCTGCAGTTTTCACTGTAAAATTGAATTGGAGCTCGTACCTCCCCATATATATGTATGGAGTGGAGTTTGCAACTGAAAAGAAACTTTGTGTTCCCAACAAGCTAGTTGAAGGACGGCTTTTACACACACTAATCTCTCAGAAGTGAGCAAGTGAAGAGACTTTCGTTCATACAGCACAAAGAGAACGGGTTGCAGAAGAAACTTTTACTCTGGTATCTCTGTCTGTTTCCTAGTGCCGGTTTGAAGTTCCAGCAGTTTTCAATGTAAAACAGAATTGGAGCTCGTACCTCCCCATATATATGTATGGATTGAAGGTTGCAACTGAAAAGAAACTTTGTGTTCCCAACAAGCTAGGTGAAGGACGGCTTTCACACACACTTATCTCTCAAAACTGAGCATGTGGAGAGACGTTCGTTCATCTAGCACAAAGAGAACAGGTTGCAGGAGATAATTTTACTCTGGTTTCTCAGTCTGTTTCCTAGTGCCGGTTTGAAGTTCCTGCAGTTTTCACTGTAAAACAGCGTTGGAGCTAGTAACTCCCCATATATATGTATGGTGTGGAGTTTGCAACTGAAAAGAAACTTTGTGTTCCCAACAAGCTAGTTGAAGGACAGCTTTCACACACACATCTCTCAGAACTGAGCATGTGGAGAGACGTTCGTTCATCTAGAACAAAAGAACGTGTTGCAGAAGAAACTTTTAATCTGGTTTCTCAGTCTGTTTCCTATTGCCGGTTTGAAGTTCCTACAATTTTCACCCTAAAACCGCGTTGGAGCTAGTACCTCCCCATATATATGTATGGAGTGGAGTTTGCAACTTTAAAGAAACTTTGTGTTCCCAACAAGCTAGTTGAAGGACAGTTTTCACACACACATCTCTCAGAACTGAGCATGTGGAGAGAAGTTCGTTCATGTAGCACAAAGAACGGGTTGCAGGAGAAACTTTTACTCTCGTTTCTCAGTCTTTTTCCTATTGCCTGTTTGTAGTTCCTGCAGTTTTCACTGTAAAACCGAGTTGGAGTTCTACCTCCACATATATATGTATGGTGTGGGGTATGCAAGTGAAAAGAATCTTTGTGTTCCCAACAAGCTAGGTGAAGGACGGCTTTCACACACACTTATCTTTCAGAACTGAGCATGTGGAGAGACGTTCGTTCATCTAGCACAAAGGGAACGGGTTGCAGGGAAACTTTTACCCTGGATTCTCAGTCTGTTTCCTAGTGCTGTTTTGAAGTTACTGCAGTTTTCACTGTAAAACCGGGTTGGAGCTCGTGCCGCCCCATATATATTTATGGAGTGAAGTTTGCAACTGAAAAGTATCTTTGTGTTCCCAACAAGCTTGTTGAAGGACGGGTTTCACACACACTTATCTCTCAGAAGTGAGCATGTGGAGAGACATTCGTTCATCTAGCACAAAGGAAATGTATTGCATTATAAACTATTACTCTGGTATTTCTGTTTCCTAGTGCCGGTTTGAAGTTCCTGCAGTTTTCACTGTAAAATTGAATTGGAGCTCGTACCTCCCCATATATATGTATGGAGTGGAGTTTGCAACTGAAAGAAACTTTGTGTTCCCAACAAGCTAGTTGAAGGACGGCTTTTACACACACTTATCTCTCAGAGATGAGCAAGTGGTGAGACGTTCGTTCATCCAGCAAAAAGAGAACGGGTTGCAGAAGAAACTTTTACTCTTGTATCTCTGTCTGTTTCCTAGTGCCGGTTGGAAGTTCCTGCAGTTTTCAATGTAAAACAGAATTGGAGCTCGTACCTCCCCATATATATTTATGAAGTGGAGATTGCGACTATAAAGAAACTTTGTGTTCCCAACAATCTAGGTGAAGGACGGCTTTCACACACACTTATCTCTCAGAACTGAGCATGTGGAGAGACGTTCTTTCATCTAGCAAAAAGGGAACGGGTTGCAGGAGAAAATTTTACTCTGATTTCTCAGTCTCTTTCCTAGTGCCAGTTTGAAGTTCCTGCAGTTTTCACTGTAAAACCGAGTTGGAGTTCTACCTCCCCATATATATGTATGGTGTGAAGTTTGCAACTGAAAAGAAACTTTGTGTTCCCAACAAGCTAGGTGAAGGGCAGCTTTCACACACACATCTCTCAGAACTGAGCATGTGGAGAGACGTTCATTCATCTAGAACAAAAGAACGGGTTGCAGGAGAAACTTTTAAACTGGTTTCTCAGTCTGTTTCCTATTGCTGGTTTGAAGTTCCTACAATTTTCACCCTAAAACCGCGTTGGAGCTAGTACCTCCCCATATATATGTATGGAGTGGAGTTTGCAACTTAAAAGAAACTTTGTGTTAACAACAAGCTAGGTGAAGGACAGTTTTCACACACACATCTCTCAGAACTGAGCATGTGGAGAGAAGTTCGTTCATGTTCCACAAAGAACGGGTTGCAGGAGAAACTTTTACTCTCGTTTCTCAGTCTTTTTCCTAGTACTGTATAGAAGTTACTGCAGTTTTCACTGTAAAACCCGGTTGGAGCTCTACTTACCCATATATATTTTTGGAGTGGAGTTTGCAACTGAAAAGAAACTTTGTGATCCCAACAATCAAGGTGAAGGACGGCTTTCACACACACTTGTCTCAAAACTGAGCATGTGGAGAGTCGTTCGTTCATCTAGCACAAAAGGAACGGGTTGCAGGAGAAACTTTTACCCTGGATTCTCAGTCTGTTTCCTAGTGGTGGTTTGAAGTTACTGCAGTATTCACTGTAAAACCGAGTTGGAGCTCGTACCTCCCTATATATATGTATGGAGTGGAGTTTGCAACTGAAAAGAAACATTGTGTTCCCAACAAGCTAGGTGAAGGATGGCTTTCACACACACTTATCTCTCAGAAATGAGCATGTGGATAGACTTTTGTTCAACTAGCACAAAGGGAACGGGTTGCAGGTGAAACTTTTACTCTGGTATATCTGTCTGTTTCCTAGTGCCGGTTTGAAGTTCCAGCAGTTTTCACTGTAAAACAGAATTGGAGCTCGTACCTCCCTATATAAATGTATGGAGTGGATTTTGCAACTGAAAAGAAACTTTGTGTTCCCAACAAGCTAGGTGAAGGACAGCTTTCACACACACTTTTCTCTCAGAACTGAGCATGTGGAGAGACGTTCGTTCATCTAGCACAAAGGGAACGGGTTGCAGAAGAAACTTTTACTGTGGTCTTTTAGTCTGTTTCCTAGTGCCGCTTTGAAGTTCCTACAAATTTCACTGTAAAACCGCGTTTGAGATAGTGCATCCCCATATATATGTAAGGGGTGGAGTTGGCAACTTAAAAGAAAGTTTGTGTTCCCAACAAGCTAGGTGAAGGACAGTTTTCACACACACATCTCTCAGAACTGAGCATGTGGAGAGACGTTCGTTCATCTAGAACAAAGGGAACGGGTTGCAGAAGAAACTTTTACTGTGGTATCTCTGTCTGTTTCCTAGTGCCTGTTTGAAGTTCCTGCAGTTTTCACTGTAAAATTGATTTGGAGCTCGTACCTCCCCATATATATGTATGGAGTGGAGTTTGCAACTGAAAAGAAACTTTGTGTTCCCAACAAGCTAGGTGAAGGACGGCTTTTACACACCCTTATCTCTCAGAAGTGAGCAAGTGGAGAGACGTTCGTTCATCTAGCACAAAGGGAACGGGATGCAGAAGAAACTTTTACTCTGCTATCTCTGTCTGTTTCCTAGTGCCGGTTTGAAGTTCCTGCATTTTCACTGTAAAACCGAGTTGGAGTCTTACCTCCCCATATATATGTATGCAGTGGAATTTGCAACTGAAAAGAAACTTTGTGTTCCCAACAAGCTAGTTGAAGGACGGCTTTCACACACACTTATCTCTCAGAACTGAGCATGTGGAGAGATATTCGTTCATCTAGCACAAAAGGAACGGGTTGCAGGAGAAACTTTTACTCTGGTTTCTCAGTCTGTTTCCTAGTGCCGGTTTGAAGTCCCTGCAGGTTTCACTGTAAAACAGTTTTGGAGCTAGTATCTACCCATATATATATATGGAGTGGAATTTGCTATTGAAAAGAAACTTTGTGTTCCCAACAAGCTAAGTGAAGGACGGTTTTAACACACACATCTCTCAGAACTAAGCGTTTGGAGAGACGTTCGTTCATCTAGAACAAAAGAACGGGTTGCAGGAGAAACTTTTACTCTGGTTTCTCAGTCTGATTCCTAGTGCCGGTTTGAAGTTCCTGCAGTTTTCACTGTAAAACCGAGTTGGAGCTCGTACCTCACCTATATATATCTATGGGGTGGAGTTTGTAACTGAAAAGAAACTTTGTGTTCCTAACAAGCTATGTGAAGGACGGCTTTCACACACACTTATCTCTCAGACCTGAGCATGTGGAGAGATGTTCGTTCATCTAGCACAAAGGGAACGAGTGGCAGGAGAAACTTTTACTCTTGTTTCACAGTCTGTTTCCTAGTACCGGTTTGAAGTCCCTGCAGTTTACACTGTAAAAAAGTTTTGGAGCTAGTATCTACCCATATATATATATGGAGTGGAATTTGCTATTGAAAAGAAACTTTGTGTTCCCAACAAGCTAAGTGAAGGACGGTTTTAACACACACATCTCTCAGAACTGAGCGTTTGGAGAGACTTTCGTTCATCTAGAACAAAAGAACGGGTTGCAGGAGAATCTTTTACTCTGATATCTCAGTCTGTTTCCTAGTACCGGTTTGAAGTTCCTGCAGTTTTGACTGTAAAACCGCGTTGGAGCTAATAACTCCCCATATATATGTATGGTGTGGAGTTTGCAACTGAAAAGAAACTTTGTGTTCCCAACAAGCTAAGTGAAGGACGGTTTTAACACAAACATCTCTCAGAACTGAGCATGTGGAGAGACGTTCATTCATCTAGAACAAAAGAACGGGTTGAAGGAGAAACTTTTATTCTGGTTTCTCAGTCTGTTTCCTAGTGCCGGTTTGAAGTTCCTGCAGTTTTCACTGTAAAATTGAATTGGAGCTCGTACCTCCCCATATATATGTATGGAGTGGAGTTTGCAACTGAAAAGAAACTTTGTGTTCCCAACAAGCAAGTTGAAGGACGGCTTTTACACACACTAATCTCTCAGAAGTGAGCAAGTGGTGAGACGTTCGTTCATCCAGCACAAAGAGAACGGGTTGCAGAAGAAACTTTTACTCTGGTATCTCTGTCTGTTTCCTAGTGCCGGTTGGAAGTTCCTGCAGTTTTCAATGTAAAACAGAATTGGAGCTTGTATCTCCCTATATATATGTATGGATTGAAGGTTGCAACTGAAAAGAAACTTTGTGTTCCCAACAAGCTAGGTGAAGGACGGCTTTCACACACACTTATCTCTCAGAACTGAGCATGTGGAGAGACGTTCGTTCATCTAGCACAAAGGGAACGGGTTGCAGGAGAAACTTTTACTCTGGTTTGTCAGTCTCTTTCCTAGTGCCGGTTTGAAGTTCCTGCAGTTTTCAGTGTAAAACCGAGTTGGAGTTCTACCTCCCCATATATATGTATGGTGTGGAGTTTGCAACTGAAAAGAAACTTTGTGTTCCCAACAAGCTAGGTGAAGGACGGCTTTCACACACACTTATTTCTCAAAAATGAGCATGTGGAGAGACGTTCGTTCATCTAGCACAAAGAGAACAGGTTGCAGGAGATACTTTTACTCTGGTTTCTCAGTCTGTTTCCTATTGCCGGTTTGAAGTTCCTACAATTTTCACCCTAAAACCGCGTTGGAGCTAATACCTCCCCATATATATGTATGGAGTGGAGTTTGCAACTTAAAAGAAACTTTGTGTTCCCAACAAGCTAGTTGAAGGACAGTTTTCACACACACGTCTCTCAGAACTGAGCATGTGGAGAGAAGTTCGTTCATGTATCACAAAAGAACGGGTTGCAGGAGAAAATTTTACTCTCGTTTCTCAGTATTTTTCCTATTGCTTGTTTGTAGTTCCTGCAGTTTTCACTGTAAAACCGAGTTGGAGTTCTACTTCCACATATATATGTATGGTGTGGGGTTTGCAAGTGAAAAGAATCTTTGTGTTCCCAACAAGCTATGTGAAGGACGGCTTTCACACACACTTATCTTTCAGAACTGAGCATGTGGAGAGACGTTCGTTCATCTAGCACAAAAGTAACGGGTTGCAGGAGAAACTTTTACTGTGGATTCTCAGTCTGTTTCCTAGTGCTGTTTTGAAGTTACTGCAGTTTTCACTGTAAAACCGGGTTGGAGCTCGTGCCTCCCCATATATATTAATGGAGTGGAGTTTGCAACTGAAAAGTATCTTTGTGTTCCCAACAAGCTTGTTGAAGGACGGGTTTCACACACACTTATCTCTCAGAAGTGAGCATGTGGAGAGACGTTCGTTCATCTAGCACAAAGGAAATGTATTGCATTATAAACTATTACTCTGGTATTTCTGTTTCCTAGTGCCGGTTTTAAGTTCCAGCAGTTTTCACTGTAAAACAGAATTGGAGCTCGTACCTCCCCATATAAATTTATGGAGTGGATTTTGCAACTGAATAGAAACTTTGTGTTCCCAACAAGCTAGGTGAAGGACAGCTTTCACACACACTTTTCTCTCAGAACTGAGCATGTGGATAGACGTTCGTTCATCTAGCACAAAGGGAACGGGTTGCAGAAGAAACTTTTACTGTGGTTTCTTAGTCTGTTTCCTAGTTCCGCTTTGAAGTTCCTACAATTTTCACTGTAAAACCGCGTTTGAGATAGTACATCCCCATATATATGTAAGGGGTGGAGTTGGCAACTTAAAAGAAAGTTTGTGTTCCTAATAAGCTAGGGGAAGGACAGTTTTCACACACACATCTCTCAGAACTGAGCATGTGGACAGACGTTCGTTCATCTAGCACAAAGGGAACGGGTTGCAGAAGAAACTTTTACTGTGGAATCTCTGTCTGTTTCCTAGTGCCGGTTTGAAGTTCCTGCAGTTTTCACTGTAAAATTGAATTGGAGCTCGTACCTCCCCATACATATGTATGGAGTGGAGTTTGCAACTGAAAAGAAACTTTGTGTTCCCAACAAGCTAGATGAAGGACGTCTTTCACACACACTTATCTCTCAGAACTGAGCATGTGGAGAGACTTTCGTTCATCTAGAACAAAGGGAACGGGTTGCAGGAGAAACTTTTACTCTTATATCTCGGTCTGTTTCCTAGTGCCGGTTTGAAGTTCCTGCATTTTCACTGTAAAACAGAATTTGAGCTCGAAACTCCCCATATATATTTATGGAGTGGAGATTGCGAGTGTAAAGAAACTTTGTGTTCCCAACAATCTAGGTGAAGGACGGCTTTCACACACACTTATCTCTCAGAACTGAGCATGTGGAGAGTCGTTCGTTCATCTAGCACAAAAGGAACGGGTTGCAGGAGAAACTTTTACCCTGGATTCTCAGTCTGTTTCCTAGTGGTGGTTTGAAGTTACTGCAGTATTCACTGTAAAACCGAGTTGGAGCTCGTACCTCCCTATATATATGTATGGAGTGGAGTTTGCAACTGAAAAGAAACTTTGTGTTCCCAACAAGCTAGGTGAAGGACGGCTTTCACACACACTTATCTCTCAGAACTGAGCATGTGGAGAGACGTTCTTTCATCAAGCACAAAGGGAACGGGTTGCAGGAGAAACTTTTACTCTGGTTTCTCAGTCTCTTTCCTAGTGCCGGTTTGAAGTTCCTGCAGTTTTCACTGTAAAACCGAGTTGGAGTTCTACCTCCCCATATATATGTATGGTGTGGAGTTTGCAAGTGAAAGAAACTTTGTGTTCCCAACAAGCTAGGTGAAGGACGGCTTTCACACACACTTATCTCTCAAAACTGAGCATGTGGAGAGACGTTCGTTCATCTAGCACAAAGAGAACAGGTTGCAGGGGATACTTTTACTCTGGTTTCTCAGTCTGTTTCCTAGTGCCGGTTTGAAGTTCCTGCAGTTTTCACTGTAAAACATCGTTGGAACTTGTAACTCCCCATATATATGTATGGTGTGGAGTTTGCAACTGAAAAGAAATTTTGTGTTCCAAACAAGCTAGGTGAACGACAGGTTTCACACACACATCTCTCAGAACTGAGCTTGTGGAGAGACGTTCATTCATCTAGAACAAAAGAACGGGTTGCAGGAGAAAATTTTAATCTGGTTTCTCAGTCTGTTTCCTATTGCCGGTTTGAAGTTCCTACAATTTTCACCCTAAAACTGCGTTGGAGCTAGTACCTCCCCATATATATGTATGCAGTGGAGTTTGCAACTTAAAAGAAACTTTGTGTTCCCAACAGGCTAGGTGAAGGACAGTTTTCACACACACATCTCTCAGAACTGAGCATGTGGAGAGAAGTTCGTTCATGTTCCACAAAAGAACGGGTTGCAGGAGAAATTTTTACTCTCGTTTCTCAGTCTTTTTCCTATTGCCTGTTTGAAGTTCCTGCAGTTTTCACTGTAAAACCGAGTTGGAATTCTACCTCCACAAATATATGTATGGTGTGGAGTTTGCAAGTGAAAAGAATCTTTGTGTTCCCAACAAGCTAGGTGAAGGACGGCTTTCACACAAACTTATCTTTCAGAACTGAGCATGTGGAGAGACGTTCGTTCATCTAGCACAAAAGGAACGGGTTGCAGGAGAAACTATTACCCTGGATTCTCAGTCTGTTTCCTAGTGCTGTATTGAAGTTACTGCAGTTTTCACTGTAAAACCCGGTTGGTGCTCGTACTTACCCATATATATTTTTGGAGTGGAGTTTGTAACTGAAAAGAAACTTTGTGATCCCAACAAGCAAGGTGAAGGACGGCTTTCACACACACTTGTCTCAGAACTGAACATGTGGAGAGACGTTCGTTCATCTAGCACAAAAGAACGGGTTGCAGGAGAAACATTTACTCTGGTTTCTCAGTCTGTTTTTTAGTGCCGGTTTGAAGTTTCTGCAGTTTCCACTGTAAAACCGAGTTGGAGCTCGTACCTCCCCATATATATGTATGGATTGGAATTTGCAACTGAAAAGAAACTTTGTGTTCCCAACAAGCTAGGTGAATGACGGCTTTCACACACACTTATCTCTCAGAACTGAGCATGTGGAGAGTCGTTCGTTCATCTAGCACAAAAGGAACGGGTTGCAGGAGAAACTTTTACCCTGGATTCTCAGTCTGTTTCCTAGTGGTGGTTTGAAGTTACTGCAGTATTCACTGTAAAACCGAGTTGGAGCTCGTACCTCCCTATATATATGTATGGAGTGGAGTTTGCAACTGAAAACAAACTTTGGGTTCCCAACAAGCTAGGTGAAGGACGGCTTTCACACACACTTATCTCTCAGAAATGAGCATGTGGAGAGACATTCGTTCAACTAGCACAAAGGGAACGGGTTGCAGGAGAAACTTTTACTCTGGTATCTCTGTCTGTTTCCTAGTGCCGGTTTGAAGTTCCAGCAGTTTTCACTGTAAAACAGAATTGGAGCTCGTACCTCCCTATATAAATGTATGGAGTGGATTTTGCAACTGAAAAGATACTTGTGTTTCCAAAAAGATAGATGAAGAACGGCTTTCACACACACTTTTTTCTCAGAACTGAGCATGTGGAGAGACTTTCGTTCATCTAGCACAAAGGGAACAAGTTGCAGGAGAAACATTTACGGTGGTTTCTCAGTCTGTTTCCTAGTGCCGGTTCGAAGTTCCTGCAGTTTTCACTGTAAAACGGAGTTGGAGCTCGTACCTCACCTATATATATGTATGGAGTGGAGTTTGCAAGTGAAAAGAAACTTTGTGTTCACAACAAGCTATGTGAAGGACGGCTTTCACACACACTTATCTCTCAGACCTGAGCATGTGGAGAGACTTTCGTTCATCTAGCACAAAGGGAACGGGTGGCAGGAGAAACTTTTACTCTTGTTTCTCAGTCTGTTTCCTAGTGCCGGTTTGAAGTCCCTGCAGTTTTCACTGTAAAACAGTTTTGGAGCTAGTATCTACCCATATATATATATGGAGTGGAATTTGCTATTGAAAAGAAACTTTGTGTTCCCAACAAGCTAAGTGAAGGACGGTTTTAACACACACATCTCTCAGAACTAAGCGTTTGGAGAGACGTTCGTTCATCTAGAACAAAAGAACGGGTTGCAGGAGAATCTTTTACTCTGGTTTCTCAGTCTGTTTCCTAGTGCTGTATAGAAGTTACTGCAGTTTTCACTGTAAAACGGGGTTGGAGCTCGTACTTACCCATATATATTTTTGGAGTGGAGTTTACAACTGAAACGAAACTTTGTGATCCCAACAATCAAGGTGAAGGACGGCTTTCACACACACTTGTCTCAGAACTGAACATGTGGAGAGACGTTCGTTCATCTAGCACAAAAGAACGGGTTGCAGGGGAAACATTTACTCTGGTTTCTCAGTCTGTTTTTTAGTGCCGGTTTGAAGTTTCTGCAGTTTCCACTGTAAAACCGAGTTGGAGCTCGTACCTCCCCATATATATGTATGGATTGGAGTTTGCAACTGAAAAGAAACTTTGTGTTCCCAACAAGCTAGGTGAAGGACGGCTTTCACACACACTTATCTCTCAGAACTGAGCATGTGGAGAGTCGTTCGTTCATCTAGCACAAAAGGAACGGGTTGCAGGAGAAACTTTTACCCTGGATTCTCAGTCTGTTTCCTAGTGGTGGTTTGAAGTTACTGCAGTATTCACTGTAAAACCGAGTTGGAGCTCGTACCTCCCTATATATATGTATGGAGTGGAGTTTGCAACTGAAAAGAAACATTGTGTTCCCAACAAGCTAGGTGAAGGACGGCTTTCACACACACTTATCTCTCAGAAATGAGCATGTGGATAGACTTTTGTTCAACTAGCACAAAGGGAACGGGTTGCAGGAGAAACTTTTACTCTGGTATATCTGTCTGTTTCCTAGTGCCGGTTTGAAGTTCCAGCAGTTTTCACTGTAAAACAGAATTGGAGCTCGTACCTCCCTATATAAATGTATGGACTGGATTTTGCAACTGAAAAGAAACTTTGTGTTCCCAACAAGCTAGGTGAAGGACAGCTTTCACACACACTTTTCTCTCAGAACTGAGCATGTGGAGAGACGTTCGTTCATCTAGCACAAAGGGAACGGGTTGCAGAAGAAACTTTTACTGTGGTCTCTTAGTCTGTTTCCTAGTGCCGCTTTGAAGTTCCTACAAATTTCACTGTAAAACCGCGTTTGAGATAGTGCATCCCCATATATATGTAAGGGGTGGAGTTGGCAACTTAAAAGAAAGTTTGTGTTCCCAACAAGCTAGGTGAAGGACAGTTTTCACACACACATCTCTCAGAACTGAGCATGTGGAGAGACGTTCGTTCATCTAGAACAAATGGAACGAGTTGCAGAAGAAACTTTTACTGTGGTATCTCTGTCTGTTTCCTAGTGCCTGTTTGAAGTTCCTGCAGTTTTCACTGTAAAATTGATTTGGAGCTCGTACCTCCCCATATATATGTATGGAGTGGAGTTTGCAACTGAAAAGAAACTTTGTGTTCCCAACAAGCTAGGTGAATGACGGCTTTTACACACCCTTATCTCTCAGAAGTGAGCAAGTGGAGAGACGTTCGATCATCTAGCACAAAGGGAACGGGTTGCAGAAGAAACTTTTACTCTGCTATCTCTGTCTGTTTCCTAGTGCCGGTTTGAAGTTCCTGCAGTTTTCAATGTAAAACAGAATTGGAGCTCGTACCTCCCCATATATATGTATGGAGTGAAGTTTGCAACTGAAAAGAAACTTTGTGTTCCCAACAAGCTAGGTGAAGGACGTCTTTCACACACACTTATCTCTCAGAACTGAGCATGTGGAGAGACGTTCGTTCATCTAGAACAAAAGAACGGGTTGCAGGAGAAACTTTTATTCTGGTTTCTCAGTCTGTTTCCTAGTGCCGGTTTGAAGTTCCTGCAGTTTTCACTGTAAAATTGAATTGGAGCTCGTACCTCCCCATATATATGTATGGAGTGGAGTTTGCAACTGAAAAGAAACTTTGTGTTCCCAACATGCAAGTTGAAGGACGGCTTTTACACACACTAATCTCTCAGAAGTGAGCAAGTGGTGAGACGTTCGTTCATCCAGCACAAAGAGAACGGGTTGCAGAAGAAACTTTTACTCTGGTATCTCTGTCTGTTTCCTAGTGCCGGTTGGAAGTTCCTGCAGTTTTCAATGTAAAACAGAATTGGAGCTTGTACCTCCCTATATATATGTATGGATTGAAGGTTGCAACTGAAAAGAAACTTTGTGTTCCCAACAAGCTAGTTGAAGGACGGCTTTCACACACACTTATCTCTCAGAACTGAGCATGTGGAGAGACGTTCGTTCATCTAGCACAAAGGGAACGGGTTGCAGGAGAAACTTTTACTCTGGTTTCTCAGTCTCTTTCCTAGTGCCGGTTTGAAGTTCCTGCAGTTTTCAGTGTAAAACCGAGTTGGAGATCTACCTCCCCATATATATGTATGGTGTGGAGTTTGCAACTGAAAAGAAACTTTGTGTTCCCAACAAGCTAGGTGAAGGACGGCTTTCACACACACTTATTTCTCAAAAATGAGCATGTGGAGAGACGTTCGTTCATCTAGCACAAAGAGAACAGGTTGCAGGAGATACTTTTACTCTGGTTTCTCAGTCTGTTTCCTATTGCCGGTTTGAAGTTCCTACAATTTTCACCCTAAAACCGCGTTGGAGCTAGTACCTCCCCATATATATGTATGGAGTGGAGTTTGCAACTGAAAAGTATCTTTGTGTTCCCAACAAGCTTGTTGAAGGACGGGTTTCACACACACTTTTCTCTCAGAAGTGAGCATGTGGAGAGACGTTCGTTCATCTAGCACAAAGGAAATGTATTGCATTATAAACTATTACTCTGGTATTTCTGTTTCCTAGTGCCTGTTTGAAGTTCCAGCAGTTTTCACTGTAAAACAGATTTGGAGCTCGTACCTCCCCATATAAATGTATGGAGTGGATTTTGCAACTGAAAAGAAACTTTGTGTTCCAAACAAGCTAGGTGAAGGACAGCTTTCACACACACTTTTCTCTCAGAACTGAGCATGTGGAGAGACGTTCGTTCATCTAGCACAAAGGGAACGGGTTGCAGAAGAAACTTTTACTGTGGTTTCTAAGTCTGTTTCCTAGTTCCGCTTTGAAGTTCCTACAATTTTCACTGTAAAACCGCGTTTGAGATAGTACATCCCCATATATATGTAAGGGGTGGAGTTGGCAACTTAAAAGAAAGTTTGTGTTCCTAATAAGCTAGGGGAAGGACAGTTTTCACACACACATCTCTCAGAACTGAGCATGTGGACAGACGTTCGTTCATCTAGCACAAAGGGAACGGGTTGCAGAAGAAACTTTTACTGTGGAATCTCTGTCTGTTTCCTAGTGCCGGTTTGAAGTTCCAGCAGTTTTCACTGTAAAACAGAATTGGAGCTCGTACCTCCCTATATAAATGTATGGAGTGGATTTTGCAACTGAAAAGATACTTGTGTTTCCAAAAAGATAGATGAAGAACGGCTTTCACACACACTTTTTTCTCAGAACTGAGCATGTGGAGAGACTTTCGTTCATCTAGCACAAAGGGAACAAGTTGCAGGAGAAACATTTACGGTGGTTTCTCAGTCTGTTTCCTAGTGCCGGTTCGAAGTTCCTGCAGTTTTCACTGTAAAACGGAGTTGGAGCTCGTACCTCACCTATATATATGTATGGAGTGGAGTTTGCAAGTGAAAAGAAACTTTGTGTTCACAACAAGCTATGTGAAGGACGGCTTTCACACACACTTATCTCTCAGACCTGAGCATGTGGAGAGACTTTCGTTCATCTAGCACAAAGGGAACGGGTGGCAGGAGAAACTTTTACTCTTGTTTCTCAGTCTGTTTCCTAGTGCCGGTTTGAAGTCCCTGCAGTTTTCACTGTAAAACAGTTTTGGAGCTAGTATCTACCCATATATATATATGGAGTGGAATTTGCTATTGAAAAGAAACTTTGTGTTCCCAACAAGCTAAGTGAAGGACGGTTTTAACACACACATCTCTCAGAACTAAGCGTTTGGAGAGACGTTCGTTCATCTAGAACAAAAGAACGGGTTGCAGGAGAATCTTTTACTCTGGTTTCTCAGTCTGTTTCCTAGTGCTGTATAGAAGTTACTGCAGTTTTCACTGTAAAACGGGGTTGGAGCTCGTACTTACCCATATATATTTTTGGAGTGGAGTTTACAACTGAAACGAAACTTTGTGATCCCAACAATCAAGGTGAAGGACGGCTTTCACACACACTTGTCTCAGAACTGAACATGTGGAGAGACGTTCGTTCATCTAGCACAAAAGAACGGGTTGCAGGGGAAACATTTACTCTGGTTTCTCAGTCTGTTTTTTAGTGCCGGTTTGAAGTTTCTGCAGTTTCCACTGTAAAACCGAGTTGGAGCTCGTACCTCCCCATATATATGTATGGATTGGAGTTTGCAACTGAAAAGAAACTTTGTGTTCCCAACAAGCTAGGTGAAGGACGGCTTTCACACACACTTATCTCTCAGAACTGAGCATGTGGAGAGTCGTTCGTTCATCTAGCACAAAAGGAACGGGTTGCAGGAGAAACTTTTACCCTGGATTCTCAGTCTGTTTCCTAGTGGTGGTTTGAAGTTACTGCAGTATTCACTGTAAAACCGAGTTGGAGCTCGTACCTCCCTATATATATGTATGGAGTGGAGTTTGCAACTGAAAAGAAACATTGTGTTCCCAACAAGCTAGGTGAAGGACGGCTTTCACACACACTTATCTCTCAGAAATGAGCATGTGGATAGACTTTTGTTCAACTAGCACAAAGGGAACGGGTTGCAGGAGAAACTTTTACTCTGGTATATCTGTCTGTTTCCTAGTGCCGGTTTGAAGTTCCAGCAGTTTTCACTGTAAAACAGAATTGGAGCTCGTACCTCCCTATATAAATGTATGGACTGGATTTTGCAACTGAAAAGAAACTTTGTGTTCCCAACAAGCTAGGTGAAGGACAGCTTTCACACACACTTTTCTCTCAGAACTGAGCATGTGGAGAGACGTTCGTTCATCTAGCACAAAGGGAACGGGTTGCAGAAGAAACTTTTACTGTGGTCTCTTAGTCTGTTTCCTAGTGCCGCTTTGAAGTTCCTACAAATTTCACTGTAAAACCGCGTTTGAGATAGTGCATCCCCATATATATGTAAGGGGTGGAGTTGGCAACTTAAAAGAAAGTTTGTGTTCCCAACAAGCTAGGTGAAGGACAGTTTTCACACACACATCTCTCAGAACTGAGCATGTGGAGAGACGTTCGTTCATCTAGAACAAAGGGAACGAGTTGCAGAAGAAACTTTTACTGTGGTATCTCTGTCTGTTTCCTAGTGCCTGTTTGAAGTTCCTGCAGTTTTCACTGTAAAATTGATTTGGAGCTCGTACCTCCCCATATATATGTATGGAGTGGAGTTTGCAACTGAAAAGAAACTTTGTGTTCCCAACAAGCTAGGTGAAGGACGGCTTTTACACACCCTTATCTCTCAGAAGTGAGCAAGTGGAGAGACGTTCGATCATCTAGCACAAAGGGAACGGGTTGCAGAAGAAACTTTTACTCTGCTATCTCTGTCTGTTTCCTAGTGCCGGTTTGAAGTTCCTGCAGTTTTCAATGTAAAACAGAATTGGAGCTCGTACCTCCCCATATATATGTATGGAGTGAAGTTTGCAACTGAAAAGAAACTTTGTGTTCCCAACAAGCTAGGTGAAGGACGTCTTTCACACACACTTATCTCTCAGAACTGAGCATGTGGAGAGACGTTCGTTCATCTAGAACAAAAGAACGGGTTGCAGGAGAAACTTTTATTCTGGTTTCTCAGTCTGTTTCCTAGTGCCGGTTTGAAGTTCCTGCAGTTTTCACTGTAAAATTGAATTGGAGCTCGTACCTCCCCATATATATGTATGGAGTGGAGTTTGCAACTGAAAAGAAACTTTGTGTTCCCAACATGCAAGTTGAAGGACGGCTTTTACACACACTAATCTCTCAGAAGTGAGCAAGTGGTGAGACGTTCGTTCATCCAGCACAAAGAGAACGGGTTGCAGAAGAAACTTTTACTCTGGTATCTCTGTCTGTTTCCTAGTGCCGGAAGGAAGTTCCTGCAGTTTTCAATGTAAAACAGAATTGGAGCTTGTACCTCCCTATATATATGTATGGATTGAAGGTTGCAACTGAAAAGAAACTTTGTGTTCCCAACAAGCTAGTTGAAGGACGGCTTTCACACACACTTATCTCTCAGAACTGAGCATGTGGAGAGACGTTCGTTCATCTAGCACAAATGGAACGGGTTGCAGGAGAAACTTTTACTCTGGTTTCTCAGTCTCTTTCCTAGTGCCGGTTTGAAGTTCCTGCAGTTTTCAGTGTAAAACCGAGTTGGAGATCTACCTCCCCATATATATGTATGGTGTGGAGTTTGCAACTGAAAAGAAACTTTGTGTTCCCAACAAGCTAGGTGAAGGACGGCTTTCACACACACTTATTTCTCAAAAATGAGCATGTGGAGAGACGTTCGTTCATCTAGCACAAAGAGAACAGGTTGCAGGAGATACTTTTACTCTGGTTTCTCAGTCTGTTTCCTATTGCCGGTTTGAAGTTCCTACAATTTTCACCCTAAAACCGCGTTGGAGCTAGTACCTCCCCATATATATGTATGGAGTGGAGTTTGCAACTGAAAAGTATCTTTGTGTTCCCAACAAGCTTGTTGAAGGACGGGTTTCACACACACTTTTCTCTCAGAAGTGAGCATGTGGAGAGACGTTCGTTCATCTAGCACAAAGGAAATGTATTGCATTATAAACTATTACTCTGGTATTTCTGTTTCCTAGTGCCTGTTTGAAGTTCCAGCAGTTTTCACTGTAAAACAGATTTGGAGCTCGTACCTCCCCATATAAATGTATGGAGTGGATTTTGCAACTGAAAAGAAACTTTGTGTTCCAAACAAGCTAGGTGAAGGACAGCTTTCACACACACTTTTCTCTCAGAACTGAGCATGTGGAGAGACGTTCGTTCATCTAGCACAAAGGGAACGGGTTGCAGAAGAAACTTTTACTGTGGTTTCTAAGTCTGTTTCCTAGTTCCGCTTTGAAGTTCCTACAATTTTCACTGTAAAACCGCGTTTGAGATAGTACATCCCCATATATATGTAAGGGGTGGAGTTGGCAACTTAAAAGAAAGTTTTTGTTCCTAATAAGCTAGGGGAAAGACAGTTTTCACACACACATCTCTCAGAACTGAGCATGTGGACAGACGTTCGTTCATCTAGCACAAAGGGAACGGGTTGCAGAAGAAACTTTTACTGTGGAATCTCTGTCTGTTTCCTAGTGCCGGTTTGAAGTTCCTGCAGTTTTCACTGTAAAATTGAATTGGAGCTCGTACCTCCCCATATATATGTATGGAGTGGAGTTTGCAACTGAAAAGAAACTTTGTGTTCCCAACAAGCTAGGTGAAGGACGTCTTTCACACACACTTATCTCTCAGAACTGAGCATGTGGAGAGACTTTCGTTCATCTAGAACAAAGGGAACGGGTTGCAGGAGAAACTTTTACTCTTGTATCTCGGTCTGTTTCCTAGTGCCGGTTTGAAGTTCCTGCATTTTCACTGTAAAACAGAATTTGAGCTCGAAACTCCCCATATATATTTATGGAGTGGAGATTGCGAGTGTAAAGAAACTTTGTGTTCCCAACATTCTAGGTGAAGGACGGCTTTCACACACACTTATCTCTCAGAACTGAGCATGTGGAGAGACGTTCTTTCATCTAGCACAAAGGGAACGGGTTGCAGGAGAAACTTTTACTCTGGTTTCTCAGTCTCTTTCTTAGTGCCGGTTTGAAGTTCCTGCAGTTTTCACTGTAAAACCGAGTTGGAGTTCTACCTCCCCATATATATGTATGGTGTGGAGTTTGCAAGTGAAAGAAACTTTGTGTTTCCAACAAGCTAGGTGAAGGACGGCTTTCACACACACTTATCTCTCAAAACTGAGCATGTGGAGAGACGTTCGTTCATCTAGCACAAAGAGAACAGGTTGCAGGTGATACTTTTACTCTGGTTTCTCAGTCTGTTTCCTAGTGCCGGTTTGAAGTTCCTGCAGTTTTCACTGTAAAACAGCGTTGGAGCTTGTAACTCCCCATATATATGTATGGTGTGGAGTTTGCAACTGAAAAGAAACTTTGTGTTCCCAACAAGCTAGGTGAAGGACAGGTTTCACACACACATCTCTCAGAACTGAGCTTGTGGAGAGACGTTCATTCATCTAGAACAAAAAACGGGTTGCAGGAGAAACTTTTAATCTGGTTTCTCAGTCTGTTTCCTATTGCCGGTTTGAAGTTCCTACAATTTTCACCCTAAAACCGTGTTGGAGCTAGTACCTCCCAAATATATGTATGCAGTGGAGTTTGCAACTTAAAAGAAACTTTGTGTTCCCAACAGGCTAGGTGAAGGACAGTTTTCACACACACATCTCTCAGAACTGAGCATGTGGAGAGAAGTTCGTTCATGTTCCACAAAAGAACGGGTTGCAGGAGAAACTTTTACTCTCGTTTCTCAGTCTTTTTCCTATTGCCTGTTTGTAGTTCCTGCAGTTTTCACTGTAAAACCGAGTTGGAGTTCTACCTCCACAAATATATGTATGGTGTGGAGTTTGCAAGTGAAAAGAATCTTTGTGTTCCCAACAAGCTAGGTGAAGGACGGCTTTCACACAAACTTATCTTTCAGAACTGAGCATGTGGAGAGACGTTCGTTCATCTAGCACAAAAGGAACGGGTTGCAGGAGAAACTATTACCCTGGATTCTCAGTCTGTTTCCTAGTGCTGTATTGAAGTTACTGCAGTTTTCACTGTAAAACCCGGTTGGAGCTCGTACTTACCCATATATATTTTTGGAGTGGAGTTTGCAACTGAAAAGAAACTTTGTGATCCCAACAAGCAAGGTGAAGGACGGCTTTCACACACACTTGTCTCAGAACTGAACATGTGGAGAGACGTTCGTTCATCTAGCACAAAAGAACGGGTTGCAGGAGAAACATTTACTCTGGTTTCTCAGTCTGTTTTTTAGTGCCGGTTTGAAGTTTCTGCAGTTTCCACTGTAAAACCGAGTTGGAGCTCGTACCTCCCCATATATATGTATGGATTGGAGTTTGCAACTGAAAAGAAACTTTGTGTTCCCAACAAGCTAGGTGAAGGACGGCTTTCACACACACTTATCTCTCAGAACTGAGCATGTGGAGAGTCGTTCGTTCATCTAGCACAAAAGGAACGGGTTGCAGGAGAAACTTTTACCCTGGATTCTCAGTCTGTTTCCTAGTGGTGGTTTGAAGTTACTGCAGTATTCACTGTAAAACCGAGTTGGAGCTCGTACCTCCCTATATATATGTATGGAGTGGAGTTTGCAACTGAAAACAAACTTTGGGTTCCCAACAAGCTAGGTGAAGGACGGCTTTCACACACACTTATCTCTCAGAAATGAGCATGTGGAGAGACTTTTGTTCAACTAGCACAAAGGGAACGGGTTGCAGGAGAAACTTTTACTCTGGTATCTCTGTCTGTTTCCTAGTGCCGATTTCAAGTTCCTGCATTTTCACTGTAAAACAGAATTTGAGCTCGAAACTCCCCATATATATTTATGGAGTGGAGATTGCGAGTGTAAAGAAACTTTGTGTTCCCAACAATCTAGGTGAAGGACGGCTTTCACACACACTTATCTCTCAGAAGTGAGCAAGTGGAGAGACGTTCGTTCATCTAGCACAAAGGGAATGGGTTGCAGAAGAAACTTTTACTCTGCTATCTCTGTCTGTTTCCTAGTGCCGGTTTGAAGTCCCTGCAGTTTTCAATGTAAAACAGAATTGGAGCTCGTACCTCCCCATATATATGTATGGAGTGAAGTTTGCAACTGAAAAGAAACTTTGTGTTCCCAACAAGCTAGGTGAAGGACGTCTTTCACACACACTTATCTCTCAGAACTGAGCATGTGGAGAGACTTTCGTTCATCTAGAAGAAAGGGAACGGGTTGCAGGAGAAACTTTTACTCTTGTATCTCTGTCTGTTTCCTAGTGCCGGTTGGAAGTTCCTGCATTTTCACTGTAAAACATAATTTGAGCTCGAACCTCCCCATATATATGTATGGAGTGGAGTTTGCGACTGAAAAGAAACTTTGTGTTCCCAACAAGCTAGGTGAAGGACGGCTTTGACACACAATTATCTCTCAGAACTGAGCATGTGGAGAGAAGTTCGTTCATCTAGCACAAAGGGAACGGGTTGCAAGAGGAAATTTTACTCTGGTTTCTCTGTCTGTTTCCTTTTTCCGGTTTGAAATTCCTGCAGTTTTCACTGTAAAACCGAGTTGGAGTCTTACCTCCCCATATATATGTATGGAGTGGAGTTTGCAACTGAAAAGAAACTTTGTGTTCCCAACAAGCTAGGTGAAGGACGGCTTTCACACACACTTATCTCTCAGAACTGAGCATGTGGAGAGATATTCGTTCATCTAGCACAAAAGGAACGGGTTGCAGGAGAAATTTTTACCCTGGATTCTCAGTCTGTTTCCTAGTTCTGGTTTGAATTCACTGCAGTTTTCACTGTAAAACCGTTTTGGAGCTCGTACATCCCCATATATATTTATGGAGAGGAGATTGCAACTGAAAAGAAACTTTGTGATCCCAACAAGTTAGGTGAAGGACGGCTTTCACACACACTTATCTCTCGAAATGAGCATGTGGAGAGACGATCGTTCATCTATCACAAAGGGAATGGGTTGCATTATAAACTATTACTCTGTTATCTCTGTCATTTTCCTAGTGCCGGCTTGAAGTTCCTGCAGTTTACACTGTAAAACAGAATTGGAGCTCGTACCTCCCCATATATATTTATGGAGTGGAGTTTACAACTGAAAAGATACTTGTGTTTCCAAAAAGATAGATGAAGAACGGCTTTCACACACACTTTTTTCTCAGAACTGAGCATGTGGAGAGACTTTCTTTCATCTAGCACAAAGGGAACAAGTTGCAGGAGAAACATTTACGGTGGTTTCTCAGTCTGTTTCCTAGTGACGGTTCGAAGTTCCTGCAGTTTTCACTGTAAAACGGAGTTGGAGCTCGTACCTCACCTATATATATGTATGGAGTGGAGTTTGCAAGTGAAAAGAAACTTTGTGTTCACAAAAAGCTATGTGAAGGACGGCTTTCACACACACTTATCTCTCAGACCTGAGCATGTGGAGAGACTTTCGTTCATCTAGCACAAAGGGAACGGGTGGCAGGAGAAACTTTTACTCTTGTTTCTCAGTCTGTTTCCTAGTGCCGGTTTGAAGTCCCTGCAGTTTTCACTGTAAAACAGTTTTGGAGCTAGTATCTACCCATATATATATATGGAGTGGAATTTGCTATTGAAAAGAAACTTTGTGTTCCCAACAAGCTAAGTGAAGGACGGTTTTAACACACACATCTCTCAGAACTAAGCGTTTGGAGAGACGTTCGTTCATCTAGAACAAAAGAACGGGTTGCAGGAGAATCTTTTACTCTGGTTTCTCAGTCTGTTTCCTAGTGCCGGTTTGAAGTTCCTGCAGTTTTCACTGTAAAACCGAGTTGGAGCTCGTACCTCACCTATATATATGTATGGAGTGGAGTTTGTAACTGAAAAGAAACTTTGTGTTCCCAACAAGCTAGGTGAAGGACGGCTTTCACACACATTTATCTTTCAGAACTGAGCATGTGGAGAGACGTTCGTTCATCTAGCACAAAAGGAACGGTTTGCAGGAGAAACTATTACCCTGGATTCTCAGTCTGTTTCCTAGTGCTGTATTGAAGTTACTGCAGTTTTCACTGTAAAACCCGGTTGGAGCTCGTACTTACCCATATATATTTTTGGAGTGGAGTTTGCAACTGAAAAGAAACTTTTTGTTCCCCACAAGCTTTGTGAAGGACGGCTTTCACACACAATTATCTCTCAGATCTGAGCATGTGGAGAGACGTTCGTTCATCTAGCACAAACGGAACGGGTTGCAGTAGAAACTTTTATTCTGGTATCTCTGTCTGTTTCCTAGTGCCCGTTTGAAGTTCCTCCAGTTTTCAGTGTAAAACTGAATTGGAGCTCGTACTTCCCCATATATATGAATGGAGTGGAGTTTGCAACTGAAAAGAATCTTTGTGTTCCCAACAAGCTAAGTGAAGGACGGCTTTCACACACACTTATCTCTCAGAAGTGAGCATGTGGAGAGACGTTTTTTCATTTAGCACAAAGGGAACGGTTTGCAGGAGAAACTTTTACTCTGGTATCTCTGTCTGTTTCCTAGTGCCGGTATGAATTTCCTGAGCTTTTCACTGTAAAAGAGAATTGGAGCTCGTAACTCCCCATATATATGTATGGAGTGGAGTTTGCAACTGAAAAGAAACTTTGTGTTCCCAACAAGCTAGGTGAAGGACGGCTTTCACACACACTTATCTCTCAGAACTGAGCATGTGGAGAGACGTTCGTTCATCTAGTACAAAAGTAACGGGTTGCAGAAGAAACTTTTACTTTGGTATCTCTGTCTGTTTCCGAGTGCCGGTTTGAGGTTCCTGCAGTTTTCAATGTAAAACAGAATTGGAGCTCGTACCTCCCCATATATATGTATGGAGTGAAGTTTGCAACTGAAAAGAAACTTTGTGTTCCCAACAAGCTAGGTGAAGGACGTCTTTCACACAACTTATCTCTCAGAACTGAGCATGTGGAGAGACTTTCGTTCATCTAGAACAAAGGGAACGGGTTGCTGGAGAAACTTTTACTCTTGTATCTCTGTCTGTTTCCTTTTGCCGGTTTGAAATTCCTGCAATTTTCACTATAAAACCGAGTTGGAGTCTTAACTCCCCATATATATGTATGGATTGGAGTTTGCAACTGAAAAGAAACTTTGTGTTCCCAACAAGCTAGGTGAAGGACGGCTTTCACACACACTTATCTCTCAGAACTGAGCATGTGGAGAGATATTCGTTCATCTAGCACAAAAGAAACGGGTTGCAGGAGAAATTTTTACCCTGGATTCTCAGTCTGTTTCCTAGTGCTGGTTTGAATTCACTGCAGTTTTCACTGTAAAACCGTTTTGGAGCTCGTACATCCCCATATATATTTATGGAGAGGAGATTGCAACTGAAAAGAAACTTTGTGATCCCAACAACTTAGGTGAAGGACGGCTTTCACACACACTTTTTTCTCAGAACTGAGCATGTGGAGAGACTTTCGTTCATCTAGCACAAAGGGAACAAGTTGCAGGAGAAACATTTACGGTGGTTTCACAGTCTGTTTCCTAGTGCCTGTTTGAAGTTCCTTCAAATTTCACTGTAAAACCGCGTTGGAGCTAGTACATCCAAATATATATATATGGTGTGGAGTTTGCAACTGAAAAGAAACTTTGTGTTCCCAACAAGCTAGGTGAAGGACAGCTTTAACACACACATCTCTCACAACTGAGCATGTGGAGAGACGTTCGTTCATCTAGCACATAGGAACGGGTGGCAGGAGAAACTTTTACTCTGGTTTCTCAGTCTGTTTCCTAGTGCCGGTTTGAAGTTCCTGCAGTTTTCACTGTAAAACCGAGTTGGAGCTCTTACCTCACCTATATATATGTATGGAGTGGAGTTTGCAAGTGAAAAGAAAATTTGTGTTCGCAACAAGCTATGTGAAAGACGGCTTTCACACACACTTATCTCTCAGACCTGAGCATGTGGAGAGACGTTCGTTCATCTAGCACAAAGGGAACGGGTTGCAGGAGACACTTTTTCTCTGCTTTCTCAGTCTGTTTCCTAGTGCCGGTTTGAATTCCCTGCGGTTTTCACTGTAAAACAGTTTTGGAGCTAGTATCTACCCATATATATATATGGAGTGGAATTTGCTATTGAAAAGAAACTTTGTGTTCCCAACAAGCTAAGTGAAGGACGGTTTTAACACACACATCTCTCAGAACTAAGCGTTTGGAGAGACGTTCGTTCATCTAGAACAAAAGAACGGGTTGCAGGAGAATCTTTTACTCTGGTTTCTCAGTCTGTTTCCTAGTGCCGGTTTGAACTTCCTGCAGTTTTCACTGTAAAACAGAGTTGGAGCTCGTACCTCACCTATATATATGTATGGAGTGGAGTTTGTAACTGAAAAGAAACTTTGTGTTCCCATCAAGCTATGTGAAGGACGGCTTTCACACACACTTATCTCTCAGACCTGAGCATGTGGAGAGACGTTCGTTCACCTAGCACAAAGGGAACGGGTGGCAGGAGAAACTTTTACTCTTGTTTCTCAGTCTGTTTCCTAGTGCCGGTTTGAAGTCCCTGCAGTTTTCACTGTAAAAAATTTTGGAGCTAGTATCTACACATATATATATATGGAGTGGAATTTGCTATTGAAAAGAAACTTTGTGTTCCCAACAAGCTAAGTGAAGGATGGTTTTAACACACACATCTCTCAGAACTGAGCGTTTGGAGAGACGTTCGTTCATCTAGAACAAAAGAACGGGTTGCAGTAGAATTTTTACTCTGGTTTTTCAGTCTGTTTCCTAGTGCGGGATTGAAGTTCCTGCAGTTTTCACTGTAAAACCCCCTTGGAGCTAGTAACTCCCCATATATATGTATGGTGTGGAGTTTGCAACTGAAAAGAAACTATGTGTTCCCAACAAGCTAAGTGAAGGACGGTTTTAACACACACATCTCTCAGAACTGAGCATGTGGCGAGACGTTCGTTCATCTAGAACAAAAGAACGGGTTGCAGGAGAAACTTTTATTCTGGTTTCTCAGTCTGTTTCCTAGTGCCGGTTTGAAGTTCCAGCAGTTTTCACTGTAAAACAGTATTGGAGCTCGTACCTCCCTATATATATGTATTGAGTGGATTTTGCAACTGAAAAGATACTTTGTGTTCCCAACAAGCTAGGTGAAGGAAAGATTTCACACACACTTTTCTCTCAGAACTGAGCATGTGGAGAGACGTTCGTTCATCTAGCACAAAGGGAACGGGTTGCAGAAGAAACTTTTACTGTGGTCTCTTAGTCTGTTTCATAGTGCCGCTTTGAAGTTCCTACAAATTTCACTGTAAAACCGCGTTTGAGATAGTGCATCCCCATATATATGTAAGGGGTGGAGTTGGCAACTTAAAAGAAACTTTGTGTTCCCAACAAGCTAAGTGAAGGACAGTTTTCACACACACATCTCTCAGAACTGAGCATGTGGAGAGACGTTCGTTCATCTAGAACAAAGGGAACGGGTTGCAGAAGAAACTTTAACTGTGGTATCTCTGTCTGTTTCCTAGTGCCTGTTTGAAGTTCCTGCAGTTTTCACTGTAAAATTGATTTGGAGCTCGTACCTCCCCATATATATGTATGGAGTGGAGTTTGCAACTGAAAAGAAACTTTGTGTTCCCAACAAGCTAGGTGAAGGACGGCTTTTACACACACTTAACTCTCAGAAGTGAGCAAGTGGAGAGACGTTCGTTCATCTAGCACAAAGGGAACGGGTTGCAGAAGAAACTTTTACTCTGCTATCTCTGTCTGTTTCCTAGTGCCGGTTTGAAGTTCCTGCAGTTTTCAATGTAAAACAGAATTGGAGCTCGTACCTCCCCATATATATGTATGGAGTGAAGTTTGCAACTGAAAAGAAACTTTGTGTTCCCAACAAGCTAGGTGAAGGACGTCTTTCACACACACTTATCTCTCAGAACTGAGCATGTGGAGAGACTTTCGTTCATCTAGAACAAAGGGAACGGGTTGCAGGAGAAACTTTTACTCTTGTATCTCTGTCTGTTTCCTAGTGCCGGTTTGAAGTTCCTGCATTTTCACTGTAAAACAGAATTTGAGCTCGAACCTCCCCATATATATGTATGGAGTGGAGTTTGCGACTGAAAAGAAACTTTGTGTTCCCAACAAGCTAGGTGAAGGACGGCTTTGACACACAATTATCTCTCAGAACTGAGCATGTGGAGAGAAGGTCGTTCATCTAGCACAAAGGGAACGGGTTGCAGGAGAAAATTTTACTCTGGTTTCTCAGTCTGTTTCCTTTTGCCGGTTTGAAATTCCTGCAGTTTTCACTATAAAACCGAGTTGGAGTCTTAACTCCCCATATATATGTATGGAGTGGAGTTTGCATCTGAAAAGAAACTTTGTGTTCCCAACAAGCTAGGTGAAGGACGGCTTTCACACACACTTATCTCTCAGAACTGAGCATGTGGAGAGATATTCGTTCATCTAGCACAAAAGGAACGGGTTGCAGGAGAAATTTTTACCCTGGATTCTCAGTCTGTTTCCTAGTGCTGGTTTGAATTCACTGCAGTTTTCACTGTAAAACCGTTTTGGAGCTCGTACATCCCCATATATATTTATGGAGAGGAGATTGCAACTGAAAAGAAACTTTGTGATCCCAACAAGTTAGGTGAAGGACGGCTTTCACACACACTTATCTCTCTGAACTGAGCATGTGGAGAGACGATCGTTCATCTAGCACAAAGGAATGGGTTGCATTATAAACTATTACTCTGTTATCTCTGTCTTTTTCCTAGTGCCGGCTTGAAGTTCCTGCAGTTTACACTGTAAAACAGAATTGGAGCTCGTACCTCCCCATATATATGTATGGAGTGGAATTTACAACTGAAAAGATACTTGTGTTTCCAAAAAGATAGATGAAGGACGGGTTTCACACACACTTTTTTCTCAGAACTGAGCATGTGGAGAGACTTTCGTTCATCTAGCACAAAGGGAACAAGTTGCAGGAGAAACATTTACGGTGTTTTCTCAGTCTGTTTCCTAGTGCCGGTTCGAAGTTCCTGCAGTTTTCACTGTAAAACGGAGTTGGAGCTCGTACCTCACCTATATATATGTATGGAGTGGAGTTTGCAAGTGAAAGGAAACTTTGTGTTCACAACAAGCTATGTGAAGGACGGCTTTCACACACACTTATCTCTCAGACCTGAGCATGTGGAGAGACGTTCGTTCATCTAGCACAAAGGGAACGGGTTGCAGGAGACACTTTTTCTCTGCTTTCTCAGTCTGTTTCCTAGTGCCGGTTTGAAGTCCCTGCAGTTTTCACTGTAAAACAGTTTTGGAGCTAGTATCTACCCATATATATATATGGAGTGGAATTTGCTATTGAAAAGAAACTTTGTGTTCCCAACAAGCTAAGTGAAGGACGGTTTTAACACACACATCTCTCAGAACTAAGCGTTTGGAGAGACGTTCGTTCATCTAGAACAAAAGAACGGGTTGCAGGAGAATCTTTTACTCTGGTTTCTCAGTCTGTTTCCTAGTGCCGGTTTGAAGTTCCTGCAGTTTTCACTGTAAAACCGAGTTGGAGCTCGTACCTCACATATATATATGTATGGAGTGGAGTTTGTAACTGAAAAAAAACTTTGTGTTCCCAAGAAGCTAGGTGAAGGACGGCTTTCACACACACTAATCTTTCAGAACTGAGCATGTGGAGAGACGTTCGTTCATCTAGCACAAAAGGAACGGGTTGCAGGAGAAACTATTACCCTGGATTCTCAGTCTGTTTCCTAGTGCTGTATTGAAGTTACTGCAGTTTTCACTGTAAAACCCGGTTGGAGCTCGTACTTACCCATATATATTTTTGGAGTGGAGTTTGCAACTGAAAAGAAACTTTGTGATCCCAACAAGCAAGGTGAAGGACGGCTTTCACACACACTTGTCTCACAACTGAACATGTGGAGAGACGTTCGTTCATTTAGCACAAAAGAACGGGTTGCAGGAGAAACATTTACTCTGGTTTCTCAGTCTGTTTTTTAGTGCCGGTTTGAAGTTTCTGCAGTTTCCACTGTAAAACCGAGTTGGAGCTCGTACCTCCCCATATATATGTATGGATTGGAGTTTGCAACTGAAAAGAAACTTTGTGTTCCCAACAAGCTAGGTGAAGGACGGCTTTCACACACACTTATCTCTCAGAACTGAGCATGTGGAGAGTCGTTCGTTCATCTAGCACAAAAGGAACGGGTTGCAGGAGAAATTTTTACCCTGGATTCTCAGTCTGTTTCCTAGTGGTGGTTTGAAGTTACTGCAGTATTCACTGTAAAACCGAGTTGGAGCTCGTACCTCCCTATATATATGTATGGAGTGGATTTTGCAACTGAAAAGATACTTTGTGTTCCCTACAAGCTAGGTGAAGGACAGCTTTCACACACACTTTTCTCTCAGAACTGAGCATGTGGAGAGACGTTCGTTCATCTAGCACAAAGGGAACGGGTTGCAGAAGAAACTTTTACTGTGGTCTCTTAGTCTGTTTCCTAGTGCCGCTTTGAAGTTCCTACAAATTTCACTGTAAAACCGCGTTTGAGATAGTGCATCCCCATATATATGTAAGGGGTGGAGTTGGCAACTTAAAAGAAAGTTTGTGTTCCCAACAAGCTAGGTGAAGGACAGTTTTCACACACACATCTCTCAGAACTGAGCATGTGGAGAGACGTTCGTTCATCTAGAACAAAGGGAACGGGTTGCAGAAGAAACTTTTACTGTGGTATCTCTGTCTGTTTCCTAGTGCCTGTTTGAAGTTCCTGCAGTTTTCACTGTAAAATTGATTTGGAGCTCGTACCTCCCCATATATATTTATGGAGTGGAGTTTGCAACTGAAAAGAAACTTTGTGTTCCCAACAAGCTAGGTGAAGGACGGCTTTTACACACACTTATCTCTCAGAAGTGAGCAAGTGGAGAGACGTTCTTTCATCTAGCACAAAGGGAACGGGTTGCAGAAGAAACTTTTACTCTGCTATCTCTGTCTGTTTCCTAGTGCCGTTTTGAAGTTCCTGCAGTTTTCAATGTAAAACAGAATTGGAGCTCGTACCTCCCCATATATATGTATGGAGTGAAGTTTGCAACTGAAAAGAAACTTTGTGTTCCCAACAATCTAGGTGAAGGACGTCTTTCACACACACTTATCTCTCAGAACTGAGCATGTGGAGAGAAGTTCGTTCATCTAGCACAAAGGGAACGGGTTGCAGGAGAAATTTTTACCCTGGATTCTCAGTCTGTTTCCTAGTGCCGGTTTGAAGTTCCAGCAGTTTTCACTGTAAAACAGAATTGGAGCTCGTACCTCCCTATATATATGTATTGAGTGGATTTTGCAACTGAAAAGATACTTTGTGTTCCCAACAAGCTAGGTGAAGGACAGCTTTCACACACACTTTTCTCTCAGAACTGAGCATGTGGAGAGACGTTCGTTCATCTAGCAGAAAGGGAACGGGTTGCAGAAGAAACTTTTACTGTGGTCTCTTAGTCTGTTTCCTAGTGCCGCTTTGAAGTTCCTACAAATTTCACTGTAAAACCGCGTTTGAGATAGTGCATCCCCATATATATGTAAGGGGTGGAGTTGGCAACTTAAAAGAAAGTTTGTGTTCCCAACAAGCTAGGTGAAGGACAGTTTTCACACACACATCTCTCAGAACTGAGCATGTGGAGAGACGTTCGTTCATCTAGAACAAAGGGAACGGGTTGCAGAAGAAACTTTTACTGTGGTATCTCTGTCTGTTTCCTAGTGCCTGTTTGAAATTCCTGCAGTTTTCACTGTAAAATTGATTTGGAGCTCGTACCTCCCCATATATATGTATGGAGTGAAGTTTGCAACTGAAAAGAAACTTTGTGTTCCCAACAAGCTAGGTGAAGGACGTCTTTCACACACACTTATCTCTCAGAACTGAGCATGTGGAGAGACTTTCGGTCATCTAGAAGAAAGGGAACGGGTTGCAGGAGAAACTTTTACTCTGGTTTCTCAGTCTGTTTCCTAGTGCCGGTTCGAAGTTCCTGCAGTTTTCACTGTAAAATGGAGTTGGAGCTCGTACCTCACCTATATATATGTATGGAGTGGAGTTTGCAAGTGAAAAGAAACTTTGTGTTCACAACAAGCTATGTGAAGGACGGCTTTCACACACACATATCTCTTAGACCTGAGCATGTGGAGAGACGTTCGTTCATCTAGCCCAAAAGGAACGGGTGGCAGGAGAAACTTTTACTCTTGTTTCTCAGTCTGTTTCCTAGTGCCGGTTTGAAGTCCCTGCAGTTTTCACTGTAAAACAGTTTTGGAGCTAGTATCTACCCATATATATATATGGAGTGGAATTTGCTATTGAAAAGAAACTTTGTGTTCCCTACAAGCTAAGTGAAAGACGGTTTTAACACACACATCTCTCAGAACTAAGCGTTTGGAGAGACGTTCGTTCATCTAGAACAAAAGAACGGGTTGCAGGAGAATCTTTTACTCTGGTTTCTCAGTCTGTTTCCTAGTGCCGGTTTGAAGTTCCTGCAGTTTTCACTGTAAAACCGAGTTGGAGCTCATACCTCACCTATATATATGTATGGAGTGGAGTTTGTAACTGAAAAGAAACTTTGTGTTCCCAAGAAGCTAGGTGAAGGACGGCTTTCACACACACTTATCTCTCAGACCTGAGCATGTGGAGAGACGTTCGTTCATCTAGCACAAAGGGAACGGGTGGCAGGAGAAACTTTTACTCTTGTTTCTCAGTCTGTTTCCTAGTGCCGGTTTGAAGTCCCTGCAGTTTTCACTGTAAAACCGCGTTGGAGCTAGTAACTCCCCATATATATGTATGGTGTGGAGTTTGCAACTGAAAAGAAACTTTGTGTTCCCAACAAGCTAAGTGAAGGACGGTTTTAACACACACATCTCTCAGAACTGAGCATGTGGAGAGACGTTCGTTCATCTAGAACAAAAGAACGGGTTGCAGGAGAAACTTTTATACTGGTTTCTCAGTCTGTTTCCTAGTGCCGGTTTGAAGTTCCTGCAGTTTTCACTGTAAAACAGAATTGGAGCTCGTACCTCCCCATATATATGTATGGAGTGGAGTTTGCAACTGAAAAGAACCTTTTTGTTCCCCACAAGCTATGTGAAGGACGGCTTTCACACACAAATATCTCTCAGATCTGAGCATGTGGAGAGACGTTCGTTCATCTAGAACAAAAGAACGGGTTGCAGGAGAAACTTTTATTCTGGTATCTCTGTCTGTTTCCTAGTGCCCGTTTGAAGTTTCTGCAGTTTTCAGTGTAAAACTGAATTGGAGCTCGTACTTCCCCATATATATGGATGGAGTAGAGTTTGCAACTGAAAAGAATCTTTGTGTTCCCAACAAGCTAAGTGAAGGACGGCTTTCAGACACACTTATCTCTCAGAAGTGAGCATGTGGAGAGACGTTCGTTCATCTAGCACAAAGGGAACGGTTTGCAGGAGAAACTTTTACTCTGGTATCTCTGTCTGTTTCCTAGTGCCGGTTTGAATTTCCTGAAGTTTTCACTGTAAAAGAGAATTGGAGCTCATAAATCCCCTTATATATGTATGGAGTGGAGTTTGCAACTGAAAAGAAACTTTGTGTTCCCAACAAGCTAGGTGAAGGACGGCTTTCACACACACTTATCTCTCAGAACTGAGCATGTGGAGAGACGTTCGTTCATCTAGTACAAAAGTAACGGGTTGCAGAAGAAACTTTTACTCTGGTATCTCTGTCTGTTTCCGAGTGCCGGTTTGAGGTTCCTGCAGTTTTCAATGTAAAACAGAATTGGAGCTCGTACCTCCCCATATATATGTATGGAGTGAAGTTTGCAACTGAAAAGAAACTTTGTGTTCCCAACAAGCTAGGTGAAGGACGTCTTTCACACACACTTATCTCTCAGAACTGAGCATGTGGAGAGACTTTCGTTCATCAAGAACAAAGGGAACGGGTTGCAGGAGAAACTTTTACACTTGTATCTCTGTCTGTTTCGTAGTGCCGGTTTGAAGTTCCTGCATTTTCACTGTAAAACAGAATTTGAGCTCGAACCTCCCCATATATATGTATGGAGTGGAGTTTGCGACTGAAAAGAAACTTTGTGTTCCCAACAAGCTAGGTGAAGGACGGCTTTCACACACACTTATCTCTCAGAACTGAGCATGTGGAGAGATATTCGTTCATCTAGCACAAAGGGAACGGGTTGCAGGAGAAACTTTTACTCTTGTTTCTCAGTCTGTTTCCTAGTGCCGGTTTGAAGTCCCTGCAGTTTTCACTGTAAAACAGTTTTGGAGCTAGTATCTACCCATATATATATATGGAGTGGAATTTGCTATTGAAAAGAAACTTTGTGTTCCCATCAAGCTAAGTGAAGGACGGTTTTAACACACACATCTCTCAGAACTAAGCGTTTGGAGAGACGTTCGTTCATCTAGAACAAAAGAACGGGTTGCAGGAGAATCTTTTACTCTGTTTTCTCAGTCTGTTTCCTAGTGCCGGTTTGAAGTTCCTGCACTTTTCACTGTAAAACCGAGTTGGAGCTCGTACCTCACCTATATATATGTATGGAGTGGAGTTTGTAACTGAAAAGAAACTTTGTGTTCCCAACAAGCTAGGTGAAGGACGGCTTTCACACACACTTATCTTTCAGAACTGAGCATGTGGAGAGACGTTCGTTCATCTAGCACAAAAGGAACGGGTTGCAGGAGAAACTATTACCCTGGATTCTCAGTCTGTTTCCTAGTGCTGTATTGAAGTTACTGCAGTTTTCACTGTAAAACCCGGTTGGAGCTCGTACTTACCCATATATATTTTTGGAGTGGAGTTTGCAACTGAAAAGAAACTTTGTGATCCCAACAAGCAAGGTGAAGGACGGCTTTCACACACACTTGTCTCTGAACTGAACATGTGGAGAGACGTTCGTTCATCTAGCACAAAAGAACGGGTTGCAGGAGAAACATTTACTCTGGTTTCTCAGTCTGTTTTTTAGTGCCGGTTTGAAGTTTCTGCAGTTTCCACTGTAAAACCGAGTTTGAGCTCGTACCTCCCCATATATATGTATGGATTGGAGTTTGCAACTGAAAAGAAACTTTGTGTTCCCAACAAGCTAGGTGAAGGACGGCTTTCACACACACTTATCTCTCAGAACTGAGCATGTGGAGAGTCGTTCGTTCATCTAGCACAAAGGGAACGGGTTGCAGGAGAAACTTTTACCCTGGATTCTCAGTCTGTTTCCTAGTGGTGGTTTGAAGTTACTGCAGTATTCACTGTAAAACCGAGTTGGAGCTCGTACCTCCCTATATATATGTATGGAATGGAGATTGCAACTGAAAAGAAACTTTGGGTTCCCAACAAGCTAGGTGAAGGACGGCTTTCACACACACTTATCTCTCAGAAATGAGCATGTGGAGAGACTTTCGTTCAACTAGCACAAAGAGAAAGGGTTGCAGGAGAAACTTTTTCTCTGGTATCTCTGTCTGTTTCCTAGTGCCGGTTTGAAGTTCCAGCAGTTTTCACTGTAAAACAGAATTGGAGCTCGTACCTCCCTATATATATGTATGGAATGGAGATTGCAACTGAAAAGATACTTTGTGTTCCCAACAAGCTAGGTGAAGGACAGCTTTCACACACACTTTTCTCTCAGAACTGAGCATGTGGAGAGACGTTCGTTCATCTAGCACAAAGGGAACGGGTTGCAGAAGAAACTTTTACTGTGGTCTCTTAGTCTGTTTCCTAGTGCCGCTTTGAAGTTCCTACAAATTTCACTGTAAAACCGCGTTTGAGATAGTGCATCCCCATATATATGTAAGGGGTGGAGTTGGCAACTTAAAAGAAAGTTTGTGTTCCCAACAAGCTAGGTGAAGGACAGTTTTCACACACACATCTCTCAGAACTGAGCATGTGGAGAGACGTTCGTTCATCTAGCACAAAGGAAATGTATTGCATTATAAACTATTACTCCGGTATTTCTGTTTCCTAGTGCCGGCTTGAAGTTCCTGCAGTTTTCACTGTAAAACAGAATTGGAGCTCGTACCTCCCCATATATATGTATGGAGTGGAGTTTGCAACTGAAAAGGAATATTGTGTTCCCAACAAGCAAGATGAAGGACGGCATTCACACACAATTTCTCAGAACTGAGCATGTGGAGAGACTTTCGTTCATCTAGCACAAAGGGAACGGTTTGCAGGAGAAACTTTTTCTCTGGTTTCTCAGTCTTTTTCCTAGTGCCGGTTTGAAGTTCCTGCAGTTTTCACTGTAAACCCGATTTGGAGCTCGTACCTCCCCATATATATGTATGGAGTGGAGTTTGCAACTGTAAAGAAACTTTGTGTTCCCAACAATCTAGGTGAAGGACGGCTTTCACACACACTTATCTCTCAGAACTGAGCATGTGGACAGACGTTCGTTCATCTAGCACAAAGGGAACGGGTTGCAGGAGAAATTTTACTCTGTTTTCTCAGTCTCTTTCCTAGTGCCGCTTTGAAGTTCCTGCAGTTTTCACTCTAAAACCGAGTTGGAGTTCTACCTCCCCATATATATGTATGGTGTGGAGTTTGCAACTGAAAAGTAACTTTGTGTTCCCAACAATCTAGGTGAAGGACGGCTTTCACACACACTTATCTCTCAAAACTGAGCATGTGGAGAGACGTTCGTTCATCTAGCACAAAGAGAACAGGTTGCAGGAGATACTTTTACTCTGGTTTCTCAGTCTGTTTCCTAGTGCCGGTTTGAACTTCCTGCAGTTTTCACTGTAAAACAGCGTTGGAGCAAGTAACTCCCCATATATATGTATGGAGTGGAGATTGCAACTGAAAAGAAACTTTGTGTTCCCAACAAGCTAGATGAAGGACATTTTTCACACACACATCTCTCAGAACTGAGCATGTGGAGAGAAGTTCGTTCATGTAGCACAAAAGAACGGGTTGCAGGAGAAACTTTTACTCTCGTTTCTCAGTCTTTTTCCTATTTCCTGTTTGTAGTTCCTGCAGTTTTCACTGTAAAACCGAGTTGGATTTCTACCTCCCGATATATATGTATGGTGTGGAGTTTGCAACTGAAAAGAAACTTTGTGTTCCCAATAAGCTAGGTGAAGGACGGCTTTCACACACACTTATCTTTCAGAACTGAGCATGTGGAGAGACTTTCGTTCATCTAGCACAAAAGGAACGGGTTGCAGGAGAAACTATTACCCTGGATTCTCAGTCTGTTTCCTAGTGCTGTTTTGAAGTTACTGCAGTTTTCAATGTAAAACCCGGTTGGAGCTCGTAATTACCCATATATATTTTTGGAGTGGAGTTTGCAACTGAAGAGAAACTTTGTGATACCAACAAGCTAGGTGAAGGACGGCTTTCACACACACATCTCTCAGAACTCAACATGTGGAGAGACGTTCGTTCATCTAGCAAAAAAGAACGGGTTGCAGGAGAAATTTTTACTCTGGTTTCTCAGTGTGTTTTTTAGTGCCAGTTTGAAGTTTCTGCAGTTTCCACTGTAAAACCGAGTTGGAGCTCGTACCTCCCCATATATATGTATGGATTGGAGTTTGCAACTGAAAAGAAACTTTGTGTTCCCAACAGCTAGGTGAAGGAAGGCTTTCACACACACTTATCTCTCAGAACTGAGCATGTGGAGAGTCGTTCGTTCATCTAGCACAAAAGGAACGGGTTGCTGGAGAAACTTTTACCCTGGATTCTCAGTCTGTTTCCTAGTGGTGGTTTGAAATTACTGCAGTATTCACTGTAAAACCGAGTTGGAGCTCGTACCTCCCTATATATATGTATGGATTGGAGTTTGCAACTGAAAAGAAACATTGGGTTCCCAACAAGCTAGGTGAAGGACGGCTTTCACACACACTTATCTCTCAGACCTGAGCATGTGGAGAGACGTTCGTTCATCTAGCACAAAGGGAACGGGTGGCAGGAGAAACTTTTACTCTTGTTTCTCAGTCTGTTTCCTAGTGCCGGTTTGAAGTCCCTGCAGTTTTCACTGTAAAAAAGTTTTGGAGCTAGTATCTACCCATATATATATATGGAGTTGAATTTGCTATTGAAAAGAATCTTTGTGTTCCCAACAAGCTAAGTGAAGGACGGTTTTAACACACACATCTCTCAGAACTGAGCGTTTGGAGAGACGTTCGTTCATCTAGAACAAAAGAACGGGTTGCAGGAGAATCTTTTACTCTGGTTTTTCAGTCTGTTTCCTAGTGCCGGATTGAAGTTCCTGCAGTTTTCACTGTAAAATCGCGTTGGAGCTAGTAACTCCCCATATATATGTATGGTGTGGAGTTTGCAACTGAAAAGAAACTTTGTGTTCCCAAAAAGCTAAGTGAAGGACGGTTTTAACACACACATTTCTCAGAACTGAGCATGTGGAGAGACGTTCGTTCATCTAGAACAAAAGAACGGGTTGCAGGAGAAACTTTTATTCTGGTTTCTCAGTCTGTTTCCTAGTGCCGGTGTGAAGTTCCAGCAGTTTTCACTGTAAAACAGAATTGGAGAACGTACCTCCCTATATATATGTATTGAGTGGATTTTGCAACTGAAAAGATACTTTGTGTTCCCAAAAAGCTAGGTGAAGGACAGCTTTCACACACACATTTCTCTCAGAACTGAGCATGTGGAGAGACGATCGTTCATCTAGCACAAAGGGAACGGGTTGCAGAAGAAACTTGTACTGTGGTCTCTTAGTCTGTTTCCTAGTGCCGCTTTGAAGTTCCTACAAATTTCACTGTAAAACCGCGTTTGAGATAGTGCATCCCCATATATATGTAAGGGGTGGAGTTGGCAACTTAAAAGAAAGTTTGTGTTCCCAACAAGCTAGGTGAAGGACAGTTTTCACACTCACATCTCTCAGAACTGAGCATGTGGAGAGACGTTCGTTCATCTAGAACAAAGGGAACGGTTTGCAGAAGAAACTTTTACTGTGGTATCTCTGTCTGTTTCCTAGTGCCTGTTTGAAGTTCCTGCAGTTTTCACTGAAAAATTGATTTGGAGCTCGTACCTCCCCATATATATGTATGGAGTGGAGTTTACAACTGAAAAGAAACTTTGTGTTCCCAACAAGCTAGGTGAAGGACGGCTTTTACACACACTTATCTCTCAGAAGTGAGCAAGTGGAGAGACGTTCTTTCATCTAGCACAAAGGGAACGGGTTGCAGAAGAAACTTTTACTCTGCTATCTCTGTCTGTTTCCTAGTGCCGGTTTGAAGTTCCTGCAGTTTTCAATGTAAAACAGAATTGGAGCTCGTACCTCCCCATATATATGTATGGAGTGAAGTTTGCAACTGAAAAGAAACTTTGTGTTCCCAACAAGCTAGGTGAAGGACGGCTATCAAACACACTTATCTATCAGAACTGAGCATGTGGAGAGACTTTCGTTCATCTAGCACAAAGGGAACGGGTTGCAGGAGAAAATTTAACTCTGGTTTCTCAGTCTGTTTCCTTTTGTCGGTTTGAAATTCCTGCAGTTTTCACTGTAAAACCGAGTTGGAGTCTTACCTCCCCATATATATGTATGGAGTGGAGTTTGCAACTGAAAAGAAACTTTGTGTTCCCAACAAGCTAGGTGAAGGACGGCTTTCACACACACTTATCTCTCAGAACTGAGCATGTGGAGAGATATTCGTTCATCTATCACAAAAGGAACGGGTTGCAGGAGAAATTTTTACCATGGATTCTCAGTCTGTTTCCTAGTGCTGGTTTGAATTCACTGCAGTTTTCACTGTAAAACCGTTTTGGAGCTCGTACATCCCCATATATATTTATGGAGAGGAGATTGCAACTGAAAAGAAACTTTGTGATCCCAACAAGTTAGGTTGACGGCTTTCACACACACTTTTTTCTCAGAACTGCGCATGTGGAGAGACTTTCGTTCATCTAGCACAAAGGGAACAAGTTGCAGGAGAAACATTTACGGTGGTTTCTCAGTCTGTTTCCTAGTGCCTGTTTGAAGTTCCTACAATTTTCACTGTAAAACCGCGTTGGAGCTAGTACCTCCCCATATATATATACGGTGTGGAGTTTGCAACTGAAAAGAAACTTTGTGTTCCCAACAAGCTAGGTGAAGGACAGCTTTAACACACACATCTCTCAGAACTGAGCATGTGGAGAGACGTTCGTTCATCTAGCACAAAGGGAACGGGTTGCAGGAGAAACTTTTACTCTGGTTTCTCAGTCTGTTTCCTAGTGCCGGTTTGAAGTTCCTGCAGTTTTCACTGTAAAACCGAGTTGGAGCTCTTACCTCACCTATATATATGTATGGAGTGGAGTTTGCAAGTGAAAGGAAACTTTGTGTTCGCAACAAGCTATGTGAAGGACGGCTTTCACACACACTTATCTCTCAGACCTGAGCATGTGGAGAGACGTTCGTTCATCTAGCACAAAGGGAACGGGTGGCAGGAGAAACTTTTACTCTTGTTTCTCAGTCTGTTTCCTAGTGCCGGTTTGAAGTCCCTGCAGTTTTCACTGTAAAACAGTTTTGGAGCTAGTATCTACCCATATATATATATGGAGTGGAATTTGCTATTGAAAAGAAACTTTGTGTTCCCAACAAGCTAAGTGAAGGACGGTTTTAACACACACATCTCTCAGAACTAAGCGTTTGGAGAGACGTTCGTTCATCTAGAACAAAAGAAGGGGTTGCAGGAGAATCTTTTACTCTGGTTTCTCAGTCTGTTTCCTATTGCCGTTTTGAAGTTCCTGCAGTTTTCACTGTAAAACCGAGTTGGAGCTCGTACCTCACCTATATATATGTATGGAGTGGAGTTTGTAACTGAAAAGAAACTTTGTGTTCCCAACAAGCTATGTGAAGGACGGCTTTCACACACACTTATCTCTCAGACCTGAGCATGTGGAGAGAGGTTCGTTCATTTAGCACAAAGGGAACGGGTGGCATGAGAAACTTTTACTCTTGTTTCTCAGTCTGTTTCCTAGTGCCGGTTTGAAGTCCCTGCAGTTTTCACTGTAAAACAGTTTTGGAGCTAGTATCTACCCATATATATATATGGAGTGGAATTTGCTATTGAAAAGAATCTTTGTGTTCCCAACAAGCTAAGTGAAGGACGGTTTTAACACACACATCTCTCAGAACTAAGCGTTTGGAGAGACGTTCGTTCATCTAGAACAAAGGAACGGGTTGCAGGAGAATCTTTTACTCTGGTTTCTCAGTCTGTTTCCTAGTGCCGGTTTGAAGTTCCTGCAGTTTTCACTGTAAAACCGAGTTGGAGCTCGTACCTCACCATATATATGTATGGATTGGAGTTTGTAACTGTAAAGAAACTTTGTGTTCCCAACAAGCTAGATGAAGGACGGCTTTCACACACACTTATCTCTCAGACCTGAGCATGTGGAGAGACGTTCGTTCATCTAGCACAAAGGGAACGGTTGGCAGGAGAAACTTTTACTCTTGTTTCTCAGTCTGTTTCCTAGTGCCGGTTTGAAGTCCCTGCAGTTTTCACTGTAAAACAGAATTGGAGCTCGTACCTCCCCATATATATGTATGGAGTGGAGTTTGCAACTGAAAAGAAACATTTTGTTCCCCACAAGCTATGTGAAGGACGGCTTTCACACTCAATTATCTCTCAGAACTGAGCATGTGGAGAGACGTTCGTTCATTTACCACAAAGGGAACGGTTTGCAGGAGAAACTTTTACTCTGGTATCTCTGTCTGTTTCCTAGTGCCGGTTTGAATTTCCTGAGGTTTTCACTGTAAAAGAGAATTGGAGCTCATACCTCCCCATATATATGTATGGAGTGGAGTTTGCAACTGAAAAGTATCTTTGTGTTCCCAACAAGTTTGGTGAAGGACGGGTTTCACACACACTTATCTCTTAGACGTTAGCATGTGGAGAGACGTTCATTCATCTAGCACAAAGGAAATGTATTGCATTATAAACTATTACTCTGGTATTTCTGTTTCCTAGTGCCGGCTTGAAGTTCCTGCAGTTTTCACTGTATAACCGAGTTGGAGCTCGTACCTCCCCATATATATGTATGGAATGGAGTTTGCAACTGAAAAGAATCTTTGTGTTCCCAACAAGCTATGTGAAGGTCGGCTTTCACACACACTTATCTCTCAGAACTGAGCATGTGGACAGACGTTCGTTCATCTAGCACAAAGGGAACGGGTGTCAGGAGAAACTTTTACTCTTGTTTCACAGTCTGTTTCCTAGTGCCGGTTTGAAGTTACTGCAGTTTTCACTGTAAAATCGAGTTGGAGCTCGTACCTCCCCATATATATGTATGGAGTGGAGTTTGCAACTGAAAAGAATCTTTGTGTTCCCAAACAAGCTTGGTGAAGGACGGCTTTCACACACACTTATCTCTCAGAACTGAGCATGTGGAGAGACTTTCGTTCATCTAGCACAAAGGGAACGGTTTGCAGGAGAAACTTTTTCTCTGGTTTCTCAGTCTTTTTCCTAGTGCCGGTTTGAAGTTCCTGCAGTTTTCACTGTAAACCCGATTTGGAGCTCGTACCTCCCCATATATATGTATGGAGTGGAGTTTGCAACTGTAAAGAAACTTTGTGTTCCCAACAATCTAGGTGAAGGACGGCTTTCACACACACTTATCTCTCAGAACTGAGCATGTGGACAGACGTTCGTTCATCTAGCACAAAGGGAACGGGTTGCAGGAGAAACTTTTACTCTGTTTTCTCAGTCTCTTTCCTAGTGCCGTTTTGAAGTTCCTGCAGTTTTCACTGTAAAACCGAGTTGGAGTTCTACCTCCCCATATATATGTATGGTGTGGAGTTTGCAACTGAAAAGAAACTTTGTGTTCCCAACAATCTATGTGAAGGACGGCTTTCACACACACTTATCTCTCAAAACTGAGCATGTGGTGAGACGTTCGTTCATCTAGCACAAAGAGAACAGGTTGCAGGAGATACTTTTACTCTGGTTTCTCAGTCTGTTTCCTAGTGCCGGTTTGAAGTTCCTGCAGTTTTCACTGTAAAACAGCGTTGGAGCTAGTAACTCCCCATATATATGTATGGTGTGGAGTTTGCAACTGAAAAGAATCTTTGTGTTCCCAAAAGCTAGGTGAAGGACAGCTTTCACACACACATCTCTCAGAACTGAGCATGTGGAGAGACGTTCGTTCATCTAGAACAAAAGAACGGGTTGCAGGAGTAACTTTTAAGCTGGTTTCTCAGTCTGTTTCCTATTGCCGGTTTGAAGTTCCTACAATTTTCACCCTAAAACCGCGTTGGAGCTAGTACCTCCCCATATATATGTATGGAGTGGAGATTGCAACTGAAAAGAAACTTTGTGTTCCCAACAAGCTAGATGAAGGACATTTTTCACACACACATCTCTCAGAACTGAGCATGTGGAGAGAAGTTCGTTCATGTAGCACAAAAGAACGGGTTGCAGGAGAAACTTTTACTCTCGTTTCTCAGTCTTTTTCCTATTGCCTGTTTGTAGTTCCTGCAGTTTTCACTGTAAAACCGAGTTGGAGTTCTACCTCCCCATATATATGTATGGTGTGGAGTTTGCAACTGAAAAGAAACTTTGTGTTCCCAACAAGCTAGGTGAAGGACGGCTTTCACACACACTTATCTTTCAGAACTGAGCATGTGGAGAGACTTTCGTTCATCTAGCACAAAAGAATGTGTTGCAGGAGAAACTTTTACCCTGGATTCTCAGTCTGTTTCCTAGTGCTGTTTTGAAGTTACTGCAGTTTTCAATGTAAAACCCGGTTGGAGCTAGTAATTACAAATATATATATTTGGAGTGGAGTTTGCAACTGAAAAGAAACTTTGTGATACCAACAAGCTAGGTGAAGGACGGCTTTCACACACACATCTCTCAGAACTCAACATGTGGAGAGACGTTCGTTCATCTAGCACAAAAGAACGGGTTGCAGGAGAAACTTTTACTCTGGTTTCTCAGTGTGTTTTTTAGTGCCGGTTTGAAGTTTCTGCAGTTTCCACTGTAAAACCGTGTTGGAGCTCGTACCTCCCCATATATATGTATGGATTGGAGTTTGCAACTGAAAAGAAACTTTGTGTTCCCAACAGCTAGGTGAAGGACGGCTTTCACACACACTTATCTCTCAGAACTGAGCATGTGGAGAGTCGTTCGTTCATCTAGCACCAAAGGAACGGGTTGCTGGAGAAACTTTTACCCTCGATTCTCAGTCTGTTTCCTAGTGGTGGTTTGAAATTAATGCAGTATTCACTGTAAAACCAAGTTGGAGCTCGTACCTCCCTATATATATGTATGGATTGGAGTTTGCAACTGAAAAGAAACTTTGGGTTCCCAACAAGCTAGGTGAAGGACGGCTTTCACACACACTTATCACTCAGAAATGAGCAAGTGGAGAGACTTTCGTTCAACTAGCACAAAGGGAACGGGTTGCAGGAGAAACTTTTACTCTGGTATCCCTGTCTGTTTCCTAGTGCCGGTTTGAAGTTCCAGCAGTTTTCACTGTAAAACAGAATTGGAGCTCGTACCTCCCTATATATATGTATGGAGTGGATTTTGCAACTGAAAAGAAACTTTGTGTTCCCAACAAGCTTGGTGAAGGACAGCATTCACACACACTTTTCTCTCAGAACTGAGCATGTGGAGAGACGTTCGTTCATCTAGCACAAAGGGAACGGGTTGCAGAAGAAACTTTTTCTGTGGTTTCTTAATCTGTTTCCTAGTGCCGCTTTGAAGTTCCTACAATTTTCACTGTAAAACCGCGTTTGAGATAGTACATCCCCATATATATGTAAGGGGTGGAGTTGGCAACTTAAAAGAAAGTTTGTGTTCCCAACAGGATAGATGACGGACGGCTTTCACACACACTTTTTTCTCAGAACTCAACATGTGGAGAGACTTTCGTTCATCTAGCACAAAGGGAACGGTTGGCAGGAGAAACTTTTACTCTTGTTTCTCAGTCTGTTTCCTAGTGCTGGTTTGAAGTCCCTGCAGTTTTCACTGTAAAACCGCGTTGGAGCTAGTAACTCCCCATATATATGTATGGTGTGGAGTTTGCAACTGAAAAGAAACTTTGTGTTCCCAACAAGCTAAGTGAAGGACGGTTTTAACACACACATCTCTCAGAACTGAGCATTTGGAGAGACGTTCGTTCATCTAGAACAAAAGAACGGGTTGCAGGAGAAACTTTTATTCTGGTTTCTCAGTCTGTTTCCTAGTGCCGGTTTGAAGTTCCTGCAGTTTTCACTGTAAAACAGAATTGGAGCTCGTACCTCCCCATATATATGTATGGAGTGGATTTTGCAACTGAAAAGAAACTTTTTGTTCCCCACAAGCTAGGTTAAGGACGGCTTTCACACACAATTATCTCTCAGAACTGAGCATGTGGAGAGACGTTCGTTCATCCAGCACAAACGGAACGGGTTGCAGGAGAAACTTTTACTCTGGTATCTCTGTCTGTTTCCTAGTGCCTGTTTGAATTTCCTGAGGTTTTCACTGTAAAAGAGAATTGCAGCTCGTACCTCCCCATATATATGTATGGAGTGCAGTTTGCAACTGAAAAGAAACTTTTTGTTCCCCACAAGCTAGGTTAAGGACGGCTTTCACACACAATTATCTCTCAGAACTGAGCATGTGGAGAGACGTTCGTTCATCTAGAACAAACGGAATGGGTTGCAGGAGAAACTTTTACTCTGGTATCTCTGTCTGTTTCCTAGTGCCTGTTTGAAGTTCCTGCAGTTTTCAGTGTAAAACTGAATTGGAGCTCGTACTTCCCCATATATATGGATGGAGTGGAGTTTGCAACTGAAAAAAATCTTTGTGTTCCCAACAAGCTAGGTGAAGGACGGCTTTCACACACACTTATCTCTCATAACTGAGCATGTGGAGAGACGTTCGTTCATCTAGCACAAAAGTAACGGGTTGCAGGAGAAACTTTTACCCTGGATTCTCAGTCTGTTTCCTAGTGCTGTTTTGAACTTACTGCAGTTTTCACTGTAAAACTGGGTTGGAGCTCGTGCCTCCCCATATATATTTATGGAGTGGAGTTTGCAACTGAAAAGTATCTTTGTGTTCCCAAAAAGCTTGGTGAAGGACGGCTTTCACACACACTTATCTCTCAGAAGTGAGCATGTGGAGAGACGTTCGTTCATCTAGCACAAAGGAAATGTATTGCATTATAAACTATTACTCTGGTATTTCTGTTTCCTAGTGCCGGCTTGAAGTTCCTGCAGTTTTCACTGTAAAACAGAATTGGAGCTCGTACCTCCCCATATATATGTATGGAGGGGAGTTTGCAACTGAAAAAGAACATTGTGTTCCCAACAAGCTAGATGAAGGACGGCATTCACACTCACTTTCTCAGAACTAAGCATGTGGAGAGAAGTTCTTTCATCTAGCACAATGGGAACAGGTTGCAGGAGAAACATTTACTGTGGTTTCTCATTCTGTTTCCTACTGCCGGTATGAAGTTTCTTCAATTTTCACTGTAAAACCGCGTTGGAGCTAGTACCTCCCCATATATATATATGGTGTGGAGTTTGCAACTGAAAAGAAACTTTGTGTTCCCAACAAGCTAGGTGAAGGACAGCTTTCACACACACATTACTCAGAACTGAGCATGTGGAGAGAAGTTCGTTCATCTAGCACAAAGACAACTGTTTGCAGAAGAAACATTTACTCTGGTTTCTCAGTCTGTTTCCTAGTGCCGGGTTGAAGATCCTGCAGTTTTCACTGTAAAACAGAGTTGGAGCTCTTACCTCCCCATATATATGTATGGGGTGGAGTTTGCAACTGAAAAGAAACTTTGTGTTCCTAACAAGTTATGTGAAGGACGGCTTTCACACACACTTATCTCTCAGAACTGAGCATGTGGACAGACGTTCGTTCATCTAGCACAAAGGGAACGGGTGGCAGGAGAAACTTTTACTCTTGCTTCACAGTCTGTTTCCTAGTGCCGGTTTGAAGTTACTGCAGTTTTCACTGTAAAACCGAGTTGGAGCTCGTACCTCCCCATATATATGTATGGAGTGGAGTTTGCAACTGAAAAGAATCTTTGTGTTCCCAACAAGCTTGGTGAAGGACGGCTTTCACACACACTTATCTCTCAGAACTGAGCATGTGGAGAGACTTTCGTTCATCTAGCACAAAGGGAACGGTTTGCAGGAGAAACTTTTTCTCTGGTTTCTCAGTCTGTTTCCTAGTGCCGGTTTGAAGTTCCTGCAGTTTTCACTGTAAACCCGATTTGGAGCTCGTACCTCCCCATATATATGTATGGAGTGGAGTTTTCAACTGAAAAGAAACTTTGTGTTCCCAACAAGCTAGGTGAAGGACGGCTTTCACACACACTTATCTCTCAGAACTGAGCATGGGGACAGACGTTCGTTCATCTAGCACAAAGGGAACGGGTTGCAGGAGAAACTTTTACTCTGGTTTCTCAGTCTCTTTCCTAGTGCCGGTTTGAAGTTCCTGCAGTTTTCACTGTAAAACCGAGTTGGAGTTCTACCTCCCCATATATATGTATGGTGTGGAGTTTGCAATTGAAAAGAAACTTTGTGTTACCAACAAGCTGTTTGAAGGACGGCTTTCACACACATTTATCTCTCAAAACTGAGCATGTGGAGAGACGTTCGTTCATCTAGCACAAAGAGAACAGGTTGCAGGAGATACTTTTACTCTGGTTTCTCAGTCTGTTTCCTAGTGCCGATTTGAAGTTCCTGCAGTTTTCACTGTAAAACAGCGTTGGAGCTAGTAACTCCCCATATATATGAATTGTGTGGAGTTCGCAACTGAAAAGAATCTTTGTGTTCCCAAAAGCTAGGTGAAGGACAGCTTTCAAACACACATCTCTCAGAACTGAGCATGTGGAGAGACGTTCGTTCATCTAGAACAAAAAACGGGTTGCAGGAGAAACTTTTAATCTGGTTTCTCAGTCTGTTTCCTATTGCCGGTTTGAAGTTCCTACAATTTTCACCCTAAAACCGCGTTGGAGCTAGTACCTCCCCATATATATGTATGGAGTGGAGATTGCAACTGAAAAGAAACTTTGTGTTCCCAACAAGCTAGGTGAAGGACATTTTTCACACACACATCTCTCAGAACTGAGCATGTGGAGAGAAGTTCGTTCATGTAGCACAAAAGAACGGGTTGCAGGAGAAACTTTTACTCTCGTTTCTCAGTCTTTTTCCTATTGCCTCTTTGTAGTTCCTGCAGTTTTCACTGTAAAATCTTGTTGGAGTTCTACCTCCCCATAAATATGTATGGTGTGGTGTTTGCAACTGAAAAGAAACTTTGTGTTCCCAACAAGCTAGGTGAAGGACGGCTTTCACACACACTTATCTTTCAGAACTGAGCATGTGGAGAGACATTCGTTCATCTAGCACAAAAAGAACGGGTTGCAGGAGAAACTTTTACCCTGGATTCTCAGTCTGTTTCCTAGTGCTGTTTTGAAGTTACTGCAGTTTTCAATGTAAAACCCTGTTGGAGCTCGTAATTACCCATATATATTTTTGGAGTGGAGTTTGCAACTGAAAAGAAAATTTGTGATACCAACAAGCTAGGTGAAGGACGGCTTTCACACACACATCTCTCAGAACTCTACATGTGGAGAGACGTTCGTTCATCTAGCACAAAAGAATGGGTTGCAGGAGAAACTTTTACCCTGGATTCTCAGTGTGTTTTTTAGTGCCGGTTTGAAGTTTCTGCAGTTTCCACTGTAAAACCGAGTTGGAGCTCGTACCTCCCCATATATATGTATGGATTGGAGTTTGCAACTGAAAAGAAACTTTGTGTTCCCAACAGCTAGGTGAAGGACGGCTTTCACACACACTTATCTCTCAGAACTGAGCATGTGGAGAGTCGTTCGTTCATCTAGCACCAAAGGAACGGGTTGCAGGAGAAACTTTTACTCTGGTATCTCTGTCTGTTTCCTAGTGCCGGTTTGAAGTTCCAGCAGTTTTCACTGTAAAACAGAATTGGAGCTCGTACCTCCCTATATATATGTATGGAGTGGATTTTGCAACTGAAAAGAAACTTTGTGTTCCCAACAAGCTAGGTGAAGGACAGCATTCACACACACTTTTCTCTCAGAACTGAGCATGTGAAGAGACGTTCGTTCATCTAGCACAAAGGGAACGGGTTGCAGAAGAAACTTTTACTGTGGTTTCTTAGTCTGTTTCCTAGTGCCGCTTTGAAGTTCCTACAATTTTCACTGTAAAACCGCGTTTGAGATAGTACATCCCCATATATATGTAAGGGGTGGAGTTGGCAACTTAAAAGAAAGTTTGTGTTCCCAACAAGATAGATGACGGACGGCTTTCACACACACATTTTTCTAAGAACTCAACATGTGGAGAGACTTTCGTTCATCTAGCACAAAGGGAACGGGTGGCAGGAGAAACTTTTACACTTGTTTGTCAGTCTGTTTCCTAGTGCCGGTTTGAAGTCCCTGCAGTTTTCACTGTAAAACAGTTTTGGAGCTAGTATCTACCCATATATATATATGGAGTGGAATTTGCTATTGAAAAGAAACTTTGTTTTCCCAACAAGCTAAGTGAAGGACGGTTTTAACACACACATCTCTCAGAACTGAGCATTTGGAGAGACTTTCGTTCATCTAGAACAAAAGAACGGGTTGCAGGAGAATCTTTTACTCTGGTTTCTCAGTCTGTTTCCTAGTGCCGGTTTGAAGTTCCTGCAGTTTTCACTGTAAAACCGCGTTGTAGCTAGTAACACCCCATATATATGTATGGTGTGGAGTTTGCAACTGAAAAGAAACTTTGTGTTCCCAACAAGCTAAGTGAAGGACGGTTTTAACACACACATCTCTCAGAACTGAGCATTTGGAGAGACGTTCGTTCATCTAGAACAAAAGAACGGGTTGCAGGAGAAACTTTTATTCTGGTTTCTCAGTCTGTTTCCTAGTGCCGGTTTGAAGTTCCTGCAGTTTTCACTGTAAAACAGAATTGGAGCTCGTACCTCCCCATATATATGTATCGAGTGGAGTTTGCAACTGAAAAGAAACTTTTTGTTCCCGACAAGCTAGGTGAAGGACGGCTTTCACACACACTTATCTCTCAGAACTGAGCATGTGGAGAGTCGTTCGTTCATCTAGCACCAAAGGAACGGGTTGCAGGAGAAACTTTTACTCTGGTATCTCTGTCTGTTTCCTAGTGCCGGTTTGAAGTTTCAGCAGTTTTCACTGTAAAACAGAATTGGAGCTCGTACCTCCCTATATATATGTATGGAGTGGATTTTGCAACTGAAAAGAAACTTTGTGTTCCCAACAAGCTAGGTGAAGGACAGCATTCACACACACTTTTCTCTCAGAACTGAGCATGTGAAGAGACGTTCGTTCATCTAGCACAAAGGGAACGGGTTGCAGAAGAAACTTTTACTGTGGTTTCTTAGTCTGTTTCCTAGTGCCGCTTTGAAGTTCCTACAATTTTCACTGTAAAACCGCGTTTGAGATAGTGCATCCCCATATATATGTAAGGGGTGGAGTTGGCAACTTAAAAGAAAGTTTGTGTTCCCAACAAGATAGATGACGGACGGCTTTCACACACACATTTTTCTAAGAACTCAACATGTGGAGAGACTTTCGTTCATCTAGCACAAAGGGAACGGGTGGCAGGAGAAACTTTTACACTTGTTTGTCAGTCTATTTCCTAGTGCCGGTTTGAAGTCCCTGCAGTTTTCACTGTAAAACAGTTTTGGAGCTAGTATCTACCCATATATATATATGGAGTGGAATTTGCTATTGAAAAGAAACTTTGTTTTCCCAACAAGCTAAGTGAAGGACGGTTTTAACACACACATCTCTCAGAACTGAGCATTTGGAGAGACGTTCGTTCATCTAGAACAAAAGAACGGGTTGCAGGAGAATCTTTTACTCTGGTTTCTCAGTCTGTTTCCTAGTGCCGGTTTGAAGTTCCTGCAGTTTTCACTGTAAAACCGCGTTGTAGCTAGTAACACCCCATATATATGTATGGTGTGGAGTTTGCAACTGAAAAGAAACTTTGTGTTCCCAACAAGCTAAGTGAAGGACGGTTTTAACACACACATCTCTCAGAACTGAGCATTTGGAGAGACGTTCGTTCATCTAGAACAAAAGAACGGGTTGCAGGAGAAACTTTTATTCTGGTTTCTCAGTCTGTTTCCTAGTGCCGGTTTGAAGTTCCTGCAGTTTTCACTGTAAAACAGAATTGGAGCTCGTACCTCCCCATATATATGTATCGAGTGGAGTTTGCAACTGAAAAGAAACTTTTTGTTCCCCACAAGCTAGGTGAAGGACGGCTTTCACACACAATTATCTCTCAGAACTGAGCATGTGGAGAGACGTTCATTCATCTAGCACAAAAGAACGGGTTGCAGGAGAAACTTTTACTCTGGTTTTTCAGTGTGTTTTTTAGTGCCGGTTTGAAGTTTCTGCAGTTTCCACTGTAAAACCGAGTTGGAGCTCGTACCTCCCCATATATATGTATGGATTGGAGATTGCAACTGAAAAGAAATTTGTGTTCCCAACAGCTAGATGAAGGACGGCTTTCACACACACTTATCTCTCAGAACTGAGCATGTGGAGAGTCGTTCGTTCATCTAGCACAAAAGGAACGGGTTGCTGGAGAAACTTTTACCCTGGATTCTCATTCTGTTTCCTAGTGGTGGTTTGATTTTACTGCAGTATTCACTGTAAAACCGAGTTGGAGCTCGTACCTCCCTATATATATGTATGGAGTGGAGTTTGTAACTGAAAAGAAACTTTGGGTTCCCAACAAGCTAGGTGAAGGACGGCTTTCACACACACTTATCTCTCAGAAATGAGCATGTGGAGAGACTTTTGTTCAACTAGCACAAAGGGAACGGGTTGCAGGAGAAACTTTTACTCTGGTATCTCTGTCTGTTTCCTAGTGCCGGTTTGAAGTTCCAGCAGTTTTCACTGTAAAACAGAATTGGAGCTCGTACATCCCTATATATATGTATGGAGTGGATTATGCAACTGAAAAGAAACTTTGTGTTCCCAACAAGCTAGGTGAAGGACAGCATTCACACACACTTTTCTCTCAGAACTGAGCATGTGGAGAGACGTTCGTTCATCTAGCACAAAGGGAACGGGTTGCAGAAGAAACTTTTACTGTGGTTTCTTAGTCTGTTTCCTAGTGCCGCTTTGAAGTTCCTACAATTTTCACTGTAAAACCGCGTTTGAGATAGTACATCCCCATATATATTTAAGGGGTGGAGTTGGCAACTTAAAAGAAAGTTAGTGTTCCCAACAAGATAGATGAAGGACGGCTTTCACACACACATTTTTCTCAGAACTCAACATGTGGAGAGACTTTCGTTCATCTAGCACAAAGGGAACGGGTGGCAGGAGAAACTTTTACTCTTGTTTCTCAGTCTGTTTCCTAGTGCCGGTTTGTAGTCCCTGCAGTTTTCACTGTAAAACAGTTTTGGAGCCAGTATCTACCCATATATATATATGGAGTGGAATTTGCTATTGAAAAGAAACTTTGTTTTCCCAACAAGCTAAGTGAAGGACGGTTTTAACACACACATCTCTCAGAACTGAGCATTTGGAGAGACGTTCGTTCATCTAGAACAAAAGAACGGGTTGCAGGAGAATCTTTTACTCTGGTTTCTCAGTCTGTTTCCTAGTGCCGGTTTGAAGTTCCTGCAGTTTTCACTGTAAAACCGCGTTGGAGCTAGAAACTCCCCATATATATGTATGGTGTGGAGTTTGCAACTGAAAAGAAACTTTGTGTTCCCAACAAGCTAAGTGAAGGACGGTTTTAACACACACATCTCTCAGAACTGAGCATTTGGAGAGACGTTCGTTCATCTAGAACAAAAGAACGGGTTGCAGGAGAAACTTTTATTCTGGTTTCTCAGTCTGTTTCCTAGTGCCGGTTTGAAGTTCCTGCAGTTTTCACTGTAAAACAGAATTGGAGCTCGTACCTCCCCATATATATGTATGGAGTGGAGTTTGCAACTGAAAAGAAACTATTTGTTCCCCACAAGCTAGGTGAAGGACGGCTTTCACACACAATTATCTCTCAGAACTGAGCATGTGGAGACACGTTCGTTCATCTAGCACAAACGGAACGGGTTGCAGGAGAAACTTTTACTCTGGTATCTCTGTCTGTTTCCTAGTGCCCGTTTGATGTTCCTGCAGTTTTCAGTGTAAAACTGAATTGGAGCTCGTACTTCCCCATATATATGGATGGAGTGGAGTTTGCAACTGAAAAGTATCTTTGTGTTCCCAAAAAGCTTGGTGAAGGACGGCTTTCACACACACTTATCTCTCAGATGTGAGCATGTGGAGAGACGTTCGTTCATCTAGCACAAAGGAAATGTATTGCATTATAAACTATTACTCTGGTATTTCTGTTTCCTAGTGCCGGCTTGAAATTCCTGCAATTTTCACTGTAAAACAGAATTGGAGCTCGTACCTCCCCATATATATGTATGGAGTGGAGTTTGCCACTGAAAAGGAACATTGTGTTCCCAACAAGCTAGGTGAAGGACAGCTTTCACACACACATTACTCAGAACTGAGGATGAGGAGAGAAGTTCGTTCATCTAGCACAAAGACAACTGTTTGCAGAAGAAACTTATACTCTAGTTTCTCAGTCTGTTTCCTAGTGCCGGTTTGAATTTCCTGCAGTTTTCACTGTAAAACAGAGTTGGAGCTCGTACCTCCCCATATATATGTATGGAGTGGAGTTTGCTACTGAAAAGAAACTTTGTGTTCCCAACAAGCTATGTGAAGGACGGCTTTCACACACACTTATCTCTCAGAACTGAGCATGTGGACAGACGTTCGTTCATCTAGCACAAAGGGAACGGGTGGCAGGAGAATCTTTTACTCTTGTTTCACAGTCTGTTTCCTAGTGCCGGTTTGAAGTTACTGCAGTTTTCACTGTAAAACCGAGTTGGAGCTCGTACATCCCTATATATATGTATGGAGTGGAGTTTGCAACTGAAAAGAAACTTTGGGTTCCCAACAAGCTAGGTGAAAGACAACATTCACACATACATTTCTCTCAGAACTGAGCATGTGGAGAGACGTTCGTTCATCTAGCACAAAGGGAACGGGTTGCAGGAGAAACTTTTACTCTGGTATCTCTGTCTGTTTCCTAGTGCCGGTTTGAAGTTCCAGCAGTTTTCACTGTAAAACAGAATTGGAGCTCGTACCTCCCTATATATATGTATGGAGTGGATTTTGCAACTGAAAAGAAACTTTGTGTTCCCAACAAGCTAGGTGAAGGACAGCATTCACACACACTTTTCTCTCAGAACTGAGCATGTGGAGAGACGTTCGTTCATCTAGCACAAAGGGAACGGGTTGCAGAAGAAACTTTTACTGTGGTTTCTTAGTCTGTTTCCTAGTGCCGCTTTGAAGTTCCTACAATTTTCACTGTAAAACCGCGTTTGAGATAGTACATCCCCATATATATGTAAGGGGTGGAGTTGGCAACTTAAAAGAAAGTTAGTGTTCCCAACAAGATAGATGACGGACGGCTTCCACACACACTTTTTTCTCAGAACTCAACATGTGGAGAGACTTTCGTTCATCTAGCACAAAGGGAACGGCTGGCAGGAGAAACTTTTACTCTTGTTTCTCAGTCTGTTTCCTAGTGCCGGTTTGTAGTCCCTGCAGTTTTCACTGTAAAACAGTTTTGGAGCCAGTATCTACCCATATATATATATGGAGTGGAATTTGCTATTGAAAAGAAACTTTGTTTTCCCAACAAGCTAAGTGAAGGACGGTTTTAACACACACATCTCTCAGAACTGAGCATTTGGAGAGACGTTCGTTCATCTAGAACAAAAGAACGGGTTGCAGGAGAAACTTTTATTCTGGTTTCTCAGTCTGTTTCCTAGTGCCGGTTTGAATTTCCTGCAGTTTTCACTGTAAAACTGAGTTGGAGCTCGTACCTCCCCATATATATGTATGGAGTGGAGTTTGCTACTGAAAAGAAACTTTGTGTTCCCAACAAGCTATGTGAAGGACGGCTTTCACACACACTTATCTCTCAGAACTGAGCATGTGGACAGACGTTCGTTCATCTAGCACAAAGGGAACCGGTGGCAGGAGAAACTTTTACTCTTGTTTCACAGTCTGTTTCCTAGTGCCGGTTTGAAGTTACTGCAGTTTTCACTGTAAAACCGTGTTGGAGCTCGTACCTCCCTATATATATGTATGGAGTGAAGTTTGCAACTGAAAAGAAACTTTGGGTTCCCAACAAGCTAGGTGAAGGACAGCATTCACACACACTTTTCTCTCAGAACTGAGCATGTGGAGAGACGTTCGTTCATCTAGCACAAAGGGAACGGGTTGCAGGAGAAACTTTTACTCTGGTATCTCTGTCTGTTTCCTAGTGCCGGTTTGAAGTTCCAGCAGTTTTCACTGTAAAACAGAATTGGAGCTCGTACCTCCCTATATATATGTATGGAGTGGATTTTGCAACTGAAAAGAAACTTTGTGTTCCCAACAAGCTAGGTGAAGGACAGCATTCACACACACTTTTCTCTCAGAACTGAGCATGTGGAGAGACGTTCGTTCATCTAGCACAAAGGGAACGGGTTGCAGAAGAAACTTTTACTGTGGTTTCTTAGTCTGTTTCCTAGTGCCGCTTTGAAGTTCCTACAATTTTCACTGTAAAACCGCGTTTGAGATAGTACATCCCCATATATATGTAAGGGGTGGAGTTGGCAACTTAAAAGAAAGTTTGTGTTCCCAACAAGATAGATGACGGACGGCTTTCACACACACTTTTTTCTAAGAACTCAACATGTGGAGAGACATTCGTTCATCTAGCACAAAGGGAACGGGTGGCAGGAGAAACTTTTACACTTGTTTGTCAGTCTGTTTCCTAGTGCCGGTTTGAAGTCCCTGCAGTTTTCACTGTAAAACAGTTTTGGAGCTAGTATCTACCCATATATATATATGGAGTGGAATTTGCTATTGAAAAGAAACTTTGTTTTCCCAACAAGCTAAGTGAAGGACGGTTTTAACACACACATCTCTCAGAACTGAGCATTTGGAGAGACGTTCGTTCATCTAGAACAAAAGAACGGGTTGCAGGAGAATCTTTTACTCTGGTTTCTCAGTCTGTTTCCTAGTGCCGGTTTGAAGTTCCTGCAGTTTTCACTGTAAAACCGCGTTGGAGCTTGTAACACCCCATATATATGTATGGTGTGGAGTTTGCAACTGAAAAGAAATTTTGTGTTCCCAACAAGCTAAGTGAAGGACGGTTTTAACACACACATCTCTCAGAACTGAGCATTTGGAGAGACGTTCGTTCATCTAGAACAAAAGAACGGGTTGCAGGAGAAACTTTTATTCTGGTTTCTCAGTCTGTTTCCTAGTGCCGGTTTGAAGTTCCTGCAGTTTTCACTGTAAAACAGAATTGGAGCTCGTACCTCCCCATATATATGTATCGAGTGGAGTTTGCAACTGAAAAGAAACTATTTGTTCCCCACAAGCTAAGTGATGGACGGCTTTCACACACAATTATCTCTCAGAACTGAGCATGTGGAGACACGTTCGTTCATCTAGCACAAACGGAACGAGTTGCAGGAGAAACTTTTACTCTGGTATCTCTGTCTGTTTCCTAGTGCCCGTTTGATGTTCCTGCAGTTTTCAGTGTAAAACTGAATTGGAGCTCGTACTTCCCCATATATATGGATGGAGTGGAGTTTGCAACTGAAAAGAATCTTTGTGTTCCCAACAAGCTAGGTGAAGGACGGCTTTCACACACACTTATCTCTCAGAAGTGAGCATGTGGAGAGACGTTCGTTCATCTAGCACAAAAGAAACGGGTTGCAGGAGAAACTTTTACCCTGGATTCTCAGTCTGTTTCCTAGTGCCGGTTTGAAGTTACTGCAGTATTCACTGTAAAACCGAGTTGGAGCTCGTACCTCCCTATATATATGTATGGAGTGGAGTTTGCAACTGAAAAGAAACTTTTGGTTCCCAACAAGCTAGGTGAAGGACGGCTTTCACACACACTTATCTCTCAGAAATGAGCATGTGGAGAGACTTTCGTTCAACTAGCACAAAGGGAACGGGTTGCAGGAGAAACTTTTACTCTGGTATCTCTGTCTGTTTCCTAGTGCCGGTTTGAAGTTCCAGCAGTTTTCACTGTAAAACAGAATTGGAGCTCGTACCTCCCTATATATATGTATGGAGTGAATTTTGCAACTGAAAAGAAACTTTGTGTTCTCAAAAAGCTAGGTGAAAGACAGCTTTCACACACACTTTTCTCTCAGAACTGAGCATGTGGAGAGACGTTCGTTCATCTAGCACAAAGGGAACGGGTTGCAGAAGAAACTTTTACTGTGGTTTCTTAGTCTGTTTCCTAGTGCCGCTTTGAAGTTCCTACAATTTTCACTGTAAAACCGCGTTTGAGATAGTACATCCCCATATATATGTAAGGGGTGGTGTTGGCAACTTAAAAGAAAGTTTGTGTTCCCAACAATCTAGGTGAAGGACAGTTTTCACACACACATCTCTCAGAACTGAGCATGTGGAGAGACGTTTGTTCATCTAGCACAAAGGGAACGGGTTGCAGAAGAAACTTTTACTGTGGTATCTCTGTCTGTTTCCTAGTGCCGGTTTGAAGTTCCTGCATTTTCACTGTAAAACAGAATTGGAGCTCGTACCTCCCCATATATATGTATGGAGTGGAGTTTGCGACTGAAAAGAAACTTTGTGTTCCCAACAAGCTAGATGAAGGACGGCTTTCAAACACAATTATCTTTCAGAACTGAACATGTGGAGAGAAGTTCGTTCATGTAGCACAAAGAGAACGGTTTGCAGGAGAAAATTTTACTCTGGTTTCTCAGTCTGTTTCCTTTTGCCGGTTTGAAATTCCTGCAGTTTTCACTGTAAAACCGAGTTGGAGCTCTACCTCCCCATATATATGTATGGAGTGCAGTTTGCAACTGAAAAGAAACTTTGTGATCCCAACAAGCTAGGTGAAGGGCGGATTTGACACACACTTATCTATCAGAACCGAGCAAGTGGAGAGACGTTCGTTCATCTAGCACAAAGGGAACGGCTTGCAGGGAAACTTTTACTCTGGTATCTCGGTCTGTTTCCTAGTGCCGGTTTGTAGTCCTACAGTTTTCACTGTATAACTGAATTGCAGCTCGTACCTCCCCGTATATATGTTTGGAGTGGAGTTTGCAACTGAAAAGAAACTTTGTGTTCCCAACAAGCTAGGTGAAGGACGGCTTTCACACACACTTATCTCTCAGATGTGAGCATGTGGAGAGACGTTCGTTCATCTAGCACAAAGGGAACGGTTTGCATGAGAAACTTTTTCTCTGGTATCTCTGTCTGTTTCCTAGTGCCGGGTTGAAGTTCCTGCAGTTTTCAGTGTAAAACAGAATTGGAGCTCGTACCTCCCCTATATATGTATGGAGTGGAGTTTGCAACTGAACAGAAACTTTGTGTTCCGAACAAGCTATATGAAGTAAGGCTTTCACACACACTTGCTCTCAGAACTGAGCATGTGGAGAGACGTTCGTTCATCTAGCACAAAAGAAACTGGTTGCAGGAGAAACTTTTACTCTGGTATCTCTGTCTGTTTCCTAGTGCCGGGTTGAAGTTCCTGCAGTTTTCACTGTAAAACAGAATTGGAGCTCGTTCCTCCCCATATATATGTATGGAGTGGAGTTTGCAACTGAAAAGAAACTTTGTGTTCCCAACATGCTAGGTGAAGGACGGCTTTCACACACACTTATCTCTCAGAACTGAGCATGTGGAGAGACGTTCGTTCATCTAGCACAAAAGGAACGGGTTGCAGGAGAAACTTTTACCCTGGATTCTCAGTCTGTTTCCTAGTGCTGGTTTGAAGTTACTGCAGTTTTCACTGTAAAACCGGGTTGGAGCTCGTACCTCCCCATATATAATTATGGAGTGGAGTTTGCAACTGAAAAGAAACTTTGTGATCCCAACAAACTATGTGAAGGACGGCTATCAAACACACTTATCTATCAGAACTGAGCATGTGCAGAGACGTTCGTTCATCTAGCACAAAGGGAACGGGTTGCAGGACAATCTTTTACTCTGGTATCTCTGTCTGTTTCCTAGTGCCTGATTGAAGTTCCAGCAGTTTTCACTGTAAAACAGAATTGGAACTCGGAACTCCTAATTTACATGTATGGAGTGGATTTCACAACTGAAAAGAAACTTTGTGTTCCCAACAAGCTAGGTGAAGGACGGCTTTCACACACACTTATCTCTCAGAACTGAGCATGTGGAGAGACTTTCGTTCATCTAGCACAAAAGGAACGGGTTGCAGGAGAAACTTTTTCCCTGGATTCTCAGTCTGTTTCCTAGTGCTGGTTTGAATTTCCTTCAATTTCACTGTAAAACGGGGTTGGAGCTCGTACCTCCCCATATATATGTATGGAGTGGAGTTTGCATCTGAAAAGAAACTTTGTGTTCCCAACAAGCTAGGTGAAGGACGGCTTTCACACACAATTATCTTTCAGAACTGAGCATGTGGAGAGAAGTTCGTTCATGTAGCACAAAGAGAACGGTTTGCAGGAGAAAATTTTACTCTGGTTTCTCAGTCTGTTTCCTTTTGCCGGATTAAAATTCCTGCAGTTTTCACTGTAAAACCGAGTTGGAGTCGTACCTCCCCATATATATGTATGGAGTGGAGTTTGCAAATGAAAAGAAACTTTGTGTTCCCAACAAGCTAGGTGAAGGACGGCTTTCACACACACTTATCTCTCAGAACTGAGCATGTGGAGAGAAGTTCGTTCATCTAGCACAAAGGGAATGGTTTGCAGGATAAAATTTTACTCTGGTTTCTCAGTCTGTTTCTTTTGCCGGTTTGAAATTCCTGCAGATTTCCCTGTAAAACCGAGTTGGAGTCGTACCTCCCCTTATATATGTATGGAGTGGATTTAGCAACTGAAAAGAAACTTTGTGTTCCCAACAAGCTAGGTGAAGGACGGCTTTCACACACACTTATCTCTGACAACTGAGCATGTGGAGAGATGTTCGCTCATCTAGCACAAAAGGAACGGGTTGCAGGAGAAACTTTTACCCTGTATTCTCAGTCTGTTTCCTAGTGCTGGTTTGAAGTTATTGCAGGTTTAACTGTAAAACCGGGTTGGAGATAGTACCTCCCCATATATATTTATGGAGTGGAGATTGCAACTGAAAAGAAACATTGTGATCCCAACAAGCTAGGTGAAGGACGGCTTTCACACACAATTATCTCTCAGAACTGAGCATGTGGAGAGACGTTCGTTCATCTAGCACAAAGGGAATGGGTTGCATCATAAACTATTACTCTGGTATCTCTGTCTTTTTCCTAGTGCCGGCCTGAAGTTCCTGCAGTTTTCACTGTAAAATAGAATTGGAGATCGTACATCCGCATATATATGTATGGAGTGGAGTTTGCAACTGAAAAGATACTTTGTGTTCCCAAAATAAATGAAGGACGGCTTTCACACACAATTTTCTCTCAGAACTGAGCACGTGGAGAGACATTCGTTCATCTAGCACAAAGGGAACTTGTTGCAGGAGAAACATTTACTGTGGTTTCTCAGTCTTTTTCCTTGTGCCGGTTTGAAGTTCCTACAAATTTCACAGTAAAACCGTGTTGGAGCTAGTATTTCCCCATATATATATATGGTGTGGAGTTTGCAACTGAAAAGAAACTTTGTGTTCCCAACAAACTAGGTGAAGGACGGCTTTCACACACACTTATCTCTCAGAACTGAGCATGTGGAGAGACGTTCGTTCATCTAGCACAAAAGAACGGGTTGCAGGAGAAACTTTTACCCTGGATTCTCAGTCTGTTTCCTAGTGCTGGTTTGAAGTTACTGCAGTTTTCACTGTAAAACCGGGTTGGAGCTCGTACCTCCCCATATATAATTATGGAGTGGAGTTTGCAACTGAAAAGAAACTTTGTGATCCCAACAAGCTATGTGAAGTACGGCTGTCAAACCCACTTATCTATGAGAACTGAGCATGTGGAGAGACTTTCGTTCATCTAGCACAAAAGAACGGGTTGCAGGAGAAACTTTTACCCTGTATTCTCAGTCTGTTTCCTAGTGCTGGTTTGAAGTTCCTACAATTTCACTGTAAAACGGGGTTGGATCTCGTACCTCCCCATATATATGTATGGAGTGGAGTTTGCATCTGAAAAGAAACTTTGTGTTCCCAACAAGCTAGGTGAAGGACGGCTTTCACACACACTTATCTCTGACAACTGAGCATGTGGAGAGACTTTCGTTCATCTAGCACAAAAGGAACGGGTTGCAGGAGAAACTTTTACCCTGAATTCTAAGTCTGTTTCCTAGTGGTGGTTTGAAGTTACTGCAGTTTTCACTGTAATACCAAGTTGGAGCTCGTACCTCCCCATATATATGTATGGTACTGGATTTTGCAACTGAAAAGAAACTTTGTGTTCCCAACAAGCTAAGTGAAGGACGGCTTTCACACACACTTATCTCTCAGAAGTGAGCATGTGGAGAGACGTTCGTTCATCTAGCACAAAGGGAACGGGTTGCAATGGAAACTTTTACTCTGGTATCTCTGTCTGTTTCCTAGTGCCGGGTTGAAGTTCCTGGAGTTTTCAGTGTAAAACAGAATTGGAGCTCGTACCTCCCCTATATATGTATGGAGTGGAGTTTGCAACTGAACAGAAACTTTGTGTTCCGAACAAGATATTTGAAGGACGGCTTTCACACACACTTACTCTCAGAACTGAGCATGTGGAGAGACGTTCGTTCATCTAGCACAAAAGGAACTGGTTGCAGGAGAAACTTTTACTCTGGTATCTCTGTCTGTTTCCTAGGGCCGGGTTGAAGTTCCTGCAGTTTTCACTGTAAAACAGAATTGGAGCTCGTACCTCCCCATATATATGTATGGAGTGGAGTTAGCAACTGAAAAGAAACTTTGTGTTCCCAACATGCTAGGTGAAGGACGGCTTTCACACACACTTATCTCTCAGAACTGAGCATGTGGAGAGACGTTCGTTCATCTAACACAAAAGGAACGGGTTGCAGGAGAAAATTTTACCCTGGATTCTCAGTCTGTTTCCTAGTGCTGGTTTGAAGTTACTGCAGTTTTCACTGTAAAACCTGGTTGGAGCTCGTACCTCCCCATATATAATTCTGGAGTGGAGTTTGCAACTGAAAAGAAACTTTGTGATCCCAACAAGCTATGTGAAAGACGGCTATCAAACACAATTACCTATCAGAACTGAGCATGTGCAGAGACGTTCGTTCATCTAGCACAAAGGGAACGGGTTGCAGGACAATCTTTTACTCTGGTATCTCTGTCTGTTTCCTAGTGCCTGTTTGAAGTTTCTGCATTTTTCACTGTAAAACAGAATTGGAGCTCGGAACTCCTAATTTATATGTATGGAGTGGATTTCACAACTGAAAAGAAACATTGTGTTCCCAACAAGCTAGGTGAAGGACGGCTTTCACACACACTTATCTCTCAGAACTGAGCATGTGGAGAGACTTTCATTCATCTAGCACAAAAGGAACGGGTTGCAGGAGAAACTTTTACCCTGGATTCTCAGTCTGTTTCCTAGTGCTGGTTTGAAGTTCCTACAGTTTCACTGTAAAACGGGGTTGGAGCTCGTACCTCCCCATATATATGTATGGAGTGGAGTTTGCATCTGAAAAGAAACTTTGTGTTCCCAACAAGCTAGGTGAAGGACGGCTTTCACACACACTTATCTCTCAGAACTGAGCATGTGGAGAGAAGTTCGTTCTTCTAGCACAAAGGGAAAGGGTTGCAGGAGAAACTTTTACGCTGGTGTCTCAGTCTGTTTCCTAGTGCCGGTTTGAAGTTACTGCAGTTTTCTCTGTAAAACCGATTTGTAGCTCGTACCTCTCCATACATATGTATGGAGTGGAGTTTGCAAGTGAAAAGAAACTATATGTTCCCAACAAGCTACGTGAAGTGCGGCTTTCACACACACGTATTTCTCTAATGAGCATGTGGAGAGACGTTCGTGCATCTAGCATAAAGGGAACGGTTTGCTGGAGAAAGTTTTTGTCTGGTTTTTCAGTTTGTTTCCTAGTGCTGGTTTGAAGTTACGGCAGTTTTCACTGTAATACCGAGTTGGAGCCCGTACCTCCCCATATATATGTACGGTACTGGATTTTGCAACTGAAAAGAAACTTTGTGTTCCCAACAAGCTACGTGAAGTGCGGCTTTCACACACACGTATTTCTCTAATGAGCATGTGGAGAGACTTTCGTTCATCTTGCACAAAAGAACGGGTTGCAGGAGAAACTTTTACCCTGGATTCTCAGTCTGTTTCCTAGTACTGGTTTGAAGTTCCTACAATTTCACTGTAAAACGGGGTTGGATCTCGTACCTCCCCATATATATGTATGGAGTGGAGTTTGCATCTGAAAAGAAACTTTGTATTCCCAACAAGCTAGGTGAAGGACGGCTTTCACACCCAATTATCTTTCAGAACTGAGCATGTGGAGAGACGTTCGTTCATCTAGCACAAAGAGAACGGTTTGCAGGAGTAAATTTTACTCTGGTTTCTCAGTCTGTTTCCTTTTGCCGGTTTGAAATTCCTGCAGTTTTCACTGTAAAACCGAGTTGGAGTCATACCTCCCCTTATATATGTATGGAGTGGTGTTAGCAACTGAAAAGAAACTTTGTGTTCCCAACAAGCTATTTGAAGGACGGCTTTCACACACACTTATCTCTCAGAAGTGAGCATGTGGAGAGAAGTTCGTTCATCTAGCACAAAAAGAACGGGTTGCAGGAGAAACTTTTACCCTGAATTCTCAGTCTGTTTCCTAGTGGTGTTTTGAAGTTACTGCAGTTTTCACTGTAATACCGAGTTGGAGCTCGTACCTCCCCATATATATGTATGGTACTGGATTTTGCAACTGAAAAGAAACTTTGTGTTCCCAACAAACTAGGTGAAGGACGGCTTTCACACACACTTATCTCTCAGAAGTGAGCATGTGGAGAGACGTTCGTTCATCTAGCACAAAGGGAACGGGTTGCAATGGAAACTTTTACTCTGGTATCTCTGTCTGTTTCCTAGTGCCGGTTTGAGGTTCCTGCAGTTTTCAGTGTAAAACAGAATTGGATCTCGTACCTCCCCTATATATGTATGGAGTGGAGTTTGCAACTGAACAGAAACTTTGTGTTCCGAACAAGCTATGTGAAGTAAGGCTTTCACACACACTTGCTCTCAGAACTGAGCATGTGGAGAGACGTTCGTTCATCTAGCACAAAAGAAACTGGTTGCAGGAGAAACTTTTACTCTGGTATCTCTGTCTGTTTCCTAGTGCCGGGTTGAAGTTCCTGCAGTTTTCACTGTAAAACAGAATTGGAGCTCGTTCCTCCCCATATATATGTATGGAGTGGAGTTTGCAACTGAAAAGAAACTTTGTGTTCCCAACATGCTAGGTGAAGGACGGCTTTCACACACACTTATCTCTCAGAACTGAGCATGTGGAGAGACGATCGTTCATCTAGCACAAAAGGAACGGGTTGCAGGAGAAACTTTTACCCTGGATTCTCAGTCTGTTTCCTAGTGCTGGTTTGAAGTTACTGCAGTTTTCACTGTAAAACCGGGTTGGAGCTCGTACCTCCCCATATATAATTATGGAGTGGAGTTTGCAACTGAAAAGAAACTTTGTGATCCCAACAAACTATGTGAAGGACGGCTATCAAACACACTTATCTATCAGAACTGAGCATGTGCAGAGACGTTCGTTCATCTAGCACAAAGGGAACGGGTTGCAGGACAATCTTTTACTCTGGTATCACTGTCTGTTTCCTAGTGCCTGATTGAAGTTCCTGCAGTTTTCACTGTAAAACAGAATTGGAGCTCGGAACTCCTAATTTATATGTATGGATTGGATTTCGCAACTGAAAAGAAACTTTGTGTTCCCAACAAGCTAGGTGAAGGACGGCTTTCACACACACTTATCTCTCAGAAGTGAGCATGTGGAGACAAGTTCGTTCATCTAGCACAAAAGGAACGGGTTGCAGGAGAAACCTTTACTCTGGATTCTCAGTCTGTTTCCTAGTGGTGTTTTGAAGTTACTGCAGTTTTCACTGTAATACCCAGTTGGAGCCCGTACCTCCCCATATATATGTATGGTACTGGATTTTGCAACTGAAAAGAAACATTGTGTTCCCAACAAGCTAGGTGAAGGACGGCTTTCACACACACTTATCTCTCAGAAGTGAGCATGTGGAGAGACGTTCGTTCATCTAGCACAAAGGGAACGGTTTGCATGAGAAACTTTTTCTCTGGTATCTCTGTCTGTTTCCTAGTGCCGGGTTGAAGTTCCTGCAGTTTTCAGTGTAAAACAGAATTGGAGCTCGTACCTCCCCTATATATGTATGGAGTGGAGTTTGCAACTGAACAGAAACTTTGTGTTCCGAACAAGCTATATGTAGTAAGGCTTTCACACACACTTTCTCTCAGAACTGAGCATGTGGAGAGACGTTCGTTCATCTAGCACAAAAGAAACTGGTTGCAGGAGAAACTTTTACTCTGGTATCTCTGTCTGTTTCCTAGTGCCGGGTTGAAGTTCCTGCAGTTTTCACTGTAAAACAGAATTGGAGCTCGTTCCTCCCCATATATATGTATGGAGTGGAGTTTGCAACTGAAAAGAAACTTTGTGTTCCCAACATGCTAGGTGAAGGACGGCTTTCACACACACTTATCTCTCAGAACTGAGCATGTGGAGAGACGTTCGTTCATCTAGCACAAAAGGAACGGGTTGCAGGAGAAACTTTTACCCTGGATTCTCAGTCTGTTTCCTAGTGCTGGTTTGAAGTTACTGCAGTTTTCACTGTAAAACCGGGTTGGAGCTCGTACCTCCCCATATATAATTATGGAGTGGAGTTTGCAACTGAAAAGAAACTTTGTGATCCCAACAAACTATGTGAAGGACGGCTATCAAACACACTTATCTATCAGAACTGAGCATGTGCAGAGACGTTCGTTCATCTAGCACAAAGGGAACGGGTTGCAGGACAATCTTTTAATCTGGTATCTCTGTCTGTTTCCTAGTGCCTGATTGAAGTTCCTGCAGTTTTCACTGTAAAACAGAATTGGAGCTCGGAACTCCTAATTTATATGTATGGAGTGGATTTCGCAACTGAAAAGAAACTTTGTGTTCCCAACAAGCTAGGTGAAGGACGGCTTTCACACACACTTATCTCTCAGAACTGAGCATGTGGAGAGACTTTCGTTCATCTAGCACAAAAGGAATGGGTTGCAGGAGAAACTTTTTCCCTGGATTCTCAGTCTGTTTCCTAGTGCTGGTTTGAATTTCCTACAATTTCACTGTAAAACGGGGTTGGAGCTCGTACCTCCCCATATATATTTATGGAGTGGAGTTTGCATCTGAAAAGAAACTTTGTGTTCCCAACAAGCTAGGTGAAGGACGGCTTTCACACACAATTATCTTTCAGAACTGAGCATGTGGAGAGAAGTTCGTTCATCTAGCACAAAGAGAACGGTTTGCAGGAGAAAATTTTACTCTGGTTTCTCAGTCTGTTTCCTTTTGCCGGTTTGAAATTCCTGCAGTTTTCACTGTAAAACCGAGTTGGAGCTCTACCTACCCATATATATTTATGGAGTGCAGTTTGCAACTGAAAAGAAACTTTGTGATCCCAACAAGCTAGGTGAAGGACGGCTTTGACACACACTTATCTATCAGAACCGAGCATGTGGAGAGACGTTCGTTCATCTAGCACAAAGGGAACGGCTTGCAGGGAAACTTTTACTCTGGTATCTCGGTCTGTTTCCTAGTGCCGGTTTGTAGTCCTACAGTTTTCACTGTATAACTGAATTGCAGCTCGTACCTCCCCGTATATATGTTTGGAGTGGAGTTTGCAACTGAAAAGAAACTTTGTGTTCCCAACAAGCTAGGTGAAGGACGGCTTTCACACACACTTATCTCTCAGAAGTGAGCATGTGGAGAGAAGTTCGTTCATCTAGCACAAAAGGAACGGGTTGCAGGAGAAACCTTTACTCTGGATTCTCAGTCTGTTTCCTAGTGGTGTTTTGAAGTTACTGCAGTTTTCACTGTAATACCCAGTTGGAGCCCGTACCTCCCCATATATATGTATGGTACTGGATTTTGCAACTGAAAAGAAACATTGTGTTCCCAACAAGCTAGGTGAAGGACGGCTTTCACACACACTTATCTCTCAGAAGTGAGCATGTGGAGAGACGTTCGTTCATCTAGCACAAAGGGAACGGTTTGCATGAGAAACTTTTTCTCTGGTATCTCTGTCTGTTTCCTAGTGCCGGGTTGAAGTTCCTGCAGTTTTCAGTGTAAAACAGAATTGGAGCTCGTACCTCCCCTATATATGTATGGAGTGGAGTTTGCAACTGAACAGAAACTTTGTGTTCCGAACAAGCTATATGTAGTAAGGCTTTCACACACACTTGCTCTCAGAACTGAGCATGTGGAGAGACGTTCGTTCATCTAGCACAAAAGAAACTGGTTGCAGGAGAAACTTTTACTCTGGTATCTCTGTCTGTTTCCTAGTGCCGGGTTGAAGTTCCTGCAGTTTTCACTGTAAAACAGAATTGGAGCTCGTTCCTCCCCATATATATGTATGGAGTGGAGTTTGCAACTGAAAAGAAACTTTGTGTTCCCAACATGCTAGGTGAAGGACGGCTTTCACACACACTTATCTCTCAGAACTGAGCATGTGGAGAGACGTTCGTTCATCTAGCACAAAAGGAACGGGTTGCAGGAGAAACTTTTACCCTGGATTCTCAGTCTGTTTCCTAGTGCTGGTTTGAAGTTACTGCAGTTTTCACTGTAAAACCGGGTTGGAGCTCGTACCTCCCCATATATAATTATGGAGTGGAGTTTGCAACTGAAAAGAAACTTTGTGATCCCAACAAACTATGTGAAGGACGGCTATCAAACACACTTATCTATCAGAACTGAGCATGTGCAGAGACGTTCGTTCATCTAGCACAAAGGGAACGGGTTGCAGGACAATCTTTTAATCTGGTATCTCTGTCTGTTTCCTAGTGCCTGATTGAAGTTCCAGCAGTTTTCACTGTAAAACAGAATTGGAACTCGGAACTCCTAATTTATATGTATGGAGTGGATTTCACAACTGAAAAGAAACTTTGTGTTCCCAACAAGCTAGGTGAAGGACGGCTTTCACACACACTTATCTCTCAGAACTGAGCATGTGGAGAGACTTTCGTTCATCTAGCACAAAAGGAACGGGTTGCAGGAGAAACTTTTTCCCTGGATTCTCAGTCTGTTTCCTAGTGCTGGTTTGAATTTCCTTCAATTTCACTGTAAAACGGGGTTGGAGCTCGTACCTCCCCATATATATGTATGGAGTTGAGTTTGCATCTGAAAAGATCTTTGTGTTCCCAACAAGCTAGGTGAAGGACGGCTTTCACACACAATTATCTTTCAGAACTGAGCATGTGGAGAGAAGTTCGTTCATGTAGCACAAAGAGAACGGTTTGCAGGAGAAAATTTTACTCTGGTTTCTCAGTCTGTTTCCTTTTGCCGGTTTAAAATTCCTGCAGTTTTCACTGTAAAACCGAGTTGGAGTCGTACCTCCCCATATATATGTATGGAGTGGAGTTTGCAACTGAAAAGAAACTTTGTGTTCCCAACAAGCTAGGTGAAGGACGGCTTTCACACACACTTATCTCTCAGAACTGAGCATGTGGAGAGAAGTTCGTTCATCTAGCACAAAGGGAATGGTTTGCAGGATAAAATTTTACTCTGGTTTCTCAGTCTGTTTCTTTTGCCGGTTTGAAATTCCTGCAGATTTCCCTGTAAAACCGAGTTGGAGTCGTACCTCCCCTTATATATGTATGGAGTGGATTTAGCAACTGAAAAGAAACTTTGTGTTCCCAACAAGCTAGGTGAAGGACGGCTTTCACACACACTTATCTCTGACAACTGAGCATGTGGAGAGATGTTCGCTCATCTAGCACAAAAGGAACGGGTTGCAGGAGAAACTTTTACCCTGTATTCTCAGTCTGTTTCCTAGTGCTGGTTTGAAGTTATTGCAGGTTTAACTGTAAAACAGGGTTGGAGCTAGTACCTCCCCATATATATTTATGGAGTGGAGATTGCAACTGAAAAGAAACATTGTGATCCCAACAAGCTAGGTGAAGGACGGCTTTCACACACAATTATCTCTCAGAACTGAGCATGTGGAGAGACGTTCGTTCATCTAGTACAAAGGGAATGGGTTGCATCATAAACTATTACTCTGGTATCTCTGTCTTTTTCCTAGTGCCGGCCTGAAGTTCCTGCAGTTTTCACTGTAAAATAGAATTGGAGATCGTACATCCGCATATATATGTATGGAGTGGAGTTTGCAACTGAAAAGATACTTTGTGTTCCCAAAATAAATGAAGGACGGCTTTCACACACAATTTTCTCTCAGAACTGAGCACGTGGAGAGACTTTCGTTCATCTAGCACAAAGGGAACTTGTTGCAGGAGAAACATTTACTGTGGTTTCTCAGTCTGTTTCCTTGTGCCGGTTTGAAGTTCCTACAAATTTCACAGTAAAACCGCGTTGGAGCTAGTACTTCCCCATATATATATATGGTGTGGAGTTTGCAACTGAAAAGAAACTTTGTGTTCCCAACAAACTAGGTAAAGGACGGCTTTCACACACACTTATCTCTCAGAACTGAGCATGTGGAGAGACGTTCGTTCATCTAGCACAAAAGAACGGGTTGCAGGAGAAACTTTTACCCTGTATTCTCAGTCTGTTTCCTAGTGCTGGTTTGAAGTTCCTACAATTTCACTGTAAAACGGGGTTGGATCTCGTACCTCCCCATATATATGTATGGAGTGGAGTTTGCATCTGAAAAGAAACTTTGTGTTCCCAACAAGCTAGGTGAAGGACGGCTTTCACACACACTTATCTCTGACAACTGAGCATGTGGAGAGACTTTCGTTCATCTAGCACAAAAGGAACGGGTTGCAGGAGAAACTTTTACCCTGAATTCTAAGTCTGTTTCCTAGTGGTGGTTTGAAGTTACTGCAGTTTTCACTGTAATACCAAGTTGGAGCTCGTACCTCCCCATATATATGTATGGTACTGGATTTTGCAACTGAAAAGAAACTTTGTGTTCCCAAGAAACTAGGTGAAGGACGGCTTTCACACACACTTATCTCTCAGAAGTGAGCATGTGGAGAGACGTTCGTTCATCTAGCACAAAGGGAACGGGTTGCAATGGAAACTTTTACTCTGGTATATCTGTCTGTTTCCTAGTGCCGGGTTGAAGTTCCTGCAGTTTTCAGTGTAAAACAGAATTGGAGCTCGTACCTCCCCTATATATGTATGGAGTGGAGTTTGCAACTGAACAAAAACTTTGTGTTCCGAACAAGATATTTGAAGGTCGGCTTTCACACACACTTACTCTCAGAACTGAGCATGTGGAGAGACGTTCGTTCATCTAGCACAAAAGGAACTGGTTGCAGGAGAAACTTTTACTCTGGTATCTCTGTCTGTTTCCTAGGGCCGGGTTGAAGTTCCTGCAGTTTTCACTGTAAAACAGAATTGGAGCTCGTACCTCCCCATATATATGTATGGAATGGAGTTAGCAACTGAAAAGAAACTTTGTGTTCCCAACATGCTAGGTGAAGGACGGCTTTCACACACACTTATCTCTCAGAACTGAGCATGTGGAGAGACGTTCGTTCATCTAACACAAAAGGAACGGGTTGCAGGAGAAAATTTTACCCTGGATTCTCAGTCTGTTTCCTAGTGCTGGTTTGAAGTTACTGCAGTTTTCACTGTAAAACCGGGTTGGAGCTCGTACCTCCCCATATATAATTATGGAGTGGAGTTTGCAACTGAAAAGTAACTTTGTGATCCCAACAAGCTATGTGAAAGACGGCTATCAAACACACTTACCTATCAGAACTGAGCATGTGCAGAGACGTTCGTTCATCTAGCACAAAGGGAACGGGTTGCAGGACAATCTTTTACTCTGGTATCTCTGTCTGTTTCCTAGTGCCTGTTTGAAGTTTCTGCAGTTTTCACTGTAAAACAGAATTGGAGCTCGGAACTCCTAATTTATATGTATGGAGTGGATTTCACAACTGAAAAGAAACATTGTGTTCCCAACAAGCTAGGTGAAGGACGGCTTTCACACACACTTATCTCTCAGAACTGAGCATGTGGAGAGACTTTCATTCATCTAGCACAAAAGGAACGGGTTGCAGGAGAAACTTTTTCCCTGGATTCTCAGTCTGTTTCCTAGTGCTGGTTTGAAGTTCCTACAGTTTCACTGTAAAACGGGGTTGGAGCTCGTACCTCCCCATATATATGTATGGAGTGGAGTTTGCATCTGAAAAGAAACTTTGTGTTCCCAACAAGCTAGGTGAAGGACGGCTTTCACACACACTTATCTCTCAGAACTGAGCATGTGGAGAGAAGTTCGTTCTTCTAGCACAAAGGGAAAGGGTTGCAGGAGAAACTTTTACGCTGGTGTCTCAGTCTGTTTCCTAGTGCCGGTTTGAAGTTACTGCAGTTTTCTCTGTAAAACCGATTTGGAGCTCGTACCTCTCCATACATATGTATGGAGTGGAGTTTGCAAGTGAAAAGAAACTATGTGTTCCCAACAAGCTACGTGAAGTGCGGCTTTCACACACACGTATTTCTCTAATGAGCATGTGGAGAGACGTTCGTGCATCTAGCACAAAGGGAACGGTTTGCTGGAGAAAGTTTTTGTCTGGTTTTTCAGTCTGTTTCCTAGTGCTGGTTTGAAGTTACGGCAGTTTTCACTGTAATACCGAGTTGGAGCTCGTACCTCCCCATATATATGTACGGTACTGGATTTTGCAACTGAAAAGAAACTTTGTGTTCCCAACAAGCTACGTGAAGTGCGGCTTTCACACACACGTATTTCTCTAATGAGCATGTGGAGAGACTTTCGTTCATCTAGCACAAAAGAACGGGTTGCAGGAGAAACTTTTACCCTGGATTCTCAGTCTGTTTCCTAGTGCTGGTTTGAAGTTCCTACAATTTCACTGTAAAACGGGGTTGGATCTCGTACATCCCCATATATATGTATGGAGTGGAGTTTGCATCTGAAAAGAAACTTTGTATTCCCAACAAGCTAGGTGAAGAACGGCTTTCACACCCAATTATCTTTCAGAACTGAGCATGTGGAGAGACGTTCGTTCATCTAGCACAAAGAGAACGGTTTGCAGGAGTAAATTTTACTCTGGTTTCACAGTCTGTTTCCTTTTGCCGGTTTGAAATTCCTGCAGTTTACACTGTAAAACCGAGTTGGAGTCGTACCTCCCCTTATATATGTATGGAGTGGAGTTAGCAACTGAAAAGAAACTTTGTTTTCCCAACAAGCTAGGTGAAGGACGGCTTTCACACACACTTATCTCTCAGAAGTGAGCATGTGGAGAGAAGTTCGTTCATCTAGCACAAAAAGAACGGGTTGCAGGAGAAACTTTTACCCTGAATTCTCAGTCTGTTTCCTAGTGGTGTTTTGAAGTTACTGCAGTTTTCACTGTAATACCGAGTTGGAGCTCGTACCTCCCCATATATATGTATGGTACTGGATTTTGCAACTGAAAAGAAACTTTGTGTTCCCAACAAACTAGGTGAAGGACGGCTTTCACACACACTTATCTCTCAGAAGTGAGCATGTGGAGAGACGTTCGTTCATCTAGCACAAAGGGAACGGGTTGCAATGGAAACTTTTACTCTGGTATCTCTGTCTGTTTCCTAGTGCCGGGTTGAAGTTCCTGCATTTTTCAGTGTAAAACAGAATTGGAGCTCGTACCTCCCCTATATATGTATGGAGAGGAGTTTGCAACTGAACAGAAACTTTGTGTTCCGAACAAGCTATGTGAAGTAAGGCTTTCACACACACTTTCTCTCAGAACTGAGCATGTGGAGAGACGTTCGTTCATCTAGCACAAAAGAAACTGGTTGCAGGAGAAACTTTTACTCTGGTATCTCTGTCTGTTTCCTAGTGCCGGGTTGAAGTTCCTGCAGTTTTCACTGTAAAACAGAATTGGAGCTCGTTCCTCCCCATATATATGTATGGAGTGGAGTTAGCAACTGAAAAGAAACTTTGTGTTCCCAACATGCTAGGTGAAGGACGGCTTTCACACAAACTTATCTTTCAGAACTGAGCATGTGGAGAGACGTTCGTTCATCTAGCACAAAAGGAACGGGTTGCAGGAGAAACTTTTACCCTGGATTCTCAGTCTGTTTCCTAGTGCTGGTTTGAAGTTACAGCAGTTTTCACTGTAAAACCGGGTTGGAGCTCGTACCACCCCATATATAATTATTGAGTGGAGTTTGCAACTGAAAAGAAACTTTGTGATCCCAACAAACTATGTGAAGGACGGCTATCAAACACACTTATCTATCAGAACTGAGCATGTGCAGAGACGTTCGTTCATCTAGCACAAAGGGAACGGGTTGCAGGACAATCTTTTAATCTGGTATCTCTGTCTGTTTCCTAGTGCCTGATTGAAGTTCCTGCAGTTTTCACTGTAAAACAGAATTGGAGCTCGGAACTCCTAATTTATATGTATGGAGTGGATTTCGCAACTGAAAAGAAACTTTGTGTTCCCAACAAGCTAGGTGAAGGACGGCTTTCACACACACTTATCTCTCAGAACTGAGCATGTGGAGAGACTTTCGTTCATCTAGCACAAAAGGAACGGGTTGCAGGAGAAACTTTTCCCTGGATTCTCAGTCTGTTTCCTAGTGCTGGTTTGAATTTCCTACAATTTCACTGTAAAACGGGGTTGGAGCTCGTACCTCCCCATATATATTTATGGAGTGGAGTTTGCATCTGAAAAGAAACTTTGTGTTCCCAACAAGCTAGGTGAAGGACGGCTTTCACACACAATTATCTTTCAGAACTGAGCATGTGGAGAGAAGTTCGTTCATCTAGCACAAAGAGAACGGTTTGCAGGATAAAATTTTACTCTGGTTTCTCAGTCTGTTTCCTTTTGCCGGTTTAAAATTCCTGCAGTTTTCACTGTAAAACCGAGTTGGAGTCGTACCTCCCCATATATATGTAAGGAGTGGAGTTTGCAACTGAAAAGAAACTTTGTGATCCCAACAAGCTAGGTGAAGGACGGCTTTCACACACACTTATCTCTCAGAACTGAGCATGTGGAGAGAAGTTCGTTCATCTAGCACAAAGGGAATGGTTTGCAGGATAAAATTTTACTCTGGTTTCTCAGTCTGTTTCTTTTGCCGGTTTGAAATTCCTGCAGATTTCCGTGTAAAACCGAGTTGGAGTCGTACCTCCCCTTATATATGTATGGAGTGGATTTAGCAACTGAAAAGAAACTTTGTGTTCCCAACAAGCTAGGTGAAGGACGGCTTTCACACACACTTATCTCTGACAACTGAGCATGTGGAGAGATGTTCGCTCATCTAGCACAAAAGTAACGGGTTGCAGGAGAAAATTTTACCCTGTATTCTCAGTCTGTTTCCTAGTGCTGGTTTTAAGTTATTGCAGGTTTAACTGTAAAACCGGGTTGGAGCTAGTACCTCCCCATATATATTTATGGAGTGGAGATTGCAACTGAAAAGAAACATTGTGATCCCAACAAGCTAGGTGAAGGACGGCATTCACACACAATTATCTCTCAGAACTGAGCAAGTGGAGAGACGTTCGTTCATCTAGCACAAAGGGAATGGGTTGCATTATAAACTATTACTCTGGTATCTCTGTCTTTTTCCTAGTGCCGGCTTGAAGTTCCTGCAGTTTTCACTGTAAAATAGAATTGGAGATCGTACATCTGCATATATATGTATGGAGTGGAGTTTGCAACTGAAAAGATACTTTGTGTTCCCAAAATAAATGAAGGACGGCTTTCACACACAATTTTTTCTCAGAACTGAGCACGTGGAGAGACTTTCGTTCATCTAGCACAAAGGGAACTTGTTGCAGGAGAAACATTTACTGTGGTTTCTCAGTCTGTTTCCTTGTGCCGGTTTGAAGTTCCTACAAATTTCACAGTAAAACCGCGTTGGAGCTAGCACTTCCCCATTATATATATGGTGTGGAGTTTGCAACTGAAAAGAAACTTTGTGTTCCCAACAAGCTAGGTGAAGGACGGCTTTCACACACACTTATCTCTCAGAACTGAGCATGTGGAGAGACGTTCGTTCATCTAGCACAAAAGACCGGTTTGCAGGAGAAACTTTTACCCTGGATTCTCAGTCTGTTTCCTAGTGCTGGTTTGAAGTTCCTACAATTTCACTGTAAAACGGGGTTGGATCTCGTACCTCCCCATATATATGTATGGAGTGGAGTTTGCAACTGAAAAGAAACTTTGTGTTCCCAACATGCTAGGTGAAGGACGGCTTTCACACACACTTTTCTCTCAGAACTGAGCATGTGGAGAGACGTTCGTGCATCTAGCACAAAGGGAACGGTTTGCTAGAGAAAGTTTTTGTCTGGTTTTTCAGTCTGTTTCCTTGTGCTGGTTTGAAGTTACGGCAGTTTTCACTGTAATACCGAGTTGGAGCTCGTACCTCCCCATATATATGTATGGTACTGGATTTTGCAACTGAAAAGAAACTTTGTGTTCCCAACAAGCTAGGTGAAGGAGGGCTTTCACACACACTTATCTCTCAGAACTGAGCATGTGGAGAGACTTTTGTTCATCTAGCACAAAAGAACGGGTTGCAGGAGAAATTTTACCCTGGATTCTCAGTCTGTTTCCTAGTGCTGGTTTGAAGTTCCTACAATTTCACTGTAAAACGGGGTTGGATCTCGTACCTCCCCATATATATGTATGGAGTGGAGTTTGCTTCTGAAAAGAAACTTTGTATTCCCAACAAGCTAGGTGAAGGACGGCTTTCACACCCAATTATCTTTCAGAACTGAGCATGTGGAGAGACGTTCGTTCATCTAGCACAAAGAGAACGGTTTGCAGGAGTAAATTTTACTCTGGTTTCTCAGTCTGTTTCCTTTTGCCGGTTTGAAATTCCTGCAGTTTTCACTGTAAAACCGAGTTGGAGTCGTACCTCCCCTTATATATGTATGGAGTGGAGTTAGCAACTGAAAAGAAACTTTGTGTTCCCAACAAGCTATTTGAAGGACGGCTTTCACACACACTTATCTCTCAGAAGTGAGCATGTGGAGAGAAGTTCGTTCATCTAGCACAAAAGGAACGGGTTGCAGGAGAAACTTTTACCCTGAATTCTCAGTCTGTTTCCTAGTGGTGTTTTGAAGTTACTGCAGTTTTCACTGTAATACCGAGTTGGAGCTCGTACCTCCCCATATATATGTATGGTACTGGATTTTGCAACTGAAAAGAAACTTTGTGTTCCCAACAAACTAGGTGAAGGACGGCTTTCACACACACTTATCTCTCAGAAGTGAGCATGTGGAGAGACGTTCGTTCATCTAGCACAAAGGGAACGGGTTGCAATGGAAACTTTTACTCTGGTATCTCTGTCTGTTTCCTAGTGCCGGGTTGAAGTTCCTGCAGTTTTCAGTGTAAAACAGAATTGGAGCTCGTACCTCCCCTATATATGTATGGAGTGGAGTTTGCAACTGAACAGAAACTTTGTGTTCCGAACAAGATATGTGAAGGACGGCTTTCACACACAATTACTCTCAGAAGTGAGCATGTGGAGAGACGTTCGTTCATCTAGCACAAAAGGAACTGGTTGCAGGAGAAACTTTTACTCTGGTATCTCTGTCTGTTTCCTAGTGCTTTTTTGAAGTTACTGCAGTTTTCACTGTAAAACAGAATTGGAGCTCGTACCTCCCCATATATATGTATGGAGTGGAGTTGGCAACTGAAAAGAAACTTCGTGTTCCCAACATGCTAGGTGAAGGACGGCTTTCACACACATTTATCTCTCAGAACTGAGCATGTGGAGAGACGTTCGTTCATCTAGCACAAAAGGAACGGGTTGCAGGAGAAAATTTTACCCTGGATTCTCAGTCTGTTTCCTAGTGCTGGTTTGAAGTTACTGCAGTTTTCACTGTAAAATCGGGTTGGAGCTCGTACCTCCCCATATATAATTATGGAGTGGAGTTTGCAACTGAAAAGAAACTTTGTGATCCCAACAAGCTAGGTGAAGGACGGCTATCAAACACACTTATCTATCAGAACTGAGCATGTGCAGAGACGTTCGTTCATCTAGCACAAAGGGAACGGGTTGCAGGACAATCTTTTACTCTGGTATCTCTGTCTGTTTCCTAGTGCCTGTTTGAAGTTTCTGCAGTTTTCACTGTAAAACAGAATTGGAGCTCGGAACTCCTAATTTATATGTATGGAGTGGATTTCACAACTGAAAAGAAACATTGTGTTCCCAACCAGCTAGGTGAAGGACGGCTTTCACACACAATTATCTCTCTGAACTGAGCATGTGGAGAGACTTTCGTTCATCTAGCACAAAAGGAACGGGTTGCAGGAGAAACTTTTACCCTGGATTCTCAGTCTGTTTCCTAGTGCTGGTTTGAAGTTCCTACAGTTTCACTGTAAAACGGGGTTTGAGCTCGTACCTCCCCATATATATGTATGGAGTGGAGTTTGCATCTGAAAAGAAACTTTGTGTTCCCAACCAGCTAGGTGAAGGACGGCTTTCACACACACTTATCTCTCAGAACTGAGCATGTGGAGAGAAGTTCGTTCTTCTAGCACATAGGGAAAGGGTTGCAGGGGAAACTTTTACGCTGGTGTCTCAGTCTGTTTCCTACTGCCGGTTTGAAGTTACTGCAGTTTTCTCTGTAAAACCGATTTGGAGCTCGTACCTCTCCATACATATGAATGGAGTGGAGTTTGCAAGTGAATAGAAAATATGTGGTCCCAACAAGCTAGGTGAATTGCGGCTTTCACACACACGTATTTCTCTAATGAGCATGTGGAGAGACGTTCGTGCATCTAGCACAAAGGGAACGGTTTGCTGGAGAAAGTTTTTGTCTGGTTTTTCAGTCTGTTTCCTAGTGCTGGTTTGAAGTTACGGCAGTTTACACTGTAATACCGAGTTGGAGCTCGTACTTCCCCATATATATGTATGGTACTGGATTTTGCAACTGAAAAGAAACTTTGTGTTCCCAACAAGCTAGGTGAAGGACGGCTTTCACACACAATTATCTCACAGAAGTGAGCATGTGGAGAGACTTTCGTTCATCTAGCACAAAAGGAACGGGTTGCATGAGAAACTTTTACTCTGGTATCTCTGTCTGTTTCCTAGTTCCGGTTTGAAGTTCCTGCAGTTTTCAGTGTAAAACAGAATTGGAGCTCGTACCTCCCCTATATATGTATGGAGTGGAGTTTGCAACTGAAAAGAAACTTTGTGTTCCCAACAAGCTATGTGAAGGACGGCTTTCACACACACTTACTCTCAGAACTGAGCATGTGGAGAGACGTTCGTTCATCTAGCACAAAGGGAACTGGTTGCAGGAGAAACTTTTACACTGGTATCTCTCTCTGTTTCCTAGTGCCGGTTTGAAGTTCCTGCAGTTTTCACTGTAAAACAGAATTGGATCTCGGAACTCCTAATATATATGTATGGAGTGGATTTCGCAACTGAAAAGAAACTTTGTGTTCCCAACAAGCTAGGTGAAGGACGGCATTCACAAACACTTATCTCTCAGAACTGAGCATGTGGAGAGATATTCGTTCATCTAGCACAAAAGGAACGGGTTGCAGGAGAAATTTTTACCCTGGATTCTCAGTCTGTTTCCTAGTGCTGGTTTGAATTCACTGCAATTTTCACTGTAAAACAGTTTTGGAGCTCGTACATCCCCATATATATTTATGGAGAGGAGATTGCAACTGAAAAGAAATTTTGTGATCCCAACAAGTTAGGTGAAGGACGGCTTTCACACACACTTATCTCTCTGAACTGAGCATGTGGAGAGACGATTGTTCATCTAGCACAAAGGGAATTGGTTGCATTATAAACTATTACTCTGTTATCTCTGTCTTTTTCCTAGTGCCGGCTTGAAATTCCTGCAGTTTACACTGTAAAACAGAATTGGGGCTCGTACCTCCCCATATATATGTATGGAGTGGAGTTTACAACTGAAAAGATACTTGCGTTTCCAAAAAGATAGGTGAAGGACGGCTTTCACACACACTTTTTTCTCAGAACTGAGCATGTGAAGAGACTTTCGTTCATCTAGCACAAAGGGAACAAGTTGCAGGAGAAACATTTACGGTGGTTGCTCAGTCTGTTTCCTAGTGCCGGTTCGAAGTTCCTGCAGTTTTCACTGTAAAACGGAGTTGGAGCTCGTACCTCACCTATATATATGTATGGAGTGGAGTTTGCAAGTGAAAAGAAACTTTGTGTTCACAACAAGCTATGTGAAGGACGGCTTTCACTCACACATAACTCTCAGACCTGAGCATGTGGAGAGACGTTCGTTCATCTAGCACAAAGGGAACGGGTGGCATGAGAAACTTTTACTCTTGTTTCTCAGTCTGTTTCCTAGTGCCGGTTTGAAGTCCCTGCAGTTTTCACTGTAAAACAGTTTTGGAGCTAGTATCTACCCATATATATATATGGAGTGGAATTTGCTATTGAAAAGAAACTTTGTGTTCCCAACAAGCTAAGTGAAGGACGGTTTTAACACACACATCTCTCAGAACTAAGCGTTTGGAGAGACGTTCGTTCATCTAGAACAAAGGAACGGGTTGCAGGAGAATCTTTTACTCTGGTTTCTCAGTCTGTTTCCTAGTGCCGGTTTGAAGTTCCTGCAGTTTTCACTGTAAAACCGAGTTGGAGCTCGTACCTCACCTATATATATGTATGGATTGGAGTTTGTAACTGAAAAGAAACTTTGTGTTCCCAACAAGCTAGGTGAAGGACGGCTTTCACACACACTTATCTCTCAGACCTGAGCATGTGGAGAGACGTTCGTTCATCTAGCACAAAGGGAACGGGTGGCAGGAGAAACTTTTACTCTTGTTTCTCAGTCTGTTTCCTAGTGCCGGTTTGAAGTCCCTGCAGTTTTCACTGTAAAACAGTTTTGGAGCTAGTATCTACCCATATATATATATGGAGTGGAATTTGCTATTGAAAAGAAACTTTGTGTTCCCAACAAGCTAATTGAAGGACAGTTTTAACACACACATCTCTCAGAACTGAGCGTTTGGAGAGACGTTCGTTCATCTAGAACAAAAGAACGGGATGCAGGAGAATCTTTTACTCTGGTTTCTCAGTCTGTTTCCTAGTGCCGGTTTGAAGTTCCTGCAGTTTTCACTGTAAAACCGAGTTGGAGCTAGTAACTCCCCATATATATGTATGGTGTGGAGTTTGCAACTGAAAAGAAACTTTGTGTTCCCAACAAGCTAAGTGAAGGACGGTTTTAACACACACATCTCTCAGAACTGAGCATGTGGAGAGACGTTCGTTCATCTAGAACAAAAGAACGGGTTGCAGGAGAAACTTTTATACTGGTTTCTCAGTCTGTTTCCTAGTGCCGGTTTGAAGTTCCTGCAGTTTTCACTGTAAAACAGAATTGGAGCTCGTACCTCCCCATATATATGTATGGAGTGGAGTTTGCAACTGAAAAGAAACTTTTTGTTCCCCACAAGCTATGTGAAGGACGGCTTTCACACACAATTTTCTCTCAGATCTGAGCATGTGGAGAGACGTTCGTTCATCTAGCACAAACGGAACGGGTTGCAGGAGAAACTTTTATTCTGGTATCTCTGTCTGTTTCCTAGTGCCCGTTTGAATTTCCTGCAGTTTTCAGTGTAAAACTGAATTGGAGCTCGTACTTCCCCATATATATGGATGGAGTGGAGTTTGCAACTGAAAAGAATCTTTGTGTTCCCAACAAGCTAAGTGAAGGACGGCTTTCACACACACTTATCTCTCAGAACTGAGCATGTGGAGAGAAGTTCGTTCATCTAGCACAAAAGTAACGGGTTGCAGGAGAAACTTTTACCCTGGATTCTCAGTCTGTTTCCTAGTGCTGTTTTGAAGTTACTGCAGTTTTCACTGTAAAACCGGGTTGGAGCTCGTGCCACCCCATATATATTTATGGAGTGGAGTTTGCAACTGAAAAGTATCTTTGTGTTCCCAACAAGCTTGGTGAAGGACGGGTTTCACACACACTTATCTCTCAGATGTTAGCATGTGGAGAGACGTTCGTTCATCTAGCACAAAGGAAATGTATTGCATTATAAACTATTACTCCGGTATTTCTGTTTCCTAGTGCCGGCTTGAAGTTCCTGCAGTTTTCACTGTAAAACAGAATTGGAGCTCGTACCTCCCCATATATATGTATGGAGTGGAGTTTGCAACTGAAAAGGAATATTGTGTTCCCAACAAGCAAGATGAAGGACGGCATTCACACACAATTTCTCAGAACTGAGCATGTGGAGAGACTTTCGTTCATCTAGCACAAAGGGAACGGTTTGCAGGAGAAACTTTTTCTCTGGTTTCTCAGTCTTTTTCCTAGTGCCGGTTTGAAGTTCCTGCAGTTTTCACTGTAAACCCGATTTGGAGCTCGTACCTCCCCATATATATGTATGGAGTGGAGTTTGCAACTGTAAAGAAACTTTGTGTTCCCAACAATCTAGGTGAAGGACGGCTTTCACACACACTTATCTCTCAGAACTGAGCATGTGGACAGACGTTCGTTCATCTAGCACAAAGGGAACGGGTTGCAGGAGAAATTTTACTCTGCTTTCTCAGTCTCTTTCCTAGTGCCGCTTTGAAGTTCCTGCAGTTTTCACTGTAAAACCGAGTTGGAGTTCTACCTCCCCATATATATGTATGGTGTGGAGTTTGCAACTGAAAAGTAACTTTGTGTTCCCAACAATCTAGGTGAAGGACGGCTTTCACACACACTTATCTCTCAAAACTGAGCATGTGGAGAGACGTTCGTTCATCTAGCACAAAGAGAACAGGTTGCAGGAGATACTTTTACTCTGGTTTCTCAGTCTGTTTCCTAGTGCCGGTTTGAACTTCCTGCAGTTTTCACTGTAAAACAGCGTTGGAGCAAGTAACTCCCCATATATATGTATGGAGTGGAGATTGCAACTGAAAAGAAACTTTGTGTTCCCAACAAGCTAGGTGAAGGACATTTTTCACACACACATCTCTCAGAACTGAGCATGTGGAGAGAAGTTCGTTCATGTAGCACAAAAGAACGGGTTGCAGGAGAAACTTTTACTCTCGTTTCTCAGTCTTTTTCCTATTTCCTGTTTGTAGTTCCTGCAGTTTTCACTGTAAAACCGAGTTGGAGTTCTACCTCCCGATATATATGTATGGTGTGGAGTTTGCAACTGAAAAGAAACTTTGTGTTCCCAACAAGCTAGGTGAAGGACGGCTTTCACACACACTTATCTTTCAGAACTGAGCATGTGGAGAGACTTTCGTTCATCTAGCACAAAAGGAACGGGTTGCAGGAGAAACTTTTACCCTGGATTCTCAGTCTGTTTCCTAGTGCTGTTTTGAAGTTACTGCAGTTTTCAATGTAAAACCCGGTTGGAGCTCGTAATTACCCATATATATTTTTGGAGTGGAGTTTGCAACTGAAGAGAAACTTTGTGATACCAACAAGCTAGGTGAAGGACGGCTTTCACACACACATCTCTCAGAACTCAACATGTGGAGAGACGTTCGTTCATCTAGCAAAAAAGAACGCTTTGCAGGAGAAACTTTTACTCTGGTTTCTCAGTGTGTTTTTTAGTGCCGGTTTGAAGTTTCTGCAGTTTCCACTGTAAAACCGAGTTGGAGCTCGTACCTCCCCATATATATGTGTGGATTGGAGTTTGCAACTGAAAAGAAACTTTGTGTTCCCAACAAGCTATTTGAAGGACGGCTTTCACACACACTTATCTCTCAGAAGTGAGCATGTGGAGAGAAGTTCGTTCATCTAGCACAAAAAGAACGGGTTGCAGGAGAAACTTTTACCCTGAATTCTCAGTCTGTTTCCTAGTGGTGTTTTGAAGTTACTGCAGTTTTCACTGTAATACCGAGTTGGAGCTCGTACCTCCCCATATATATGTATGGTACTGGATTTTGCAACTGAAAAGAAACTTTGTGTTCCCAACAAACTAGGTGAAGGACGGCTTTCACACACACTTATCTCTCAGAAGTGAGCATGTGGAGAGACGTTCGTTCATCTAGCACAAAGGGAACGGGTTGCAATGGAAACTTTTACTCTGGTATCTCTGTCTGTTTCCTAGTGCCGGTTTGAGGTTCCTGCAGTTTTCAGTGTAAAACAGAATTGGATCTCGTACCTCCCCTATATATGTATGGAGTGGAGTTTGCAACTGAACAGAAACTTTGTGTTCCGAACAAGCTATGTGAAGTAAGGCTTTCACACACACTTGCTCTCAGAACTGAGCATGTGGAGAGACGTTCGTTCATCTAGCACAAAAGAAACTGGTTGCAGGAGAAACTTTTACTCTGGTATCTCTGTCTGTTTCCTAGTGCCGGGTTGAAGTTCCTGCAGTTTTCACTGTAAAACAGAATTGGAGCTCGTTCCTCCCCATATATATGTATGGAGTGGAGTTTGCAACTGAAAAGAAACTTTGTGTTCCCAACATGCTAGGTGAAGGACGGCTTTCACACACACTTATCTCTCAGAACTGAGCATGTGGAGAGACGATTGTTCATCTAGCACAAAAGGAACGGGTTGCAGGAGAAACTTTTACCCTGGATTCTCAGTCTGTTTCCTAGTGCTGGTTTGAAGTTACTGCAGTTTTCACTGTAAAACCGGGTTGGAGCTCGTACCTCCCCATATATAATTATGGAGTGGAGTTTGCAACTGAAAAGAAACTTTGTGATCCCAACAAACTATGTGAAGGACGGCTATCAAACACACTTATCTATCAGAACTGAGCATGTGCAGAGACGTTCGTTCATCTAGCACAAAGGGAACGGGTTGCAGGACAATCTTTTACTCTGGTATCACTGTCTGTTTCCTAGTGCCTGATTGAAGTTCCTGCAGTTTTCACTGTAAAACAGAATTGGAGCTCGGAACTCCTAATTTATATGTATGGATTGGATTTCGCAACTGAAAAGAAACTTTGTGTTCCCAACAAGCTAGGTGAAGGACGGCTTTCACACACACTTATCTCTCAGAAGTGAGCATGTGGAGACAAGTTCGTTCATCTAGCACAAAAGGAACGGGTTGCAGGAGAAACCTTTACTCTGGATTCTCAGTCTGTTTCCTAGTGGTGTTTTGAAGTTACTGCAGTTTTCACTGTAATACCCAGTTGGAGCCCGTACCTCCCCATATATATGTATGGTACTGGATTTTGCAACTGAAAAGAAACATTGTGTTCCCAACAAGCTAGGTGAAGGACGGCTTTCACACACACTTATCTCTCAGAAGTGAGCATGTGGAGAGACGTTCGTTCATCTAGCACAAAGGGAACGGTTTGCATGAGAAACTTTTTCTCTGGTATCTCTGTCTGTTTCCTAGTGCCGGGTTGAAGTTCCTGCAGTTTTCAGTGTAAAACAGAATTGGAGCTCGTACCTCCCCTATATATGTATGGAGTGGAGTTTGCAACTGAACAGAAACTTTGTGTTCCGAACAAGCTATATGTAGTAAGGCTTTCACACACACTTTCTCTCAGAACTGAGCATGTGGAGAGACGTTCGTTCATCTAGCACAAAAGAAACTGGTTGCAGGAGAAACTTTTACTCTGGTATCTCTGTCTGTTTCCTAGTGCCGGGTTGAAGTTCCTGCAGTTTTCACTGTAAAACAGAATTGGAGCTCGTTCCTCCCCATATATATGTATGGAGTGGAGTTTGCAACTGAAAAGAAACTTTGTGTTCCCAACATGCTAGGTGAAGGACGGCTTTCACACACACTTATCTCTCAGAACTGAGCATGTGGAGAGACGTTCGTTCATCTAGCACAAAAGGAACGGGTTGCAGGAGAAACTTTTACCCTGGATTCTCAGTCTGTTTCCTAGTGCTGGTTTGAAGTTACTGCAGTTTTCACTGTAAAACCGGGTTGGAGCTCGTACCTCCCCATATATAATTATGGAGTGGAGTTTGCAACTGAAAAGAAACTTTGTGATCCCAACAAACTATGTGAAGGACGGCTATCAAACACACTTATCTATCAGAACTGAGCATGTGCAGAGACGTTCGTTCATCTAGCACAAAGGGAACGGGTTGCAGGACAATCTTTTAATCTGGTATCTCTGTCTGTTTCCTAGTGCCTGATTGAAGTTCCTGCAGTTTTCACTGTAAAACAGAATTGGAGCTCGGAACTCCTAATTTATATGTATGGAGTGGATTTCGCAACTGAAAAGAAACTTTGTGTTCCCAACAAGCTAGGTGAAGGACGGCTTTCACACACACTTATCTCTCAGAACTGAGCATGTGGAGAGACTTTCGTTCATCTAGCACAAAAGGAATGGGTTGCAGGAGAAACTTTTTCCCTGGATTCTCAGTCTGTTTCCTAGTGCTGGTTTGAATTTCCTACAATTTCACTGTAAAACGGGGTTGGAGCTCGTACCTCCCCATATATATTTATGGAGTGGAGTTTGCATCTGAAAAGAAACTTTGTGTTCCCAACAAGCTAGGTGAAGGACGGCTTTCACACACAATTATCTTTCAGAACTGAGCATGTGGAGAGAAGTTCGTTCATCTAGCACAAAGAGAACGGTTTGCAGGAGAAAATTTTACTCTGGTTTCTCAGTCTGTTTCCTTTTGCCGGTTTGAAATTCCTGCAGTTTTCACTGTAAAACCGAGTTGGAGCTCTACCTACCCATATATATTTATGGAGTGCAGTTTGCAACTGAAAAGAAACTTTGTGATCCCAACAAGCTAGGTGAAGGACGGCTTTGACACACACTTATCTATCAGAACCGAGCATGTGGAGAGACGTTCGTTCATCTAGCACAAAGGGAACGGCTTGCAGGGAAACTTTTACTCTGGTATCTCGGTCTGTTTCCTAGTGCCGGTTTGTAGTCCTACAGTTTTCACTGTATAACTGAATTGCAGCTCGTACCTCCCCGTATATATGTTTGGAGTGGAGTTTGCAACTGAAAAGAAACTTTGTGTTCCCAACAAGCTAGGTGAAGGACGGCTTTCACACACACTTATCTCTCAGAAGTGAGCATGTGGAGAGAAGTTCGTTCATCTAGCACAAAAGGAACGGGTTGCAGGAGAAACCTTTACTCTGGATTCTCAGTCTGTTTCCTAGTGGTGTTTTGAAGTTACTGCAGTTTTCACTGTAATACCCAGTTGGAGCCCGTACCTCCCCATATATATGTATGGTACTGGATTTTGCAACTGAAAAGAAACATTGTGTTCCCAACAAGCTAGGTGAAGGACGGCTTTCACACACACTTATCTCTCAGAAGTGAGCATGTGGAGAGACGTTCGTTCATCTAGCACAAAGGGAACGGTTTGCATGAGAAACTTTTTCTCTGGTATCTCTGTCTGTTTCCTAGTGCCGGGTTGAAGTTCCTGCAGTTTTCAGTGTAAAACAGAATTGGAGCTCGTACCTCCCCTATATATGTATGGAGTGGAGTTTGCAACTGAACAGAAACTTTGTGTTCCGAACAAGCTATATGTAGTAAGGCTTTCACACACACTTGCTCTCAGAACTGAGCATGTGGAGAGACGTTCGTTCATCTAGCACAAAAGAAACTGGTTGCAGGAGAAACTTTTACTCTGGTATCTCTGTCTGTTTCCTAGTGCCGGGTTGAAGTTCCTGCAGTTTTCACTGTAAAACAGAATTGGAGCTCGTTCCTCCCCATATATATGTATGGAGTGGAGTTTGCAACTGAAAAGAAACTTTGTGTTCCCAACATGCTAGGTGAAGGACGGCTTTCACACACACTTATCTCTCAGAACTGAGCATGTGGAGAGACGTTCGTTCATCTAGCACAAAAGGAACGGGTTGCAGGAGAAACTTTTACCCTGGATTCTCAGTCTGTTTCCTAGTGCTGGTTTGAAGTTACTGCAGTTTTCACTGTAAAACCGGGTTGGAGCTCGTACCTCCCCATATATAATTATGGAGTGGAGTTTGCAACTGAAAAGAAACTTTGTGATCCCAACAAACTATGTGAAGGACGGCTATCAAACACACTTATCTATCAGAACTGAGCATGTGCAGAGACGTTCGTTCATCTAGCACAAAGGGAACGGGTTGCAGGACAATCTTTTAATCTGGTATCTCTGTCTGTTTCCTAGTGCCTGATTGAAGTTCCAGCAGTTTTCACTGTAAAACAGAATTGGAACTCGGAACTCCTAATTTATATGTATGGAGTGGATTTCACAACTGAAAAGAAACTTTGTGTTCCCAACAAGCTAGGTGAAGGACGGCTTTCACACACACTTATCTCTCAGAACTGAGCATGTGGAGAGACTTTCGTTCATCTAGCACAAAAGGAACGGGTTGCAGGAGAAACTTTTTCCCTGGATTCTCAGTCTGTTTCCTAGTGCTGGTTTGAATTTCCTTCAATTTCACTGTAAAACGGGGTTGGAGCTCGTACCTCCCCATATATATGTATGGAGTTGAGTTTGCATCTGAAAAGATCTTTGTGTTCCCAACAAGCTAGGTGAAGGACGGCTTTCACACACAATTATCTTTCAGAACTGAGCATGTGGAGAGAAGTTCGTTCATGTAGCACAAAGAGAACGGTTTGCAGGAGAAAATTTTACTCTGGTTTCTCAGTCTGTTTCCTTTTGCCGGTTTAAAATTCCTGCAGTTTTCACTGTAAAACCGAGTTGGAGTCGTACCTCCCCATATATATGTATGGAGTGGAGTTTGCAACTGAAAAGAAACTTTGTGTTCCCAACAAGCTAGGTGAAGGACGGCTTTCACACACACTTATCTCTCAGAACTGAGCATGTGGAGAGAAGTTCGTTCATCTAGCACAAAGGGAATGGTTTGCAGGATAAAATTTTACTCTGGTTTCTCAGTCTGTTTCTTTTGCCGGTTTGAAATTCCTGCAGATTTCCCTGTAAAACCGAGTTGGAGTCGTACCTCCCCTTATATATGTATGGAGTGGATTTAGCAACTGAAAAGAAACTTTGTGTTCCCAACAAGCTAGGTGAAGGACGGCTTTCACACACACTTATCTCTGACAACTGAGCATGTGGAGAGATGTTCGCTCATCTAGCACAAAAGGAACGGGTTGCAGGAGAAACTTTTACCCTGTATTCTCAGTCTGTTTCCTAGTGCTGGTTTGAAGTTATTGCAGGTTTAACTGTAAAACAGGGTTGGAGCTAGTACCTCCCCATATATATTTATGGAGTGGAGATTGCAACTGAAAAGAAACATTGTGATCCCAACAAGCTAGGTGAAGGACGGCTTTCACACACAATTATCTCTCAGAACTGAGCATGTGGAGAGACGTTCGTTCATCTAGTACAAAGGGAATGGGTTGCATCATAAACTATTACTCTGGTATCTCTGTCTTTTTCCTAGTGCCGGCCTGAAGTTCCTGCAGTTTTCACTGTAAAATAGAATTGGAGATCGTACATCCGCATATATATGTATGGAGTGGAGTTTGCAACTGAAAAGATACTTTGTGTTCCCAAAATAAATGAAGGACGGCTTTCACACACAATTTTCTCTCAGAACTGAGCACGTGGAGAGACTTTCGTTCATCTAGCACAAAGGGAACTTGTTGCAGGAGAAACATTTACTGTGGTTTCTCAGTCTGTTTCCTTGTGCCGGTTTGAAGTTCCTACAAATTTCACAGTAAAACCGCGTTGGAGCTAGTACTTCCCCATATATATATATGGTGTGGAGTTTGCAACTGAAAAGAAACTTTGTGTTCCCAACAAACTAGGTGAAGGACGGCTTTCACACACACTTATCTCTCAGAACTGAGCATGTGGAGAGACGTTCGTTCATCTAGCACAAAAGAACGGGTTGCAGGAGAAACTTTTACCCTGTATTCTCAGTCTGTTTCCTAGTGCTGGTTTGAAGTTCCTACAATTTCACTGTAAAACGGGGTTGGATCTCGTACCTCCCCATATATATGTATGGAGTGGAGTTTGCATCTGAAAAGAAACTTTGTGTTCCCAACAAGCTAGGTGAAGGACGGCTTTCACACACACTTATCTCTGACAACTGAGCATGTGGAGAGACTTTCGTTCATCTAGCACAAAAGGAACGGGTTGCAGGAGAAACTTTTACCCTGAATTCTAAGTCTGTTTCCTAGTGGTGGTTTGAAGTTACTGCAGTTTTCACTGTAATACCAAGTTGGAGCTCGTACCTCCCCATATATATGTATGGTACTGGATTTTGCAACTGAAAAGAAACTTTGTGTTCCCAAGAAACTAGGTGAAGGACGGCTTTCACACACACTTATCTCTCAGAAGTGAGCATGTGGAGAGACGTTCGTTCATCTAGCACAAAGGGAACGGGTTGCAATGGAAACTTTTACTCTGGTATATCTGTCTGTTTCCTAGTGCCGGGTTGAAGTTCCTGCAGTTTTCAGTGTAAAACAGAATTGGAGCTCGTACCTCCCCTATATATGTATGGAGTGGAGTTTGCAACTGAACAAAAACTTTGTGTTCCGAACAAGATATTTGAAGGTCGGCTTTCACACACACTTACTCTCAGAACTGAGCATGTGGAGAGACGTTCGTTCATCTAGCACAAAAGGAACTGGTTGCAGGAGAAACTTTTACTCTGGTATCTCTGTCTGTTTCCTAGGGCCGGGTTGAAGTTCCTGCAGTTTTCACTGTAAAACAGAATTGGAGCTCGTACCTCCCCATATATATGTATGGAATGGAGTTAGCAACTGAAAAGAAACTTTGTGTTCCCAACATGCTAGGTGAAGGACGGCTTTCACACACACTTATCTCTCAGAACTGAGCATGTGGAGAGACGTTCGTTCATCTAACACAAAAGGAACGGGTTGCAGGAGAAAATTTTACCCTGGATTCTCAGTCTGTTTCCTAGTGCTGGTTTGAAGTTACTGCAGTTTTCACTGTAAAACCGGGTTGGAGCTCGTACCTCCCCATATATAATTATGGAGTGGAGTTTGCAACTGAAAAGTAACTTTGTGATCCCAACAAGCTATGTGAAAGACGGCTATCAAACACACTTACCTATCAGAACTGAGCATGTGCAGAGACGTTCGTTCATCTAGCACAAAGGGAACGGGTTGCAGGACAATCTTTTACTCTGGTATCTCTGTCTGTTTCCTAGTGCCTGTTTGAAGTTTCTGCAGTTTTCACTGTAAAACAGAATTGGAGCTCGGAACTCCTAATTTATATGTATGGAGTGGATTTCACAACTGAAAAGAAACATTGTGTTCCCAACAAGCTAGGTGAAGGACGGCTTTCACACACACTTATCTCTCAGAACTGAGCATGTGGAGAGACTTTCATTCATCTAGCACAAAAGGAACGGGTTGCAGGAGAAACTTTTTCCCTGGATTCTCAGTCTGTTTCCTAGTGCTGGTTTGAAGTTCCTACAGTTTCACTGTAAAACGGGGTTGGAGCTCGTACCTCCCCATATATATGTATGGAGTGGAGTTTGCATCTGAAAAGAAACTTTGTGTTCCCAACAAGCTAGGTGAAGGACGGCTTTCACACACACTTATCTCTCAGAACTGAGCATGTGGAGAGAAGTTCGTTCTTCTAGCACAAAGGGAAAGGGTTGCAGGAGAAACTTTTACGCTGGTGTCTCAGTCTGTTTCCTAGTGCCGGTTTGAAGTTACTGCAGTTTTCTCTGTAAAACCGATTTGGAGCTCGTACCTCTCCATACATATGTATGGAGTGGAGTTTGCAAGTGAAAAGAAACTATGTGTTCCCAACAAGCTACGTGAAGTGCGGCTTTCACACACACGTATTTCTCTAATGAGCATGTGGAGAGACGTTCGTGCATCTAGCACAAAGGGAACGGTTTGCTGGAGAAAGTTTTTGTCTGGTTTTTCAGTCTGTTTCCTAGTGCTGGTTTGAAGTTACGGCAGTTTTCACTGTAATACCGAGTTGGAGCTCGTACCTCCCCATATATATGTACGGTACTGGATTTTGCAACTGAAAAGAAACTTTGTGTTCCCAACAAGCTACGTGAAGTGCGGCTTTCACACACACGTATTTCTCTAATGAGCATGTGGAGAGACTTTCGTTCATCTAGCACAAAAGAACGGGTTGCAGGAGAAACTTTTACCCTGGATTCTCAGTCTGTTTCCTAGTGCTGGTTTGAAGTTCCTACAATTTCACTGTAAAACGGGGTTGGATCTCGTACATCCCCATATATATGTATGGAGTGGAGTTTGCATCTGAAAAGAAACTTTGTATTCCCAACAAGCTAGGTGAAGAACGGCTTTCACACCCAATTATCTTTCAGAACTGAGCATGTGGAGAGACGTTCGTTCATCTAGCACAAAGAGAACGGTTTGCAGGAGTAAATTTTACTCTGGTTTCACAGTCTGTTTCCTTTTGCCGGTTTGAAATTCCTGCAGTTTACACTGTAAAACCGAGTTGGAGTCGTACCTCCCCTTATATATGTATGGAGTGGAGTTAGCAACTGAAAAGAAACTTTGTTTTCCCAACAAGCTAGGTGAAGGACGGCTTTCACACACACTTATCTCTCAGAAGTGAGCATGTGGAGAGAAGTTCGTTCATCTAGCACAAAAAGAACGGGTTGCAGGAGAAACTTTTACCCTGAATTCTCAGTCTGTTTCCTAGTGGTGTTTTGAAGTTACTGCAGTTTTCACTGTAATACCGAGTTGGAGCTCGTACCTCCCCATATATATGTATGGTACTGGATTTTGCAACTGAAAAGAAACTTTGTGTTCCCAACAAACTAGGTGAAGGACGGCTTTCACACACACTTATCTCTCAGAAGTGAGCATGTGGAGAGACGTTCGTTCATCTAGCACAAAGGGAACGGGTTGCAATGGAAACTTTTACTCTGGTATCTCTGTCTGTTTCCTAGTGCCGGGTTGAAGTTCCTGCATTTTTCAGTGTAAAACAGAATTGGAGCTCGTACCTCCCCTATATATGTATGGAGAGGAGTTTGCAACTGAACAGAAACTTTGTGTTCCGAACAAGCTATGTGAAGTAAGGCTTTCACACACACTTTCTCTCAGAACTGAGCATGTGGAGAGACGTTCGTTCATCTAGCACAAAAGAAACTGGTTGCAGGAGAAACTTTTACTCTGGTATCTCTGTCTGTTTCCTAGTGCCGGGTTGAAGTTCCTGCAGTTTTCACTGTAAAACAGAATTGGAGCTCGTTCCTCCCCATATATATGTATGGAGTGGAGTTAGCAACTGAAAAGAAACTTTGTGTTCCCAACATGCTAGGTGAAGGACGGCTTTCACACAAACTTATCTTTCAGAACTGAGCATGTGGAGAGACGTTCGTTCATCTAGCACAAAAGGAACGGGTTGCAGGAGAAACTTTTACCCTGGATTCTCAGTCTGTTTCCTAGTGCTGGTTTGAAGTTACAGCAGTTTTCACTGTAAAACCGGGTTGGAGCTCGTACCACCCCATATATAATTATTGAGTGGAGTTTGCAACTGAAAAGAAACTTTGTGATCCCAACAAACTATGTGAAGGACGGCTATCAAACACACTTATCTATCAGAACTGAGCATGTGCAGAGACGTTCGTTCATCTAGCACAAAGGGAACGGGTTGCAGGACAATCTTTTAATCTGGTATCTCTGTCTGTTTCCTAGTGCCTGATTGAAGTTCCTGCAGTTTTCACTGTAAAACAGAATTGGAGCTCGGAACTCCTAATTTATATGTATGGAGTGGATTTCGCAACTGAAAAGAAACTTTGTGTTCCCAACAAGCTAGGTGAAGGACGGCTTTCACACACACTTATCTCTCAGAACTGAGCATGTGGAGAGACTTTCGTTCATCTAGCACAAAAGGAACGGGTTGCAGGAGAAACTTTTCCCTGGATTCTCAGTCTGTTTCCTAGTGCTGGTTTGAATTTCCTACAATTTCACTGTAAAACGGGGTTGGAGCTCGTACCTCCCCATATATATTTATGGAGTGGAGTTTGCATCTGAAAAGAAACTTTGTGTTCCCAACAAGCTAGGTGAAGGACGGCTTTCACACACAATTATCTTTCAGAACTGAGCATGTGGAGAGAAGTTCGTTCATCTAGCACAAAGAGAACGGTTTGCAGGATAAAATTTTACTCTGGTTTCTCAGTCTGTTTCCTTTTGCCGGTTTAAAATTCCTGCAGTTTTCACTGTAAAACCGAGTTGGAGTCGTACCTCCCCATATATATGTAAGGAGTGGAGTTTGCAACTGAAAAGAAACTTTGTGATCCCAACAAGCTAGGTGAAGGACGGCTTTCACACACACTTATCTCTCAGAACTGAGCATGTGGAGAGAAGTTCGTTCATCTAGCACAAAGGGAATGGTTTGCAGGATAAAATTTTACTCTGGTTTCTCAGTCTGTTTCTTTTGCCGGTTTGAAATTCCTGCAGATTTCCGTGTAAAACCGAGTTGGAGTCGTACCTCCCCTTATATATGTATGGAGTGGATTTAGCAACTGAAAAGAAACTTTGTGTTCCCAACAAGCTAGGTGAAGGACGGCTTTCACACACACTTATCTCTGACAACTGAGCATGTGGAGAGATGTTCGCTCATCTAGCACAAAAGTAACGGGTTGCAGGAGAAAATTTTACCCTGTATTCTCAGTCTGTTTCCTAGTGCTGGTTTTAAGTTATTGCAGGTTTAACTGTAAAACCGGGTTGGAGCTAGTACCTCCCCATATATATTTATGGAGTGGAGATTGCAACTGAAAAGAAACATTGTGATCCCAACAAGCTAGGTGAAGGACGGCATTCACACACAATTATCTCTCAGAACTGAGCAAGTGGAGAGACGTTCGTTCATCTAGCACAAAGGGAATGGGTTGCATTATAAACTATTACTCTGGTATCTCTGTCTTTTTCCTAGTGCCGGCTTGAAGTTCCTGCAGTTTTCACTGTAAAATAGAATTGGAGATCGTACATCTGCATATATATGTATGGAGTGGAGTTTGCAACTGAAAAGATACTTTGTGTTCCCAAAATAAATGAAGGACGGCTTTCACACACAATTTTTTCTCAGAACTGAGCACGTGGAGAGACTTTCGTTCATCTAGCACAAAGGGAACTTGTTGCAGGAGAAACATTTACTGTGGTTTCTCAGTCTGTTTCCTTGTGCCGGTTTGAAGTTCCTACAAATTTCACAGTAAAACCGCGTTGGAGCTAGCACTTCCCCATTATATATATGGTGTGGAGTTTGCAACTGAAAAGAAACTTTGTGTTCCCAACAAGCTAGGTGAAGGACGGCTTTCACACACACTTATCTCTCAGAACTGAGCATGTGGAGAGACGTTCGTTCATCTAGCACAAAAGACCGGTTTGCAGGAGAAACTTTTACCCTGGATTCTCAGTCTGTTTCCTAGTGCTGGTTTGAAGTTCCTACAATTTCACTGTAAAACGGGGTTGGATCTCGTACCTCCCCATATATATGTATGGAGTGGAGTTTGCAACTGAAAAGAAACTTTGTGTTCCCAACATGCTAGGTGAAGGACGGCTTTCACACACACTTTTCTCTCAGAACTGAGCATGTGGAGAGACGTTCGTGCATCTAGCACAAAGGGAACGGTTTGCTAGAGAAAGTTTTTGTCTGGTTTTTCAGTCTGTTTCCTTGTGCTGGTTTGAAGTTACGGCAGTTTTCACTGTAATACCGAGTTGGAGCTCGTACCTCCCCATATATATGTATGGTACTGGATTTTGCAACTGAAAAGAAACTTTGTGTTCCCAACAAGCTAGGTGAAGGAGGGCTTTCACACACACTTATCTCTCAGAACTGAGCATGTGGAGAGACTTTTGTTCATCTAGCACAAAAGAACGGGTTGCAGGAGAAATTTTACCCTGGATTCTCAGTCTGTTTCCTAGTGCTGGTTTGAAGTTCCTACAATTTCACTGTAAAACGGGGTTGGATCTCGTACCTCCCCATATATATGTATGGAGTGGAGTTTGCTTCTGAAAAGAAACTTTGTATTCCCAACAAGCTAGGTGAAGGACGGCTTTCACACCCAATTATCTTTCAGAACTGAGCATGTGGAGAGACGTTCGTTCATCTAGCACAAAGAGAACGGTTTGCAGGAGTAAATTTTACTCTGGTTTCTCAGTCTGTTTCCTTTTGCCGGTTTGAAATTCCTGCAGTTTTCACTGTAAAACCGAGTTGGAGTCGTACCTCCCCTTATATATGTATGGAGTGGAGTTAGCAACTGAAAAGAAACTTTGTGTTCCCAACAAGCTATTTGAAGGACGGCTTTCACACACACTTATCTCTCAGAAGTGAGCATGTGGAGAGAAGTTCGTTCATCTAGCACAAAAGGAACGGGTTGCAGGAGAAACTTTTACCCTGAATTCTCAGTCTGTTTCCTAGTGGTGTTTTGAAGTTACTGCAGTTTTCACTGTAATACCGAGTTGGAGCTCGTACCTCCCCATATATATGTATGGTACTGGATTTTGCAACTGAAAAGAAACTTTGTGTTCCCAACAAACTAGGTGAAGGACGGCTTTCACACACACTTATCTCTCAGAAGTGAGCATGTGGAGAGACGTTCGTTCATCTAGCACAAAGGGAACGGGTTGCAATGGAAACTTTTACTCTGGTATCTCTGTCTGTTTCCTAGTGCCGGGTTGAAGTTCCTGCAGTTTTCAGTGTAAAACAGAATTGGAGCTCGTACCTCCCCTATATATGTATGGAGTGGAGTTTGCAACTGAACAGAAACTTTGTGTTCCGAACAAGATATGTGAAGGACGGCTTTCACACACAATTACTCTCAGAAGTGAGCATGTGGAGAGACGTTCGTTCATCTAGCACAAAAGGAACTGGTTGCAGGAGAAACTTTTACTCTGGTATCTCTGTCTGTTTCCTAGTGCTTTTTTGAAGTTACTGCAGTTTTCACTGTAAAACAGAATTGGAGCTCGTACCTCCCCATATATATGTATGGAGTGGAGTTGGCAACTGAAAAGAAACTTCGTGTTCCCAACATGCTAGGTGAAGGACGGCTTTCACACACATTTATCTCTCAGAACTGAGCATGTGGAGAGACGTTCGTTCATCTAGCACAAAAGGAACGGGTTGCAGGAGAAAATTTTACCCTGGATTCTCAGTCTGTTTCCTAGTGCTGGTTTGAAGTTACTGCAGTTTTCACTGTAAAATCGGGTTGGAGCTCGTACCTCCCCATATATAATTATGGAGTGGAGTTTGCAACTGAAAAGAAACTTTGTGATCCCAACAAGCTAGGTGAAGGACGGCTATCAAACACACTTATCTATCAGAACTGAGCATGTGCAGAGACGTTCGTTCATCTAGCACAAAGGGAACGGGTTGCAGGACAATCTTTTACTCTGGTATCTCTGTCTGTTTCCTAGTGCCTGTTTGAAGTTTCTGCAGTTTTCACTGTAAAACAGAATTGGAGCTCGGAACTCCTAATTTATATGTATGGAGTGGATTTCACAACTGAAAAGAAACATTGTGTTCCCAACCAGCTAGGTGAAGGACGGCTTTCACACACAATTATCTCTCTGAACTGAGCATGTGGAGAGACTTTCGTTCATCTAGCACAAAAGGAACGGGTTGCAGGAGAAACTTTTACCCTGGATTCTCAGTCTGTTTCCTAGTGCTGGTTTGAAGTTCCTACAGTTTCACTGTAAAACGGGGTTTGAGCTCGTACCTCCCCATATATATGTATGGAGTGGAGTTTGCATCTGAAAAGAAACTTTGTGTTCCCAACAAGCTAGGTGAAGGACGGCTTTCACACACACTTATCTCTCAGAACTGAGCATGTGGAGAGAAGTTCGTTCTTCTAGCACATAGGGAAAGGGTTGCAGGGGAAACTTTTACGCTGGTGTCTCAGTCTGTTTCCTACTGCCGGTTTGAAGTTACTGCAGTTTTCTCTGTAAAACCGATTTGGAGCTCGTACCTCTCCATACATATGAATGGAGTGGAGTTTGCAAGTGAATAGAAAATATGTGGTCCCAACAAGCTAGGTGAATTGCGGCTTTCACACACACGTATTTCTCTAATGAGCATGTGGAGAGACGTTCGTGCATCTAGCACAAAGGGAACGGTTTGCTGGAGAAAGTTTTTGTCTGGTTTTTCAGTCTGTTTCCTAGTGCTGGTTTGAAGTTACGGCAGTTTACACTGTAATACCGAGTTGGAGCTCGTACTTCCCCATATATATGTATGGTACTGGATTTTGCAACTGAAAAGAAACTTTGTGTTCCCAACAAGCTAGGTGAAGGACGGCTTTCACACACAATTATCTCACAGAAGTGAGCATGTGGAGAGACTTTCGTTCATCTAGCACAAAAGGAACGGGTTGCATGAGAAACTTTTACTCTGGTATCTCTGTCTGTTTCCTAGTTCCGGTTTGAAGTTCCTGCAGTTTTCAGTGTAAAACAGAATTGGAGCTCGTACCTCCCCTATATATGTATGGAGTGGAGTTTGCAACTGAAAAGAAACTTTGTGTTCCCAACAAGCTATGTGAAGGACGGCTTTCACACACACTTACTCTCAGAACTGAGCATGTGGAGAGACGTTCGTTCATCTAGCACAAAGGGAACTGGTTGCAGGAGAAACTTTTACACTGGTATCTCTCTCTGTTTCCTAGTGCCGGTTTGAAGTTCCTGCAGTTTTCACTGTAAAACAGAATTGGATCTCGGAACTCCTAATATATATGTATGGAGTGGATTTCGCAACTGAAAAGAAACTTTGTGTTCCCAACAAGCTAGGTGAAGGACGGCATTCACAAACACTTATCTCTCAGAACTGAGCATGTGGAGAGATATTCGTTCATCTAGCACAAAAGGAACGGGTTGCAGGAGAAATTTTTACCCTGGATTCTCAGTCTGTTTCCTAGTGCTGGTTTGAATTCACTGCAATTTTCACTGTAAAACAGTTTTGGAGCTCGTACATCCCCATATATATTTATGGAGAGGAGATTGCAACTGAAAAGAAATTTTGTGATCCCAACAAGTTAGGTGAAGGACGGCTTTCACACACACTTATCTCTCTGAACTGAGCATGTGGAGAGACGATTGTTCATCTAGCACAAAGGGAATTGGTTGCATTATAAACTATTACTCTGTTATCTCTGTCTTTTTCCTAGTGCCGGCTTGAAATTCCTGCAGTTTACACTGTAAAACAGAATTGGGGCTCGTACCTCCCCATATATATGTATGGAGTGGAGTTTACAACTGAAAAGATACTTGCGTTTCCAAAAAGATAGGTGAAGGACGGCTTTCACACACACTTTTTTCTCAGAACTGAGCATGTGAAGAGACTTTCGTTCATCTAGCACAAAGGGAACAAGTTGCAGGAGAAACATTTACGGTGGTTGCTCAGTCTGTTTCCTAGTGCCGGTTCGAAGTTCCTGCAGTTTTCACTGTAAAACGGAGTTGGAGCTCGTACCTCACCTATATATATGTATGGAGTGGAGTTTGCAAGTGAAAAGAAACTTTGTGTTCACAACAAGCTATGTGAAGGACGGCTTTCACTCACACATAACTCTCAGACCTGAGCATGTGGAGAGACGTTCGTTCATCTAGCACAAAGGGAACGGGTGGCATGAGAAACTTTTACTCTTGTTTCTCAGTCTGTTTCCTAGTGCCGGTTTGAAGTCCCTGCAGTTTTCACTGTAAAACAGTTTTGGAGCTAGTATCTACCCATATATATATATGGAGTGGAATTTGCTATTGAAAAGAAACTTTGTGTTCCCAACAAGCTAAGTGAAGGACGGTTTTAACACACACATCTCTCAGAACTAAGCGTTTGGAGAGACGTTCGTTCATCTAGAACAAAGGAACGGGTTGCAGGAGAATCTTTTACTCTGGTTTCTCAGTCTGTTTCCTAGTGCCGGTTTGAAGTTCCTGCAGTTTTCACTGTAAAACCGAGTTGGAGCTCGTACCTCACCTATATATATGTATGGATTGGAGTTTGTAACTGAAAAGAAACTTTGTGTTCCCAACAAGCTAGGTGAAGGACGGCTTTCACACACACTTATCTCTCAGACCTGAGCATGTGGAGAGACGTTCGTTCATCTAGCACAAAGGGAACGGGTGGCAGGAGAAACTTTTACTCTTGTTTCTCAGTCTGTTTCCTAGTGCCGGTTTGAAGTCCCTGCAGTTTTCACTGTAAAACAGTTTTGGAGCTAGTATCTACCCATATATATATATGGAGTGGAATTTGCTATTGAAAAGAAACTTTGTGTTCCCAACAAGCTAATTGAAGGACAGTTTTAACACACACATCTCTCAGAACTGAGCGTTTGGAGAGACGTTCGTTCATCTAGAACAAAAGAACGGGTTGCAGGAGAATCTTTTACTCTGGTTTCTCAGTCTGTTTCCTAGTGCCGGTTTGAAGTTCCTGCAGTTTTCACTGTAAAACCGAGTTGGAGCTAGTAACTCCCCATATATATGTATGGTGTGGAGTTTGCAACTGAAAAGAAACTTTGTGTTCCCAACAAGCTAAGTGAAGGACGGTTTTAACACACACATCTCTCAGAACTGAGCATGTGGAGAGACGTTCGTTCATCTAGAACAAAAGAACGGGTTGCAGGAGAAACTTTTATACTGGTTTCTCAGTCTGTTTCCTAGTGCCGGTTTGAAGTTCCTGCAGTTTTCACTGTAAAACAGAATTGGAGCTCGTACCTCCCCATATATATGTATGGAGTGGAGTTTGCAACTGAAAAGAAACTTTTTGTTCCCCACAAGCTATGTGAAGGACGGCTTTCACACACAATTTTCTCTCAGATCTGAGCATGTGGAGAGACGTTCGTTCATCTAGCACAAACGGAACGGGTTGCAGGAGAAACTTTTATTCTGGTATCTCTGTCTGTTTCCTAGTGCCCGTTTGAATTTCCTGCAGTTTTCAGTGTAAAACTGAATTGGAGCTCGTACTTCCCCATATATATGGATGGAGTGGAGTTTGCAACTGAAAAGAATCTTTGTGTTCCCAACAAGCTAAGTGAAGGACGGCTTTCACACACACTTATCTCTCAGAACTGAGCATGTGGAGAGAAGTTCGTTCATCTAGCACAAAAGTAACGGGTTGCAGGAGAAACTTTTACCCTGGATTCTCAGTCTGTTTCCTAGTGCTGTTTTGAAGTTACTGCAGTTTTCACTGTAAAACCGGGTTGGAGCTCGTGCCACCCCATATATATTTATGGAGTGGAGTTTGCAACTGAAAAGTATCTTTGTGTTCCCAACAAGCTTGGTGAAGGACGGGTTTCACACACACTTATCTCTCAGATGTTAGCATGTGGAGAGACGTTCGTTCATCTAGCACAAAGGAAATGTATTGCATTATAAACTATTACTCCGGTATTTCTGTTTCCTAGTGCCGGCTTGAAGTTCCTGCAGTTTTCACTGTAAAACAGAATTGGAGCTCGTACCTCCCCATATATATGTATGGAGTGGAGTTTGCAACTGAAAAGGAATATTGTGTTCCCAACAAGCAAGATGAAGGACGGCATTCACACACAATTTCTCAGAACTGAGCATGTGGAGAGACTTTCGTTCATCTAGCACAAAGGGAACGGTTTGCAGGAGAAACTTTTTCTCTGGTTTCTCAGTCTTTTTCCTAGTGCCGGTTTGAAGTTCCTGCAGTTTTCACTGTAAACCCGATTTGGAGCTCGTACCTCCCCATATATATGTATGGAGTGGAGTTTGCAACTGTAAAGAAACTTTGTGTTCCCAACAATCTAGGTGAAGGACGGCTTTCACACACACTTATCTCTCAGAACTGAGCATGTGGACAGACGTTCGTTCATCTAGCACAAAGGGAACGGGTTGCAGGAGAAATTTTACTCTGCTTTCTCAGTCTCTTTCCTAGTGCCGCTTTGAAGTTCCTGCAGTTTTCACTGTAAAACCGAGTTGGAGTTCTACCTCCCCATATATATGTATGGTGTGGAGTTTGCAACTGAAAAGTAACTTTGTGTTCCCAACAATCTAGGTGAAGGACGGCTTTCACACACACTTATCTCTCAAAACTGAGCATGTGGAGAGACGTTCGTTCATCTAGCACAAAGAGAACAGGTTGCAGGAGATACTTTTACTCTGGTTTCTCAGTCTGTTTCCTAGTGCCGGTTTGAACTTCCTGCAGTTTTCACTGTAAAACAGCGTTGGAGCAAGTAACTCCCCATATATATGTATGGAGTGGAGATTGCAACTGAAAAGAAACTTTGTGTTCCCAACAAGCTAGGTGAAGGACATTTTTCACACACACATCTCTCAGAACTGAGCATGTGGAGAGAAGTTCGTTCATGTAGCACAAAAGAACGGGTTGCAGGAGAAACTTTTACTCTCGTTTCTCAGTCTTTTTCCTATTTCCTGTTTGTAGTTCCTGCAGTTTTCACTGTAAAACCGAGTTGGAGTTCTACCTCCCGATATATATGTATGGTGTGGAGTTTGCAACTGAAAAGAAACTTTGTGTTCCCAACAAGCTAGGTGAAGGACGGCTTTCACACACACTTATCTTTCAGAACTGAGCATGTGGAGAGACTTTCGTTCATCTAGCACAAAAGGAACGGGTTGCAGGAGAAACTTTTACCCTGGATTCTCAGTCTGTTTCCTAGTGCTGTTTTGAAGTTACTGCAGTTTTCAATGTAAAACCCGGTTGGAGCTCGTAATTACCCATATATATTTTTGGAGTGGAGTTTGCAACTGAAGAGAAACTTTGTGATACCAACAAGCTAGGTGAAGGACGGCTTTCACACACACATCTCTCAGAACTCAACATGTGGAGAGACGTTCGTTCATCTAGCAAAAAAGAACGCTTTGCAGGAGAAACTTTTACTCTGGTTTCTCAGTGTGTTTTTTAGTGCCGGTTTGAAGTTTCTGCAGTTTCCACTGTAAAACCGAGTTGGAGCTCGTACCTCCCCATATATATGTGTGGATTGGAGTTTGCAACTGAAAAGAAACTTTGTGTTCCCAACAGCTAGGTGAAGGAAGGCTTTCACACACACTTATCTCTCAGAAATGAGCATGTGGAGAGTCGTTCGTTCATCTAGCACAAAAGGAACGGGTTGCTGGAGAAACTTTTACCCTGGATTCTCAGTCTGTTTCCTAGTGGTGGTTTGAAATTACTGCAGTATTCACTGTAAAACGGAGTTGGAGCTCGTACCTCCCTATATATATGTATGGATTGGAGTTTGCAACTGAAAAGAAACATTGGGTTCCCAACAAGCTAGGTGAAGGACGGCTTTCACACACACTTATCTCTCAGACCTGAGCATGTGGAGAGACGTTCGTTCATCTAGCACAAAGGGAACGGTTGGCAGGAGAAACTTTTACTCTTGTTTCTCAGTCTGTTTCCTAGTGCCGGTTTGAAGTCCCTGCAGTTTTCACTGTAAAAAAGTTTTGGAGCTAGTATCTACCCATATATATATATGGAGTGGAATTTGCTATTGAAAAGAAACTTTGTGTTCCCAACAAGCTAAGTGAAGGACGGTTTTAACACACACATCTCTCAGAACTGAGTGTTTGGAGAGACGTTCGTTCATCTAGAACAAAAGAACGGGTTGCAGGAGAATCTTTTACTCTGGTTTTTCAGTCTGTTTCCTAGTGCCGGATTGAAGTTCCTGCAGTTTTCACTGTAAAACCGCGTTGGAGCTAGTAACTCCCCATATATATGTATGGTGTGGAGTTTGCAACTGAAAAGAAACTTTGTGTTCCCAACAAGCTAAGTGAAGGACGGTTTTAACACACACATCTCTCAGAACTGAGCATGTGGAGAGACGTTCGTTCATCTAGAACAAAAGAACGGGTTGCAGGAGAAACTTTTATTCTGGTTTCTCAGTCTGTTTCCTAGTGCCGGTGTGAAGTTCCAGCAGTTTTCACTGTAAAACAGAATTGGAGAACGTACCTCCCTATATATATGTATCGAGTGGATTTTGCAACTGAAAAGATACTTTGTGTTCCCAAAAAGCTAGGTGAAGGACAGCTTTCACACACACATTTCTCTCAGAACTGAGCATGTGGAGAGACGATCGTTCATCTATCACAAAGGGAACGGGTTGCAGAAGAAACTTTTACTGTGGTCTCTTAGTCTGTTTCCTAGTGCCGCTTTGAAGTTCCTACAAATTTCACTGTAAAACCGCGTTTGAGATAGTGCATCCCCATATATATGTAAGGGGTGGAGTTGGCAACTTAAAAGAAAGTTTGTGTTCCCAACAAGCTAGGTGAAGGACAGTTTTCACACTCACATCTCTCAGAACTGAGCATGTGGAGAGACGTTCGTTCATCTAGAACAAAGGGAACGGGTTGCAGAAGAAACTTTTACTGTGGTATCTCTGTCTGTTTCCTAGTGCCTGTTTGAAGTTCCTGCAGTTTTCACTGTAAAATTGATTTGGAGCTCGTACCTCCCCATATATATGTATGGAGTGGAGTTTGCAACTGAAAAGAAACTTTGTGTTCCCAACAAGCTAGGTGAAGGACGGCTTTTACACACCCTTATCTCTCAGAAGTGAGCAAGTGGAGAGACGTTCGATCATCTAGCACAAAGGGAACGGGTTGCAGAAGAAACTTTTACTCTGCTATCTCTGTCTGTTTCCTAGTGCCGGTTTGAAGTTCCTGCAGTTTTCAATGTAAAACAGAATTGGAGCTCGTACCTCCCCATATATATGTATGGAGTGAAGTTTGCAACTGAAAAGAAACTTTGTGTTCCCAACAAGCTAGGTGAAGGACGGCTATCAAACACACTTATCTATCAGAACTGAGCATGTGGAGAGACTTTCGTTCATCTAGCACAAAGGGAACGGGTTGCAGGAGAAAATTTAACTCTGGTTTCTCAGTCTGTTTCCTTTTGTCGGTTTGAAATTCCTGCAGTTTTCACTGTAAAACCGAGTTGGAGTCTTACCTCCCCATATATATGTATGGAGTGGAGTTTGCAACTGAAAAGAAACTTTGTTTTCCCAACAAGCTAGGTGAAGGACGGCTTTCACACACACTTATCTCTCAGAACTGAGCATGTGGATAGATATTCGTTCATCTATCACAAAAGGAACGGGTTGCAGGAGAAATTTTTACCATGGATTCTCAGTCTGTTTCCTAGTGCTGGTTTGAATTCACTGCAGTTTTCACTGTAAAACCGTTTTGGAGCTCGTACATCCCCATATATATTTATGGAGAGGAGATTGCAACTGAAAAGAAACTTTGTGATCCCAACAAGTTAGGTTGACGGCTTTCACACACACTTTTTTCTCAGAACTGCGCATGTGGAGAGACTTTCGTTCATCTAGCACAAAGGGAACAAGTTGCAGGAGAAACATTTACGGTGGTTTCTCAGTCTGTTTCCTAGTGCCTGTTTGAATTTCCTACAATTTTCACTGTAAAACCGCGTTGGAGCTAGTACCTCCCCATATATATATATGGTGTGGAGTTTGCAACTGAAAAGAAACTTTGTGTTCCCAACAAGCTAGGTGAAGGACAGCTTTAACACACACATCTCTCAGAACTGAGCATGTGGAGAGACGTTCGTTCATCTAGCACAAAGGGAACGGGTTGCAGGAGAAACTTTTACTCTGGTTTCTCAGTCTGTTTCCTAGTGCCGGTTTGAAGTTCCTGCAGTTTTCACTGTAAAACCGAGTTGGAGCTCTTACCTCACCTATATATATGTATGGAGTGGAGTTTGCAAGTGAAAGGAAACTTTGTGTTCGCAACAAGCTATGTGAAGGACGGCTTTCACACACACTTATCTCTCAGACCTGAGCATGTGGAGAGACGTTCGTTCATCTAGCACAAAGGGAACGGGTGGCAGGAGAAACTTTTACTCTTGTTTCTCAGTCTGTTTCCTAGTGCCGGTTTGAAGTCCCTGCAGTTTTCACTGTAAAACAGTTTTGGAGCTAGTATCTACCCATATATATATATGGAGTGGAATTTGCTATTGAAAAGAAACTTTGTGTTCCCAACAAGCTAAGTGAAGGACGGTTTTAACACACACATCTCTCAGAACTAAGCGTTTGGAGAGACGTTCGTTCATCTAGAACAAAAGAAGGGGTTGCAGGAGAATCTTTTACTCTGGTTTCTCAGTCTGTTTCCTATTGCCGTTTTGAAGTTCCTGCAGTTTTCACTGTAAAACCGAGTTGGAGCTCGTACCTCACCTATATATATGTATGGAGTGGAGTTTGTAACTGAAAAGAAACTTTGTGTTCCCAACAAGCTATGTGAAGGACGGCTTTCACACACACTTATCTCTCAGACCTGAGCATGTGGAGAGAGGTTCGTTCATTTAGCACAAAGGGAACGGGTGGCATGAGAAACTTTTACTCTTGTTTCTCAGTCTGTTTCCTAGTGCCGGTTTGAAGTCCCTGCAGTTTTCACTGTAAAACAGTTTTGGAGCTAGTATCTACCCATATATATATATGGAGTGGAATTTGCTATTGAAAAGAATCTTTGTGTTCCCAACAAGCTAAGTGAAGGACGGTTTTAACACACACATCTCTCAGAACTAAGCGTTTGGAGAGACGTTCGTTCATCTAGAACAAAGGAACGGGTTGCAGGAGAATCTTTTACTCTGGTTTCTCAGTCTGTTTCCTAGTGCCGGTTTGAAGTTCCTGCAGTTTTCACTGTAAAACCGAGTTGGAGCTCGTACCTCACCATATATATGTATGGATTGGAGTTTGTAACTGAAAAGAAACTTTGTGTTCCCAACAAGCTAGATGAAGGACGGCTTTCACACACACTTATCTCTCAGACCTGAGCATGTGGAGAGACGTTCGTTCATCTAGCACAAAGGGAACGGGTGGCAGGAGAAACTTTTACTCTTGTTTCTCAGTCTGTTTCCTAGTGCCGGTTTGAAGTCCCTGCAGTTTTCACTGTAAAACAGAATTGGAGCTCGTACCTCCCCATATATATGTATGGAGTGGAGTTTGCAACTGAAAAGAAACATTTTGTTCCCCACAAGCTATGTGAAGGACGGCTTTCACACTCAATTATCTCTCAGAACTGAGCATGTGGAGAGACGTTCGTTCATTTACCACAAAGGGAACGGTTTGCAGGAGAAACTTTTACTCTGGTATCTCTGTCTGTTTCCTAGTGCCGGTTTGAATTTCCTGAGGTTTTCACTGTAAAAGAGAATTGGAGCTCATACCTCCCCATATATATGTATGGAGTGGAGTTTGCAACTGAAAAGTATCTTTGTGTTCCCAACAAGCTTGGTGAAGGACGGGTTTCACACACACTTATCTCTCAGACGTTAGCATGTGGAGAGACGTTCATTCATCTAGCACAAAGGAAATGTATTGCATTATAAACTATTACTCTGGTATTTCTGTTTCCTAGTGCCGGCTTGAAGTTCCTGCAGTTTTCACTGTAAAACAGAATTGGAGCTCGTACCTCCCCATATATATGTATGGAGTGGAGTTTGCAACTGAAAAGGAATATTGTGTTCACAACAAGCTAGATGAAGGACGGCATTCACTCTCAATTTCTCAGAACTGAGCATGTGGAGAGAAGTTCGTTCATCTAGCACAATTGGAACAGGTTGCAGGAGAAACATTTACTGTGGTTTCTTAGTCTGTTTCCTAGTGCCGGTATGAAGTTCCTACAATTTTCACTGTAAAACCGCGTTGGAGCTAGTACCTCCCCATATATATATATGGTGTGGAGTTTGCAACTGAAAAGAAACTTTGTGTTCCCAACAAGCTAGGTGAAGGACAGCTTTCACACACACATTTCTCAGAACTGAGCATGTGGAGAGAAGTTCGTTCATCTAGCACAAAGACAACTGTTTGCAGAAGAAACTTTTACTCTGGTTTCTCAGTCTGTTTCCTAGTGCCAGTTTGAAGTTCCTGCAGTTTTCACTGTAAAACCGAGTTGGAGCTCGTACCTCCCCATATATATGTATGGAATGGAGTTTGCAACTGAAAAGAATCTTTGTGTTCCCAACAAGCTATGTGAAGGTCGGCTTTCACACACACTTATCTCTCAGAACTGAGCATGTGGACAGACGTTCGTTCATCTAGCACAAAGGGAACGGGTGGCAGGAGAAACTTTTACTCTTGTTTCACAGTCTGTTTCCTAGTGCCGGTTTGAAGTTACTGCAGTTTTCACTGTAAAATCGAGTTGGAGCTCGTACCTCCCCATATATATGTATGGAGTGGAGATTGCAACTGAAAAGAATCTTTGTGTTCCCAACAAGCTTGGTGAAGGACGGCTTTCACACACACTTATCTCTCAGAACTGAGCATGTGGAGAGACTTTCGTTCATCTAGCACAAAGGGAACGGTTTGCAGGAGAAACTTTTTCTCTGGTTTCTCAGTCTTTTTCCTAGTGCCGGTTTGAAGTTCCTGCAGTTTTCACTGTAAACCCGATTTGGAGCTCGTACCTCCCCATATATATGTATGGAGTGGAGTTTGCAACTGTAAAGAAACTTTGTGTTCCCAACAATCTAGGTGAAGGACGGCTTTCACACACACTTATCTCTCAGAACTGAGCATGTGGACAGACGTTCGTTCATCTAGCACAAAGGGAACGGGTTGCAGGAGAAACTTTTACTCTGTTTTCTCAGTCTCTTTCCTAGTGCCGTTTTGAAGTTCCTGCAGTTTTCACTGTAAAACCGAGTTGGAGTTCTACCTCCCCATATATATGTATGGTGTGGAGTTTGCAACTGAAAAGAAACTTTGTGTTCCCAACAATCTATGTGAAGGACGGCTTTCACACACACTTATCTCTCAAAACTGAGCATGTGGTGAGACGTTCGTTCATCTAGCACAAAGAGAACAGGTTGCAGGAGATACTTTTACTCTGGTTTCTCAGTCTGTTTCCTAGTGCCGGTTTGAAGTTCCTGCAGTTTTCACTGTAAAACAGCGTTGGAGCTAGTAACTCCCCATATATATGTATGGTGTGGAGTTTGCAACTGAAAAGAATCTTTGTGTTCCCAAAAGCTAGGTGAAGGACAGCTTTCACACACACATCTCTCAGAACTGAGCATGTGGAGAGACGTTCGTTCATCTAGAACAAAAGAACGGGTTGCAGGAGGAACTTTTAATCTGGTTTCTCAGTCTGTTTCCTATTGCCGGTTTGAAGTTCCTACAATTTTCACCCTAAAACCGCGTTGGAGCTAGTACCTCCCCATATATATGTATGGAGTGGAGATTGCAACTGAAAAGAAACTTTGTGTTCCCAACAAGCTAGGTGAAGGACATTTTTCACACACACATCTCTCAGAACTGAGCATGTGGAGAGAAGTTCGTTCATCTAGCACAAAAGAATGTGTTGCAGGAGAAACTTTTACCCTGGATTCTCAGTCTGTTTCCTAGTGCTGTTTTGAAGTTACTGCAGTTTTCAATGTAAAACCCGGTTGGATCTAGTAATTACAAATATATATATTTGGAGTGGAGTTTGCAACTGAAAAGAAACTTTGTGATACCAACAAGCTAGGTGAAGGACGGCTTTCACACACACATCTCTCAGAACTCAACATGTGGAGAGACGTTCGTTCATCTAGCACAAAAGAACGGGTTGCAGGAGAAACTTTTACTCTGGTTTCTCAGTGTGTTTTTTAGTGCCGGTTTGAAGTTTCTGCAGTTTCCACTGTAAAACCGAGTTGGAGCTCGTACCTCCCCATATATATGTATGGAGTGGAGTTTGCAACTGAAAAGAAACTTTGTGTTCCCAACAGCTAGGTGAAGGACGGCTTTCACACACACTTATCTCTCAGAACTGAGCATGTGGAGAGTCGTTCGTTCATCTAGCACCAAAGGAACGGGTTGCTGGAGAAACTTTTACCCTCGATTCTCAGTCTGTTTCGTAGTGGTGGTTTGAAATTAATGCAGTATTCACTGTAAAACCAAGTTGGAGCTCGTACCTCCCTATATATATGTATGGATTGGAGTTTGCAACTGAAAAGAAACTTTGGGTTCCCAACAAGCTAGGTGAAGGACGGCTTTCACACACACTTATCTCTCAGAAATGAGCAAGTGGAGAGACTTTCGTTCAACTAGCACAAAGGGAACGGGTTGCAGGAGAAACTTTTACTCTGGTATCCCTGTCTGTTTCCTAGTGCCGGTTTGAAGTTCCAGCAGTTTTCACTGTAAAACAGAATTGGAGCTCGTACCTCCCTATATATATGTATGGAGTGGATTTTGCAACTGAAAAGAAACTTTGTGTTCCCAACAAGCTTGGTGAAGGACAGCATTCACACACACTTTTCTCTCACAACTGAGCATGTGGAGAGACGTTCGTTCATCTAGCACAAAGGGAACGGGTTGCAGAAGAAACTTTTTCTGTGGTTTCTTAATCTGTTTCCTAGTGCCGCTTTGAAGTTCCTACAATTTTCACTGTAAAACCGCGTTTGAGATAGTACATCCCCATATATATGTAAGGGGTGGAGTTGGCAACTTAAAAGAAAGTTTGTGTTCCCAACAGGATAGATGACGGACGGCTTTCACACACACTTTTTTCTCAGAACTCAACATGTGGAGAGACTTTCGTTCATCTAGCACAAAGTGAACGGTTGGCAGGAGAAACTTTTACTCTTGTTTCTCAGTCTGTTTCCTAGTGCTGGTTTGAAGTCCCTGCAGTTTTCACTGTAAAACCGCGTTGGAGCTAGTAACTCCCCATATATATGTATGGTGTGGAGTTTGCAACTGAAAAGAAACTTTGTGTTCCCAACAAGCTAAGTGAAGGACGGTTTTAACACACACATCTCTCAGAACTGAGCATTTGGAGAGACGTTCGTTCATCTAGAACAAAAGAACGGGTTGCAGGAGAAACTTTTATTCTGGTTTCTCAGTCTGTTTCCTAGTGCCGGTTTGAAGTTCCTGCAGTTTTCACTGTAAAACAGAATTGGAGCTCGTACCTCCCCATATATATGTATGGAGTGGATTTTGCAACTGAAAAGAAACTTTTTGTTCCCCACAAGCTAGGTTAAGGACGGCTTTCACACACAATTATCTCTCAGAACTGAGCATGTGGAGAGACGTTCGTTCATCTAGCACAAACGGAACGGGTTGCAGGAGAAACTTTTACTCTGGTATCTCTGTCTGTTTCCTAGTGCCTGTATGAAGTTCCTGCAGTTTTCAGTGTAAAACTGAATTGGAGCTCGTACTTCCCCATATATATGTATGGAGTGGAGTTTGCAACTGAAAAGACACTTTGTGTTCCCAACAAACTAGGTGAAGGACGGCTTTCACACACACTTATCTCTCAGAAGTGAGCATGTGGAGAGACGTTCGTTCATCTAGCACAAAGGGAACGGTTTGCAGGAGAAACTTTTACTCTGGTATGTCTGTCTGTTTCCTAGTGCCTGTTTGAATTTCCTGAGGTTTTCACTGTAAAAGAGAATTGCAGCTTGTACCTCCCCATATATATGTATGGAGTGCAGTTTGCAACTGAAAAGAAACTTTTTGTTCCCCACAAGCTAGGTTAAGGACGGCTTTCACACACAATTATCTCTCAGAACTGAGCATGTGGAGAGACGTTCGTTCATCTAGAACAAACGGAACGGGTTGCAGGAGAAACTTTTACTCTGGTATCTCTGTCTGTTTCCTAGTGCCTGTTTGAAGTTCCTGCAGTTTTCAGTGTAAAACTGAATTGGAGCTCGTACTTCCCCATATATATGGATGGAGTGGAGTTTGCAACTGAAAAGAATCTTTGTGTTCCCAACAAGCTAGGTGAAGGACGGCTTTCACACACACTTATCTCTCAGAACTGAGCATGTGGAGAGACGTTCGTTCATCTAGCACAAAACTAACGGGTTGCAGGAGAAACTTTTACCCTGGATTCTCAGTCTGTTTCCTAGTGCTGTTTTGAAGTTACTGCAGTTTTCACTGTAAAACTGGGTTGGAGCTCGTGCCTCCCCATATATATTTATGGAGTGGAGTTTGCAACTGAAAAGTATCTTTGTGTTCCCAACAAGCTTGGTGAAGGACGGCTTTCACACACACTTATCTCTCAGAAGTGAGCATGTGGAGAGACGTTCGTTCATCTAGCACAAAGGAAATGTATTGCATTATAAACTATTACTCTGGTATTTCTGTTTCCTAGTGCCGGCTTGAAGTTCCTGCAGTTTTCACTGTAAAACAGAATTGGAGCTCGTACCTCCCCATATATATGTATGGAGGGGAGTTTGCAACTGAAAAGGAACATTGTGTTCCCAACAAGCTAGATGAAGGACGGCATTCACACTCACTTTCTCAGAACTAAGCATGTGGAGAGAAGTTCTTTCATCTAGCACAATGGGAACAGGTTGCAGGAGAATCATTTACTGTGGTTTCTCATTCTGTTTCCTACTGCCGGTATGAAGTTCCTACAATTTTCACTGTAAAACCGCGTTGGAGCTAGTACATCCCCATATATATATATGGTGTGGAGTTTGCAACTGAAAAGAAATTTTGTGTTCCCAACAAGCTAGGTGAAGGACAGCTTTCACACACACATTACTCAGAACTGAGCATGTGGAGAGAAGTTCGTTCATCTAGCACAAAGACAACTGTTTGCAGAAGAAACTTTTTCTCTGGTTTCTCAGTCTGTTTCCTAGTGCCGGTTTGAAGATCCTGCAGTTTTCACTGTAAAACAGAGTTGGAGCTCTTACCTCCCCATATATATGTATGGAGTGGAGTTTGCAACTGAAAAGAATCTTTGTGTTCCCAACAAGCTTGGTGAAGGACGGCTTTCACACACACTTATCTCTCAGAACTGAGCATGTGGAGAGACTTTCGTTCATCTAGCACAAAGGGAACGGTTTGCAGGAGAAACTTTTTCTCTGGTTTCTCAGTCTGTTTCCTAGTGCCGGTTTGAAGTTCCTGCAGTTTTCACTGTAAACCCGATTTGGAGCTCGTACCTCCCCATATATATGTATGGAGTGGAGTTTGCAACTGAAAAGAAACTTTGTGTTCCCAACAAGCTAGGTGAAGGACGGCTTTCACACACACTTATCTCTCAGAAATGAGCATGGGGACAGACGTTCGTTCATCTAGCACAAAGGGAACGGGTTGCAGGAGAAACTTTTACTCTGGTTTCTCAGTCTCTTTCCTAGTGCCGGTTTGAAGTTCCTGCAGTTTTCACTGTAAAACCGAGTTGGAGTTCTACCTCCCCATATATATGTATGGTATGGAGTTTGCAACTGAAAAGAAACTTTGTGTTCCCAACAAGCTGTTTGAAGGACGGCTTTCACACACATTTATCTCTCAAAACTGAGCATGTGGAGAGACGTTCGTTCATCTAGCACAAAGAGAACAGGTTGCAGGAGATACTTTTACTCTGGTTTCTCAGTCTGTTTCCTAGTGCCGATTTGAAGTTCCTGCAGTTTTCACTGTAAAACAGCGTTGGAGCTAGTAACTCCCCATATATATGAATGGTGTGGAGTTTGCAACTGAAAAGAATCTTTGTGTTCCCAAAAGCTAGGTGAAGGACAGCTTTCAAACACACATCTCTCAGAACTGAGCATGTGGAGAGACGTTCGTTCATCTAGAACAAAAGAACGGGTTGCAGGAGAAACTTTTAATCTGGTTTCTCAGTCTGTTTCCTATTGCCGGTTTGAAGTTCCTACAATTTTCACCCTAAAACCGCGTTGGAGCTAGTACCTCCCCATATATATGTATGGAGTGGAGATTGCAACTGAAAAGAAACTTTGTGTTCCCAACAAGCTATGTGAAGGACATTTTTCACACACACATCTCTCAGAACTGAGCATGTGGAGAGAAGTTCGTTCATGTAGCACAAAAGAACGGGTTGCAGGAGAAACTTTTACTCTCGTTTCTCAGTCTTTTTCCTATTGCCTCTTTGTAGTTCCTGCAGTTTTCACTGTAAAACAGAATTGGAGCTCATACATCCCTATATATATGTATGGAGTGGATTATGCAACTGAAAAGAAACTTTGTGTTCCCAACAAGCTAGGTGAAGGACAGCATTCACACACACTTTTCTCTCAGAACTGAGCATGTGGAGAGACGTTCGTTCATCTAGCACAAAGGGAACGGGTTGCAGAAGAAACTTTTAGTGTGGTTTCTTAGTCTGTTTCCTAGTGCCGCTTTGAAGTTCCTACAATTTTCACTGTAAAACCGCGTTTGAGATAGTACATCCCCATATATATTTAAGGGGTGGAGTTGGCAACTTAAAAGAAAGTTAGTGTTCCCAACAAGATAGATTAAGGACGGCTTTCACACACACATTTTTCTCAGAACTCAACATGTGGAGAGACTTTCGTTCATCTAGCACAAAGGGAACGGGTGGCAGGAGAAACTTTTACTCTTGTTTCTCAGTCTGTTTCCTAGTGCCGGTTTGTAGTCCCTGCAGTTTTCACTGTAAAACAGTTTTGGAGCCAGTATCTACCCATATATATATATGGAGTGGAATTTGCTATTGAAAAGAAACTTTGTTTTCCCAACAAGCTAAGTGAAGGACGGTTTTAACACACACATCTCTCAGAACTGAGCCTTTGGAGAGACGTTCGTTCATCTAGAACAAAAGAACGGGTTGCAGGAGAATCTTTACTCTGGTTTCTCAGTCTGTTTCCTAGTGCCGGTTTGAAGTTCCTGCAGTTTTCACTGTAAAACCGCGTTGGAGCTAGAAACTCCCCATATATATGTATGGTGTGGAGTTTGCAACTGAAAAGAAACTTTGTGTTCCCAACAAGCTAAGTGAAGGACGGTTTTAACACACACATCTCTCAGAACTGAGCATTTGGAGAGACGTTCGTTCATCTAGAACAAAAGAACGGGTTGCAGGAGAAACTTTTATTCTGGTTTCTCAGTCTGTTTCCTAGTGCCGGTTTGAAGTTCCTGCAGTTTTCACTGTAAAACAGAATTGGAGCTCGTACCTCCCCATATATATGTATGGAGTGGAGTTTGCAACTGAAAAGAAACTATTTGTTCCCCACAAGCTAGGTGAAGGACGGCTTTCACACACAATTATCTCTCAGAACTGAGCATGTGGAGACACGTTCGTTCATCTAGCACAAACGGAACGGGTTGCAGGAGAAACTTTTACTCTGGTATCTCTGTCTGTTTCCTAGTGCCCGTTTGATGTTCCTGCAGTTTTCAGTGTAAAACTGAATTGGAGCTCGTACTTCCCCATATATATGTATGGAGTGGAGTTTGCAACTGAAAAGAATCTTTGTGTTCCCAACAAGCTAGGTGAAGGACGGCTTTCACACACACTTATCTCTCAGAAGTGAGCATGTGGAGAGACGTTTGTTCATCTAGCACAAAGGAAATGTATTGCATTATAAACTATTACTCTGGTATTTCTGTTTCCTAGTGCCGGCTTGAAATTCCTGCAATTTTCACTGTAAAACAGAATTGGAGCTCGTACCTCCCCATATATATGTATGGAGTGGAGTTTGCCACTGAAAAGGAACATTGTGTTCCCAACAAGCTAGGTGAAGGACAGCTTTCACACACACATTACTCAGAACTGAGGATGAGGAGAGAAGTTCGTTCATCTAGCACAAAGACAACTGTTTGCAGAAGAAACTTTTACTCTGGTTTCTCAGTCTGTTTCCTAGTGCCGGTTTGAATTTCCTGCAGTTTTCACTGTAAAACAGAGTTGGAGCTCGTACCTCCCCATATATATGTATGGAGTGGAGTTTGCTACTGAAAAGAAACTTTGTGTTCCCAACAAGCTATGTGAAGGACGGCTTTCACACACACTTATCTCTCAGAACTGAGCATGTGGACAGACGTTCGTTCATCTAGCACAAAGGGAACGGGTGGCAGGAGAAACTTTTACTCTTGTTTCACAGTCTGTTTCCTAGTGCCGGTTTGAAGTTACTGCAGTTTTCACTGTAAAACCGAGTTGGAGCTCGTACCTCCCTATATATATGTATGGAGTGGAGTTTGCAACTGAAAAGAAACTTTGGGTTCCCAACAAGCTAGGTGAAAGACAACATTCACACATACATTTCTCTCAGAACTGAGCATGTGGAGAGACGTTCGTTCATCTAGCACAAAGGGAACGGGTTGCAGGAGAAACTTTTACTCTGGTATCTCTGTCTGTTTCCTAGTGCCGGTTTGAAGTTCCAGCAGTTTTCACTGTAAAACAGAATTGGAGCTCGTTCCTCCCTATATATATGTATGGAGTGGATTTTGCAACTGAAAAGAAACTTTGTGTTCCCAACAATCTAGGTGAAGGACAGCATTCACACACACTTTTCTCTCAGAACTGAGCATGTGGAGAGACGTTCGTTCATCTAGCACAAAGGGAACGGGTTGCAGAAGAAACTTTTACTGTGGTTTCTTAGTCTGTTTCCTAGTGCCGCTTTGAAGTTCCTACAATTTTCACTGGAAAACCGCGTTTGAGATAGTACATCCCCATATATATGTAAGGGGTGGAGTTGGCAACTTAAAAGAAAGTTAGTGTTCCCAACAAGATAGATGACGGACGGCTTCCACACACACTTTTTTCTCCGAACTCAACATGTGGAGAGACTTTCGTTCATCTAGCACAAAGGGAACGGGTGGCAGGAGAAACTTTTACTCTTGTTTCTCAGTCTGTTTCCTAGTGCCGGTTTGTAGTCCCTGCAGTTTTCACTGTAAAACAGTTTTGGAGCCAGTATCTTCCCATATATATATATGGAGTGGAATTTGCTATTGAAAAGAAACTTTGTTTTCCCAACAAGCTAAGTGAAGGACGGTTTTAACACAGACATCTCTCAGAACTGAGCATTTGGAGAGACGTTCGTTCATCTAGAACAAAAGAACGGGTTGCAGGAGAATCTTTTACTCTGGTTTCTCAGTCTGTTTCCTAGTGCTGGTATGAAGTTCCTGCAGTTTTCACTGTAAAACCGCGTTGGAGCTAGTAACTCCCCATATATATGTATGGTGTGGAGTTTGCAACTGAAAAGAAACTTTGTGTTCCCAACAAGCTAAGTGAAGGACGGTTTTAACACACACATCTCTCAGAACTGAGCATTTGGAGAGACGTTCGTTCATCTAGAACAAAAGAAAGGGTTGCAGGAGAAACTTTTATTCTGGTTTCTCAGTCTTTTTCCGAGTGCCGGTTTGAAGTTCCTGCAGTTTTCACTGTAAAACAGAATTGGAGCTCGTACCTCCCCATATATATGTATGGAGTGGAGTTTGCAACTGAAAAGAAACTATTTGTTCCCCACAAGCTAGGTGAAGGACGGCTTTCACACACAATTATCTCTCAGAACTGAGCATGTGGAGACACGTTCGTTCATCTAGCACAAACGGAACGGGTTGCAGGAGAAACTATTACTCTGGTATCTCTGTCTGTTTCCTAGTGCCCGTTTGATGTTCCTGCAGTTTTCAGTGTAAAACTGAATTGGAGCTCGTACTTCCCCATATATATGGATGGAGTGGAGTTTGCAACTGAAAAGAATCTTTGTGTTCCCAACAAGCTAGGTGAAGGACGGCTTTCACACACACTTATCTCTCAGAAGTGAGCATGTGGAGAGACGTTCGTTCATCTAGCACAAAGGGAACGGTTTGCAGGAGAAACTATTACTCTGGTATGTCTGTCTGTTTCCTAGTGCCTGTTTGAATTTCCTGAGGTTTTCACTGTAAAAGAGAATTGGAGCTCGTACCTCCCCATATATATGTATGGAGTGGAGTTTGCAACTGAAAACAAACTTTGTGTTCCCAACAAGCTAGGTGAAGGACGGCTTTCACACACACTTATCTCTCAGAACTGAGCATGTGGAGAGACGTTCGTTCATCTAGCACAAAAGTAACGGGTTGCAGGAGAAACTTTATCCCTGGATTCTCAGTCTGTTTCCTAGTGCTGTTTTGAAGTTACTGCAGTTTTCACTGTAAAACTGGGTTGGAGCTCGTGCCTCCCCATATATATTTATGGAGTGGAGTTTGCAACTGAAAAGTATCTTTGTGTTCCCAACAAGCTTGTTGAAGGACGGCTTTCACACACACTTATCTCTCAGAAGTGAGCATGTGGAGAGACGTTCGTTCATCTAGCACAAAGGAAATGTATTGCATTATAAACTATTACTCTGGTATTTCTGTTTCCTAGTGCCGGCTTGAAATTCCTGCAGTTTTCACTGTAAAACAGAATTGGAGCTCGTACCTCCCCATATATATGTATGGAGTGGAGTTTGCAACTGAAAAGGAACATTGTGTTCCCAACAAGCTAGGTGAAGGACAGCTTTCACACACACATTACTCAGAACTGAGCATGAGGAGAGAAGTTCGTTCATCTAGCACAAAGACAGCTGTTTGCAGAAGAAACTTTTACTCTGGTTTCTCAGTCTGTTTCCTAGTGCCGGTTTGAATTTCCTGCAGTTTTCACTGTAAAACAGAGTTGGAGCTCGTACCTCCCCATATATATGTATGGAGTGGAGTTTGCTACTGAAAAGAAACTTTGTGTTCCCAACAAGCTATGTGAAGGACGGCTTTCACACACACTTATCTCTCAGAACTGAGCATGTGGACAGACGTTCGTTCATCTAGCACAAAGGGAACCGGTGGCAGGAGAAACTTTTACTCTTGTTTCACAGTCTGTTTCCTAGTGCCGGTTTGAAGTTACTGCAGTTTTCACTGTAAAACCGTGTTGGAGCTCGTACCTCCCTATATATATGTATGGAGTGAAGTTTGCAACTGAAAAGAAACTTTGGGTTCCTAACAAGCTAGGTGAAGGACAGCATTCACACACACTTTTCTCTCAGAACTGAGCATGTGGAGAGAAGTTCGTTCATGTAGCACAAAAGAACGGGTTGCAGGAGAAACTTTTACTCTGGTATCTCTGTCTGTTTCCTAGTGCCGGTTTGAAGTTCCAGCAGTTTTCACTGTAAAACAGAATTGGAGCTCGTACCTCCCTATATATATGTATGGAGTGGATTTTGCAACTGAAAAGAAACTTTGTGTTCCCAACAAGCTAGGTGAAGGACAGCATTCACACACACTTTTCTCTCAGAACTGAGCATGTGGAGAGACGTTCGTTCATCTAGCACAAAGGGAACGGGTTGCAGAAGAAACTTTTACTGTGGTTTCTTAGTCTGTTTCCTAGTGCCGCTTTGAAGTTCCTACAATTTTCACTGTGAAACCGCGTTTGAGATAGTACATCCCCATATATATGTAAGGGGTGGAGTTGGCAACTTAAAAGAAAGTTTGTGTTCCCAACAAGATAGATGACGGACGGCTTTCACACACACTTTTTTCTAAGAACTCAACATGTGGAGAGACATTCGTTCATCTAGCACAAAGGGAACGGGTGGCAGGAGAAACTTTTACACTTGTTTGTCAGTCTGTTTCCTAGTGCCGGTTTGAAGTCCCTGCAGTTTTCACTGTAAAACAGTTTTGGAGCTAGTATCTACCCATATATATATATGGAGTGGAATTTGCTATTGAAAAGAAACTTTGTTTTCCCAACAAGCTAAGTGAAGGACGGTTTTAACACACACATCTCTCAGAACTGAGCATTTGGAGAGACGTTCGTTCATCTAGAACAAAAGAACGGGTTGCAGGAGAATCTTTTACTCTGGTTTCTCAGTCTGTTTCCTAGTGCCGGTTTGAAGTTCCTGCAGTTTTCACTGTAAAACCGCGTTGGAGCTTGTAACACCCCATATATATGTATGGTGTGGAGTTTGCAACTGAAAAGAAATTTTGTGTTCCCAACAAGCTAAGTGAAGGACGGTTTTAAAACACACATCTCTCAGAACTGAGCATTTGGAGAGACGTTCGTTCATCTAGAACAAAAGAACGGGTTGCAGGAGAAACTTTTATTCTGGTTTCTCAGTCTGTTTCCTAGTGCCGGATTGAAGTTCCTGCAGTTTTCACTGTAAAACAGAATTGGAGCTCGTACCTCCCCATATATATGTATCGAGTGGAGTTTGCAACTGAAAAGAAACTTTTTGTTCCCAACAAGCTAGGTGAAGGACGGCTTTCACACACAATTATCTCTCAGAATTGAGCATGTGGAGAGACGTTCATACATCTAGCACAATAGAACGGGTTGTAGGAGAAACTTTTACTCTGGATTTTCAGTGTGTTTTTTAGTGCCGGTTTGAAGTTTCTGCAGTTTCCACTGTAAAACCGAGTTGGAGCTCGTACCTACCCATATATATGTATGGATTGGAGTTTGCAACTGAAAAGAAACTTTGTGTTCCCAACAGCTAGATGAAGGACGGCTTTCACACACACTTATCTCTCAGAACTGAGCATGTGGAGAGTCGTTCGTTCATCTAGCACAAAAGGAACGGGTTGCTGGAGAAACTTTTACCCTGGATTCTCAGTCTGTTTCCTATTGGTGGTTTGAAGTTACTGCAGTATTCACTGTAAAACCGAGTTGGAGCTCGTACCTCCCTATATATATGTATGGAGTGGAGTTTGCAACTGAAAAGAAACTTTGGGTTCCCAACAAGCTAGGTGAAGTACGGCTTTCACACACACTTATCTCTCAGAAATGAGCATGTGGAGAGACTTTTGTTCAACTAGCACAAAGGGAACGGGTTGCAGGAGAAACTTTTACTCTGGTATCTCTGTCTGTTTCCTAGTGCCGGTTTGAAGTTCCAGCAGTTTTCACTGTAAAACAGAATTGGAGCTCGTACCTCCCTATATATATGTATGGAGTGGATTTTGCAACTGAAAAGAAACTTTGTGTTCCCAACAAGCTAGGTGAAGGACAGCATTCACACACACTTTTCTCTCAGAACTGAGCATGTGGAGAGACGTTCGTTCATCTAGCACAAAGGGAACGGGTTGCAGAAGAAACTTTTACTGTGGTTTCTTAGTCTGTTTCCTAGTGCCGCTTTGAAGTTCCTACAATTTTCACTGGAAAACCGCGTTTGAGATAGTACATCCCCATATATATTTAAGGGGTGGAGTTGGCAACTTAAAACAAAGTTAGTGTTCCCAACAAGATAGATGAAGGTCGGCTTTCACACACACTTTTTTCTCAGAACTCAACATGTGGAGAGACTTTCGTTCATCTAGCACAAAGGAACGGGTTGCAGGAGAAACTTTTACTCTTGTTTCTCAGTCTGTTTCCTAGTGCCGGTTTGAATTCCCTGCAGTTTTCACTGTAAAACAGTTTTGGAGCCAGTATCTACCCATATATATATATGGAGTGGAATTTGCTATTGAAAAGAAACTTTGTTTTCCCAACAAGCTAAGTGATGGACGGCTTTCACACACAATTATCTCTCAGAACTGAGCATGTGGAGAGTCGTTCGTTCATCTAGCACAAACGGAACGAGTTGCAGGGGAAACTTTTACTCTGGTATCTCTGTCTGTTTCCTAGTGCCCGTTTGATGTTCCTGCAGTTTTCAGTGTAAAACTGAATTGGAGCTCGTACTTCCCCATATATATGGATGGAGTGGAGTTTGCAACTGAAAAGAATCTTTGTGTTCCCAACAAGCTAGGTGAAGGACGGCTTTCACACACACTTATCCCTCAGAAGTGAGCATGTGGAGAGACGTTCGTTCATCTAGCACAAAAGAAACGGGTTGCAGGAGAAACTTTTACCCTGGATTCTCAGTCTGTTTCCTAGTGCCGGTTTGAAGTTACTGCAGTATTCACTGTAAAACCGAGTTGGAGCTCGTACCTCCCTATATATATGTATGGAGTGGAGTTTGCAACTGAAAAGAAACTTTTGGTTCCCAACAAGCTAGGTGAAGGACGGCTTTCACACACACTTATCTCTCAGAAATGAGCATGTGGAGAGACTTTCGTTCAACTAGCACAAAGGGAACGGGTTGCAGAAGAAACTTTTACTGTGGTATCTCTGTCTGTTTCCTAGTGCCGGTTTGAAGTTCCTGCATTTTCACTGTAAACAGAATTGGAGCTCGTACCTCCCCATATATATGTATGGAGTGGAGTTTGCGACTGAAAAGAAACTTTGTGTTCCCAACAAGCTAGATGAAGGACGGCTTTCAAACACAATTATCTTTCAGAACTGAACATGTGGAGAGAAGTTCGTTCATGTAGCACAAAGAGAACGGTTTGCAGGAGAAAATTTTACTCTGGTTTCTCAGTCTGTTTCCTTTTGCCGGTTTGAAATTCCTGCAGTTTTCACTGTAAAACCGAGTTGGAACTCTACCTCCCCATATATATGTATGGAGTGCAGTTTGCAACTGAAAAGAAACTTTGTGATCCCAACAAGCTAGGTGAAGGACGGCTTTGACACACACTTATCTATCAGAACCGAGCATGTGGAGAGACGTTCGTTCATCTAGCACATAGGGAACGGCTTGCAGGGAAACTTTTACTCTGGTATCTCGGTCTGTTTCCTAGTGCCGGTTTGTAGTCCTACAGTTTTCACTGTATAACTGAATTGCAGCTCTTACCTCCCCGTATATATGTTTGGAGTGGAGTTTGCAACTGAAAAGAAACTTTGTGTTCCCAACAAGCTAGGTGAAGGACGGCTTTCACACACACTTATCTCTCAGAAGTGAGCATGTGGAGAGAAGTTCGTTCATCTAGCACAAATGGAACGGGTTGCAGGAGAAACCTTTACTCTGGATTCTCAGTCTGTTTCCTAGTGGTGTTTTGAAGTTACTGCAGTTTTCACTGTAATACCCAGTTGGAGCCCGTACCTCCCCATATATATGTATGGTACTGGATTTTGCAACTGAAAAGCAACATTGTGTTCCCAACAAGCTAGGTGAAGGACGGCTTTCACACACACTTATCTCTCAGAAGTGAGCATGTGGAGAGACGTTCGTTCATCTAGCACAAAGGGAACGGTTTGCATGAGAAACTTTTTCTCTGGTATCTCTGTCTGTTTCCTAGTGCCGGGTTGAAGTTCCTGCAGTTTTCAGTGTAAAACAGAATTGGAGCTCGTACCTCCCCTATATATTTATGGAGTGGAGTTTGCAACTGAACAGAAACTTTGTGTTCCGAACAAGCTATATGAAGTAAGGCTTTCACACACACTTGCTCTCAGAATTGAGCATGTGGAGAGACGTTCGTTCATCTAGCACAAAAGAAACTGGTTGCAGGAGAAACTTTTACTCTGGTATCTCTGTCTGTTTCCTAGTGCCGGGTAGAAGTTCCTGCAGTTTTCACTGTAAAACAGAATTGGAGCTCGTTCCTCCCCGTATATATGTATGGAGTGGAGTTTGCAACTGAAAAGAAACTTTGTGTTCCCAACATGCTAGGTGAAGGACGGCTTTCACACACACTTATCTCTCAGAACTGAGCATGTGGAGAGACGTTCGTTCATCTAGCACAAAAGGAACGGGTTGCAGGAGAAACTTTTACCCTGGATTCTCAGTCTGTTTCCTAGTGCTGGTTTGAAGTTACTGCAGTTTTCACTGTAAAACCGGGTTGGAGCTCGTACCTCCCCATATATAATTATGGAGTGGAGTTTGCAACTGAAAAGAAACTTTGTGATCCCAACAAACAATGTGAAGGACGGCTATCAAACACACTTATCTATCAGAACTGAGCATGTGCAGAGACTTTCGTTCATCTAGCACAAAGGGAACGGGTTGCATGACAATCTTTTACTCTGGTATCTCTGTCTGTTTCCTAGTGCCTGATTGAAGTTCCAGCAGTTTTCACTGTAAAACAGAATTGGAACTCGGAACTCCTAATTTATATGTATGGAGTGGATTTCACAACTGAAAAGAAACTTTGTGTTCCCAACAAGCTAGGTGAAGGACGGCTTTCACACACACTTATCTCTCAGAACTGAGCATGTGGAGAGACTTTCGTTCATCTAGCACAAAAGGAACGGGTTGCAGGAGAAACTTTTTCCCTGGATTCTCAGTCTGTTTCCTAGTGCTGGTTTGAATTTCCTTCAATTTCACTGTAAAACGGGGTTGGAGCTCGTACCTCCCCATATATATGTATGGAGTGGAGTTTGCATCTGAAAAGAAACTTTGTGTTCCCAACAAGCTAGGTGAAGGACGGCTTTCACACACAATTATCTTTCAGAACTGAGCATGTGGAGAGAAGTTCGTTCATGTAGCACAAAGAGAACGGTTTGCAGGAGAAAATTTTACTCTGGTTTCTCAGTCTGTTTCCTTTTGCCGGTTTAAAATTCCTGCAGTTTTCACTGTAAAACCGAGTTGGAGTCGTACCTCCCCATATATATGTATGGAGTGGAGTTTGCAACTGAAAAGAAACTTTGTGTTCCCAACAAGCTAGGTGAAGGACGGCTTTCACACACACTTATCTCTCAGAACTGAGCATGTGGAGAGAAGTTCGTTCATCTAGCACAAAGGGAATGGTTTGCAGGATAAAATTTTACTCTGGTTTCTCAGTCTGTTTCTTTTGCCGGTTTGAAATTCCTGCAGATTTCCCTGTAAAACCGAGTTGGAGTCGTACCTCCCCTTATATATGTATGGAGTGGATTTAGCAACTGAAAAGAAACTTTGTGTTCCCAACAAGCTAGGTGAAGGACGGCTTTCACACACACTTATCTCTGACAACTGAGCATGTGGAGAGATGTTCGCTCATCTAGCACAAAAGGAACGGTTTGCAGGAGAAACTTTTACCCTGTATTCTCAGTTTGTTTCCTAGTGCTGGTTTGAAGTTATTGCAGGTTTAACTGTAAAACCGGGTTGGAGCTAGTACCTCCCCATATATATTTATGGAGTGGAGATTGCAACTGAAAAGAAACATTGTGATCCCAACAAGCTAGGTGAAGGACGGCTTTCACACACAATTATCTCTCAGAACTGAGCATGTGGAGAGACGTTCGTTCATCTAGCACAAAGGGAATGGGTTGCATCATAAACTATTAGTCTGGTATCTCTGTCTTTTTCCTAGTGCCGGCCTGAAGTTCCTGCAGTTTTCACTGTAAAATAGAATTGGAGATCGTACATCCGCATATATATGTATGGAGTGGAGTTTGCAACTGAAAAGATACTTTGTGTTCCCAAAATAAATGAAGGACGGCTTTCACACACAATTTTCTCTCAGAACTGAGCACGTGGAGAGACTTTCGTTCATCTAGCACAAAGGGAACTTGTTGCAGGAGAAACATTTACTGTGGTTTCTCAGTCTGTTTCCTTGTGCCGGTTTGAAGTTCCTACAAATTTCACAGTAAAACCGCGTTGGAGCTAGTACTTCCCCATATATATATATGGTGTGGAGTTTGCAACTGAAAAGAAACTTTGTGTTCCCAACAAACTAGGTGAAGGACGGCTTTCACACACACTTATCTCTCAGAACTGAGCATGTGGAGAGACGTTCGTTCATCTAGCACAAAAGAACGGGTTGCAGGAGAAACTTTTACCCTGTATTCTCAGTCTGTTTCCTAGTGCTGGTTTGAAGTTCCTACAATTTCACTGTAAAACGGGGTTGGATCTCGTACCTCCCCATATATATGTATGGAGTGGAGTTTGCATCTGAAAAGAAACTTTGTGTTCCCAACAAGCTAGGTGAAGGACGGCTTTCACACACACTTATCTCTGACAACTGAGCATGTGGAGAGACTTTCGTTCATCTAGCACAAAAGGAACGGGTTGCAGGAGAAACTTTTACCCTGAATTCTAAGTCTGTTTCCTAGTGGTGGTTTGAAGTTACTGCAGTTTTCACTGTAATACCAAGTTGGAGCTCGTACCTCCCCATATATATGTATGGTACTGGATTTTGCAACTGAAAAGAAACTTTGTGTTCCCAAGAAACTAGGTGAAGGACGGCTTTCACACACACTTATCTCTCAGAAGTGAGCATGTGGAGAGACGTTCGTTCATCTAGCACAAAGGGAACGGGTTGCAATGGAAACTTTTACTCTGGTATATCTGTCTGTTTCCTAGTGCCGGGTTGAAGTTCCTGCAGTTTTCAGTGTAAAACAGAATTGGAGCTCGTACCTCCCCTATATATGTATGGAGTGGAGTTTGCAACTGAACAAAAACTTTGTGTTCCGAACAAGATATTTGAAGGTCGGCTTTCACACACACTTACTCTCAGAACTGAGCATGTGGAGAGACGTTCGTTCATCTAGCACAAAAGGAACTGGTTGCAGGAGAAACTTTTACTCTGGTATCTCTGTCTGTTTCCTAGGGCCGGGTTGAAGTTCCTGCAGTTTTCACTGTAAAACAGAATTGGAGCTCGTACCTCCCCATATATATGTATGGAATGGAGTTAGCAACTGAAAAGAAACTTTGTGTTCCCAACATGCTAGGTGAAGGACGGCTTTCACACACACTTATCTCTCAGAACTGAGCATGTGGAGAGACGTTCGTTCATCTAACACAAAAGGAACGGGTTGCAGGAGAAAATTTTACCCTGGATTCTCAGTCTGTTTCCTAGTGCTGGTTTGAAGTTACTGCAGTTTTCACTGTAAAACCGGGTTGGAGCTCGTACCTCCCCATATATAATTATGGAGTGGAGTTTGCAACTGAAAAGTAACTTTGTGATCCCAACAAGCTATGTGAAAGACGGCTATCAAACACACTTACCTATCAGAACTGAGCATGTGCAGAGACGTTCGTTCATCTAGCACAAAGGGAACGGGTTGCAGGACAATCTTTTACTCTGGTATCTCTGTCTGTTTCCTAGTGCCTGTTTGAAGTTTCTGCAGTTTTCACTGTAAAACAGAATTGGAGCTCGGAACTCCTAATTTATATGTATGGAGTGGATTTCACAACTGAAAAGAAACATTGTGTTCCCAACAAGCTAGGTGAAGGACGGCTTTCACACACACTTATCTCTCAGAACTGAGCATGTGGAGAGACTTTCATTCATCTAGCACAAAAGGAACGGGTTGCAGGAGAAACTTTTTCCCTGGATTCTCAGTCTGTTTCCTAGTGCTGGTTTGAAGTTCCTACAGTTTCACTGTAAAACGGGGTTGGAGCTCGTACCTCCCCATATATATGTATGGAGTGGAGTTTGCATCTGAAAAGAAACTTTGTGTTCCCAACAAGCTAGGTGAAGGACGGCTTTCACACACACTTATCTCTCAGAACTGAGCATGTGGAGAGAAGTTCGTTCTTCTAGCACAAAGGGAAAGGGTTGCAGGAGAAACTTTTACGCTGGTGTCTCAGTCTGTTTCCTAGTGCCGGTTTGAAGTTACTGCAGTTTTCTCTGTAAAACCGATTTGGAGCTCGTACCTCTCCATACATATGTATGGAGTGGAGTTTGCAAGTGAAAAGAAACTATGTGTTCCCAACAAGCTACGTGAAGTGCGGCTTTCACACACACGTATTTCTCTAATGAGCATGTGGAGAGACGTTCGTGCATCTAGCACAAAGGGAACGGTTTGCTGGAGAAAGTTTTTGTCTGGTTTTTCAGTCTGTTTCCTAGTGCTGGTTTGAAGTTACGGCAGTTTTCACTGTAATACCGAGTTGGAGCTCGTACCTCCCCATATATATGTACGGTACTGGATTTTGCAACTGAAAAGAAACTTTGTGTTCCCAACAAGCTACGTGAAGTGCGGCTTTCACACACACGTATTTCTCTAATGAGCATGTGGAGAGACTTTCGTTCATCTAGCACAAAAGAACGGGTTGCAGGAGAAACTTTTACCCTGGATTCTCAGTCTGTTTCCTAGTGCTGGTTTGAAGTTCCTACAATTTCACTGTAAAACGGGGTTGGATCTCGTACATCCCCATATATATGTATGGAGTGGAGTTTGCATCTGAAAAGAAACTTTGTATTCCCAACAAGCTAGGTGAAGAACGGCTTTCACACCCAATTATCTTTCAGAACTGAGCATGTGGAGAGACGTTCGTTCATCTAGCACAAAGAGAACGGTTTGCAGGAGTAAATTTTACTCTGGTTTCACAGTCTGTTTCCTTTTGCCGGTTTGAAATTCCTGCAGTTTACACTGTAAAACCGAGTTGGAGTCGTACCTCCCCTTATATATGTATGGAGTGGAGTTAGCAACTGAAAAGAAACTTTGTTTTCCCAACAAGCTAGGTGAAGGACGGCTTTCACACACACTTATCTCTCAGAAGTGAGCATGTGGAGAGAAGTTCGTTCATCTAGCACAAAAAGAACGGGTTGCAGGAGAAACTTTTACCCTGAATTCTCAGTCTGTTTCCTAGTGGTGTTTTGAAGTTACTGCAGTTTTCACTGTAATACCGAGTTGGAGCTCGTACCTCCCCATATATATGTATGGTACTGGATTTTGCAACTGAAAAGAAACTTTGTGTTCCCAACAAACTAGGTGAAGGACGGCTTTCACACACACTTATCTCTCAGAAGTGAGCATGTGGAGAGACGTTCGTTCATCTAGCACAAAGGGAACGGGTTGCAATGGAAACTTTTACTCTGGTATCTCTGTCTGTTTCCTAGTGCCGGGTTGAAGTTCCTGCATTTTTCAGTGTAAAACAGAATTGGAGCTCGTACCTCCCCTATATATGTATGGAGAGGAGTTTGCAACTGAACAGAAACTTTGTGTTCCGAACAAGCTATGTGAAGTAAGGCTTTCACACACACTTTCTCTCAGAACTGAGCATGTGGAGAGACGTTCGTTCATCTAGCACAAAAGAAACTGGTTGCAGGAGAAACTTTTACTCTGGTATCTCTGTCTGTTTCCTAGTGCCGGGTTGAAGTTCCTGCAGTTTTCACTGTAAAACAGAATTGGAGCTCGTTCCTCCCCATATATATGTATGGAGTGGAGTTAGCAACTGAAAAGAAACTTTGTGTTCCCAACATGCTAGGTGAAGGACGGCTTTCACACAAACTTATCTTTCAGAACTGAGCATGTGGAGAGACGTTCGTTCATCTAGCACAAAAGGAACGGGTTGCAGGAGAAACTTTTACCCTGGATTCTCAGTCTGTTTCCTAGTGCTGGTTTGAAGTTACAGCAGTTTTCACTGTAAAACCGGGTTGGAGCTCGTACCACCCCATATATAATTATTGAGTGGAGTTTGCAACTGAAAAGAAACTTTGTGATCCCAACAAACTATGTGAAGGACGGCTATCAAACACACTTATCTATCAGAACTGAGCATGTGCAGAGACGTTCGTTCATCTAGCACAAAGGGAACGGGTTGCAGGACAATCTTTTAATCTGGTATCTCTGTCTGTTTCCTAGTGCCTGATTGAAGTTCCTGCAGTTTTCACTGTAAAACAGAATTGGAGCTCGGAACTCCTAATTTATATGTATGGAGTGGATTTCGCAACTGAAAAGAAACTTTGTGTTCCCAACAAGCTAGGTGAAGGACGGCTTTCACACACACTTATCTCTCAGAACTGAGCATGTGGAGAGACTTTCGTTCATCTAGCACAAAAGGAACGGGTTGCAGGAGAAACTTTTCCCTGGATTCTCAGTCTGTTTCCTAGTGCTGGTTTGAATTTCCTACAATTTCACTGTAAAACGGGGTTGGAGCTCGTACCTCCCCATATATATTTATGGAGTGGAGTTTGCATCTGAAAAGAAACTTTGTGTTCCCAACAAGCTAGGTGAAGGACGGCTTTCACACACAATTATCTTTCAGAACTGAGCATGTGGAGAGAAGTTCGTTCATCTAGCACAAAGAGAACGGTTTGCAGGATAAAATTTTACTCTGGTTTCTCAGTCTGTTTCCTTTTGCCGGTTTAAAATTCCTGCAGTTTTCACTGTAAAACCGAGTTGGAGTCGTACCTCCCCATATATATGTAAGGAGTGGAGTTTGCAACTGAAAAGAAACTTTGTGATCCCAACAAGCTAGGTGAAGGACGGCTTTCACACACACTTATCTCTCAGAACTGAGCATGTGGAGAGAAGTTCGTTCATCTAGCACAAAGGGAATGGTTTGCAGGATAAAATTTTACTCTGGTTTCTCAGTCTGTTTCTTTTGCCGGTTTGAAATTCCTGCAGATTTCCGTGTAAAACCGAGTTGGAGTCGTACCTCCCCTTATATATGTATGGAGTGGATTTAGCAACTGAAAAGAAACTTTGTGTTCCCAACAAGCTAGGTGAAGGACGGCTTTCACACACACTTATCTCTGACAACTGAGCATGTGGAGAGATGTTCGCTCATCTAGCACAAAAGTAACGGGTTGCAGGAGAAAATTTTACCCTGTATTCTCAGTCTGTTTCCTAGTGCTGGTTTTAAGTTATTGCAGGTTTAACTGTAAAACCGGGTTGGAGCTAGTACCTCCCCATATATATTTATGGAGTGGAGATTGCAACTGAAAAGAAACATTGTGATCCCAACAAGCTAGGTGAAGGACGGCATTCACACACAATTATCTCTCAGAACTGAGCAAGTGGAGAGACGTTCGTTCATCTAGCACAAAGGGAATGGGTTGCATTATAAACTATTACTCTGGTATCTCTGTCTTTTTCCTAGTGCCGGCTTGAAGTTCCTGCAGTTTTCACTGTAAAATAGAATTGGAGATCGTACATCTGCATATATATGTATGGAGTGGAGTTTGCAACTGAAAAGATACTTTGTGTTCCCAAAATAAATGAAGGACGGCTTTCACACACAATTTTTTCTCAGAACTGAGCACGTGGAGAGACTTTCGTTCATCTAGCACAAAGGGAACTTGTTGCAGGAGAAACATTTACTGTGGTTTCTCAGTCTGTTTCCTTGTGCCGGTTTGAAGTTCCTACAAATTTCACAGTAAAACCGCGTTGGAGCTAGCACTTCCCCATTATATATATGGTGTGGAGTTTGCAACTGAAAAGAAACTTTGTGTTCCCAACAAGCTAGGTGAAGGACGGCTTTCACACACACTTATCTCTCAGAACTGAGCATGTGGAGAGACGTTCGTTCATCTAGCACAAAAGACCGGTTTGCAGGAGAAACTTTTACCCTGGATTCTCAGTCTGTTTCCTAGTGCTGGTTTGAAGTTCCTACAATTTCACTGTAAAACGGGGTTGGATCTCGTACCTCCCCATATATATGTATGGAGTGGAGTTTGCAACTGAAAAGAAACTTTGTGTTCCCAACATGCTAGGTGAAGGACGGCTTTCACACACACTTTTCTCTCAGAACTGAGCATGTGGAGAGACGTTCGTGCATCTAGCACAAAGGGAACGGTTTGCTAGAGAAAGTTTTTGTCTGGTTTTTCAGTCTGTTTCCTTGTGCTGGTTTGAAGTTACGGCAGTTTTCACTGTAATACCGAGTTGGAGCTCGTACCTCCCCATATATATGTATGGTACTGGATTTTGCAACTGAAAAGAAACTTTGTGTTCCCAACAAGCTAGGTGAAGGAGGGCTTTCACACACACTTATCTCTCAGAACTGAGCATGTGGAGAGACTTTTGTTCATCTAGCACAAAAGAACGGGTTGCAGGAGAAATTTTACCCTGGATTCTCAGTCTGTTTCCTAGTGCTGGTTTGAAGTTCCTACAATTTCACTGTAAAACGGGGTTGGATCTCGTACCTCCCCATATATATGTATGGAGTGGAGTTTGCTTCTGAAAAGAAACTTTGTATTCCCAACAAGCTAGGTGAAGGACGGCTTTCACACCCAATTATCTTTCAGAACTGAGCATGTGGAGAGACGTTCGTTCATCTAGCACAAAGAGAACGGTTTGCAGGAGTAAATTTTACTCTGGTTTCTCAGTCTGTTTCCTTTTGCCGGTTTGAAATTCCTGCAGTTTTCACTGTAAAACCGAGTTGGAGTCGTACCTCCCCTTATATATGTATGGAGTGGAGTTAGCAACTGAAAAGAAACTTTGTGTTCCCAACAAGCTATTTGAAGGACGGCTTTCACACACACTTATCTCTCAGAAGTGAGCATGTGGAGAGAAGTTCGTTCATCTAGCACAAAAGGAACGGGTTGCAGGAGAAACTTTTACCCTGAATTCTCAGTCTGTTTCCTAGTGGTGTTTTGAAGTTACTGCAGTTTTCACTGTAATACCGAGTTGGAGCTCGTACCTCCCCATATATATGTATGGTACTGGATTTTGCAACTGAAAAGAAACTTTGTGTTCCCAACAAACTAGGTGAAGGACGGCTTTCACACACACTTATCTCTCAGAAGTGAGCATGTGGAGAGACGTTCGTTCATCTAGCACAAAGGGAACGGGTTGCAATGGAAACTTTTACTCTGGTATCTCTGTCTGTTTCCTAGTGCCGGGTTGAAGTTCCTGCAGTTTTCAGTGTAAAACAGAATTGGAGCTCGTACCTCCCCTATATATGTATGGAGTGGAGTTTGCAACTGAACAGAAACTTTGTGTTCCGAACAAGATATGTGAAGGACGGCTTTCACACACAATTACTCTCAGAAGTGAGCATGTGGAGAGACGTTCGTTCATCTAGCACAAAAGAAACGGGTTGCAGGAGAAACTTTTACCCTGGATTCTCAGTCTGTTTCCTAGTGCCGGTTTGAAGTTACTGCAGTATTCACTGTAAAACCGAGTTGGAGCTCGTACCTCCCTATATATATGTATGGAGTGGAGTTTGCAACTGAAAAGAAACTTTTGGTTCCCAACAAGCTAGGTGAAGGACGGCTTTCACACACACTTATCTCTCAGAAATGAGCATGTGGAGAGACTTTCGTTCAACTAGCACAAAGGGAACGGGTTGCAGAAGAAACTTTTACTGTGGTATCTCTGTCTGTTTCCTAGTGCCGGTTTGAAGTTCCTGCATTTTCACTGTAAACAGAATTGGAGCTCGTACCTCCCCATATATATGTATGGAGTGGAGTTTGCGACTGAAAAGAAACTTTGTGTTCCCAACAAGCTAGATGAAGGACGGCTTTCAAACACAATTATCTTTCAGAACTGAACATGTGGAGAGAAGTTCGTTCATGTAGCACAAAGAGAACGGTTTGCAGGAGAAAATTTTACTCTGGTTTCTCAGTCTGTTTCCTTTTGCCGGTTTGAAATTCCTGCAGTTTTCACTGTAAAACCGAGTTGGAACTCTACCTCCCCATATATATGTATGGAGTGCAGTTTGCAACTGAAAAGAAACTTTGTGATCCCAACAAGCTAGGTGAAGGACGGCTTTGACACACACTTATCTATCAGAACCGAGCATGTGGAGAGACGTTCGTTCATCTAGCACATAGGGAACGGCTTGCAGGGAAACTTTTACTCTGGTATCTCGGTCTGTTTCCTAGTGCCGGTTTGTAGTCCTACAGTTTTCACTGTATAACTGAATTGCAGCTCTTACCTCCCCGTATATATGTTTGGAGTGGAGTTTGCAACTGAAAAGAAACTTTGTGTTCCCAACAAGCTAGGTGAAGGACGGCTTTCACACACACTTATCTCTCAGAAGTGAGCATGTGGAGAGAAGTTCGTTCATCTAGCACAAATGGAACGGGTTGCAGGAGAAACCTTTACTCTGGATTCTCAGTCTGTTTCCTAGTGGTGTTTTGAAGTTACTGCAGTTTTCACTGTAATACCCAGTTGGAGCCCGTACCTCCCCATATATATGTATGGTACTGGATTTTGCAACTGAAAAGCAACATTGTGTTCCCAACAAGCTAGGTGAAGGACGGCTTTCACACACACTTATCTCTCAGAAGTGAGCATGTGGAGAGACGTTCGTTCATCTAGCACAAAGGGAACGGTTTGCATGAGAAACTTTTTCTCTGGTATCTCTGTCTGTTTCCTAGTGCCGGGTTGAAGTTCCTGCAGTTTTCAGTGTAAAACAGAATTGGAGCTCGTACCTCCCCTATATATTTATGGAGTGGAGTTTGCAACTGAACAGAAACTTTGTGTTCCGAACAAGCTATATGAAGTAAGGCTTTCACACACACTTGCTCTCAGAATTGAGCATGTGGAGAGACGTTCGTTCATCTAGCACAAAAGAAACTGGTTGCAGGAGAAACTTTTACTCTGGTATCTCTGTCTGTTTCCTAGTGCCGGGTAGAAGTTCCTGCAGTTTTCACTGTAAAACAGAATTGGAGCTCGTTCCTCCCCGTATATATGTATGGAGTGGAGTTTGCAACTGAAAAGAAACTTTGTGTTCCCAACATGCTAGGTGAAGGACGGCTTTCACACACACTTATCTCTCAGAACTGAGCATGTGGAGAGACGTTCGTTCATCTAGCACAAAAGGAACGGGTTGCAGGAGAAACTTTTACCCTGGATTCTCAGTCTGTTTCCTAGTGCTGGTTTGAAGTTACTGCAGTTTTCACTGTAAAACCGGGTTGGAGCTCGTACCTCCCCATATATAATTATGGAGTGGAGTTTGCAACTGAAAAGAAACTTTGTGATCCCAACAAACAATGTGAAGGACGGCTATCAAACACACTTATCTATCAGAACTGAGCATGTGCAGAGACTTTCGTTCATCTAGCACAAAGGGAACGGGTTGCATGACAATCTTTTACTCTGGTATCTCTGTCTGTTTCCTAGTGCCTGATTGAAGTTCCAGCAGTTTTCACTGTAAAACAGAATTGGAACTCGGAACTCCTAATTTATATGTATGGAGTGGATTTCACAACTGAAAAGAAACTTTGTGTTCCCAACAAGCTAGGTGAAGGACGGCTTTCACACACACTTATCTCTCAGAACTGAGCATGTGGAGAGACTTTCGTTCATCTAGCACAAAAGGAACGGGTTGCAGGAGAAACTTTTTCCCTGGATTCTCAGTCTGTTTCCTAGTGCTGGTTTGAATTTCCTTCAATTTCACTGTAAAACGGGGTTGGAGCTCGTACCTCCCCATATATATGTATGGAGTGGAGTTTGCATCTGAAAAGAAACTTTGTGTTCCCAACAAGCTAGGTGAAGGACGGCTTTCACACACAATTATCTTTCAGAACTGAGCATGTGGAGAGAAGTTCGTTCATGTAGCACAAAGAGAACGGTTTGCAGGAGAAAATTTTACTCTGGTTTCTCAGTCTGTTTCCTTTTGCCGGTTTAAAATTCCTGCAGTTTTCACTGTAAAACCGAGTTGGAGTCGTACCTCCCCATATATATGTATGGAGTGGAGTTTGCAACTGAAAAGAAACTTTGTGTTCCCAACAAGCTAGGTGAAGGACGGCTTTCACACACACTTATCTCTCAGAACTGAGCATGTGGAGAGAAGTTCGTTCATCTAGCACAAAGGGAATGGTTTGCAGGATAAAATTTTACTCTGGTTTCTCAGTCTGTTTCTTTTGCCGGTTTGAAATTCCTGCAGATTTCCCTGTAAAACCGAGTTGGAGTCGTACCTCCCCTTATATATGTATGGAGTGGATTTAGCAACTGAAAAGAAACTTTGTGTTCCCAACAAGCTAGGTGAAGGACGGCTTTCACACACACTTATCTCTGACAACTGAGCATGTGGAGAGATGTTCGCTCATCTAGCACAAAAGGAACGGTTTGCAGGAGAAACTTTTACCCTGTATTCTCAGTTTGTTTCCTAGTGCTGGTTTGAAGTTATTGCAGGTTTAACTGTAAAACCGGGTTGGAGCTAGTACCTCCCCATATATATTTATGGAGTGGAGATTGCAACTGAAAAGAAACATTGTGATCCCAACAAGCTAGGTGAAGGACGGCTTTCACACACAATTATCTCTCAGAACTGAGCATGTGGAGAGACGTTCGTTCATCTAGCACAAAGGGAATGGGTTGCATCATAAACTATTAGTCTGGTATCTCTGTCTTTTTCCTAGTGCCGGCCTGAAGTTCCTGCAGTTTTCACTGTAAAATAGAATTGGAGATCGTACATCCGCATATATATGTATGGAGTGGAGTTTGCAACTGAAAAGATACTTTGTGTTCCCAAAATAAATGAAGGACGGCTTTCACACACAATTTTCTCTCAGAACTGAGCACGTGGAGAGACTTTCGTTCATCTAGCACAAAGGGAACTTGTTGCAGGAGAAACATTTACTGTGGTTTCTCAGTCTGTTTCCTTGTGCCGGTTTGAAGTTCCTACAAATTTCACAGTAAAACCGCGTTGGAGCTAGTACTTCCCCATATATATATATGGTGTGGAGTTTGCAACTGAAAAGAAACTTTGTGTTCCCAACAAACTAGGTGAAGGACGGCTTTCACACACACTTATCTCTCAGAACTGAGCATGTGGAGAGACGTTCGTTCATCTAGCACAAAAGAACGGGTTGCAGGAGAAACTTTTACCCTGTATTCTCAGTCTGTTTCCTAGTGCTGGTTTGAAGTTCCTACAATTTCACTGTAAAACGGGGTTGGATCTCGTACCTCCCCATATATATGTATGGAGTGGAGTTTGCATCTGAAAAGAAACTTTGTGTTCCCAACAAGCTAGGTGAAGGACGGCTTTCACACACACTTATCTCTGACAACTGAGCATGTGGAGAGACTTTCGTTCATCTAGCACAAAAGGAACGGGTTGCAGGAGAAACTTTTACCCTGAATTCTAAGTCTGTTTCCTAGTGGTGGTTTGAAGTTACTGCAGTTTTCACTGTAATACCAAGTTGGAGCTCGTACCTCCCCATATATATGTATGGTACTGGATTTTGCAACTGAAAAGAAACTTTGTGTTCCCAAGAAACTAGGTGAAGGACGGCTTTCACACACACTTATCTCTCAGAAGTGAGCATGTGGAGAGACGTTCGTTCATCTAGCACAAAGGGAACGGGTTGCAATGGAAACTTTTACTCTGGTATATCTGTCTGTTTCCTAGTGCCGGGTTGAAGTTCCTGCAGTTTTCAGTGTAAAACAGAATTGGAGCTCGTACCTCCCCTATATATGTATGGAGTGGAGTTTGCAACTGAACAAAAACTTTGTGTTCCGAACAAGATATTTGAAGGTCGGCTTTCACACACACTTACTCTCAGAACTGAGCATGTGGAGAGACGTTCGTTCATCTAACACAAAAGGAACGGGTTGCAGGAGAAAATTTTACCCTGGATTCTCAGTCTGTTTCCTAGTGCTGGTTTGAAGTTACTGCAGTTTTCACTGTAAAACCGGGTTGGAGCTCGTACCTCCCCATATATAATTATGGAGTGGAGTTTGCAACTGAAAAGTAACTTTGTGATCCCAACAAGCTATGTGAAAGACGGCTATCAAACACACTTACCTATCAGAACTGAGCATGTGCAGAGACGTTCGTTCATCTAGCACAAAGGGAACGGGTTGCAGGACAATCTTTTACTCTGGTATCTCTGTCTGTTTCCTAGTGCCTGTTTGAAGTTTCTGCAGTTTTCACTGTAAAACAGAATTGGAGCTCGGAACTCCTAATTTATATGTATGGAGTGGATTTCACAACTGAAAAGAAACATTGTGTTCCCAACAAGCTAGGTGAAGGACGGCTTTCACACACACTTATCTCTCAGAACTGAGCATGTGGAGAGACTTTCATTCATCTAGCACAAAAGGAACGGGTTGCAGGAGAAACTTTTTCCCTGGATTCTCAGTCTGTTTCCTAGTGCTGGTTTGAAGTTCCTACAGTTTCACTGTAAAACGGGGTTGGAGCTCGTACCTCCCCATATATATGTATGGAGTGGAGTTTGCATCTGAAAAGAAACTTTGTGTTCCCAACAAGCTAGGTGAAGGACGGCTTTCACACACACTTATCTCTCAGAACTGAGCATGTGGAGAGAAGTTCGTTCTTCTAGCACAAAGGGAAAGGGTTGCAGGAGAAACTTTTACGCTGGTGTCTCAGTCTGTTTCCTAGTGCCGGTTTGAAGTTACTGCAGTTTTCTCTGTAAAACCGATTTGGAGCTCGTACCTCTCCATACATATGTATGGAGTGGAGTTTGCAAGTGAAAAGAAACTATGTGTTCCCAACAAGCTACGTGAAGTGCGGCTTTCACACACACGTATTTCTCTAATGAGCATGTGGAGAGACGTTCGTGCATCTAGCACAAAGGGAACGGTTTGCTGGAGAAAGTTTTTGTCTGGTTTTTCAGTCTGTTTCCTAGTGCTGGTTTGAAGTTACGGCAGTTTTCACTGTAATACCGAGTTGGAGCTCGTACCTCCCCATATATATGTACGGTACTGGATTTTGCAACTGAAAAGAAACTTTGTGTTCCCAACAAGCTACGTGAAGTGCGGCTTTCACACACACGTATTTCTCTAATGAGCATGTGGAGAGACTTTCGTTCATCTAGCACAAAAGAACGGGTTGCAGGAGAAACTTTTACCCTGGATTCTCAGTCTGTTTCCTAGTGCTGGTTTGAAGTTCCTACAATTTCACTGTAAAACGGGGTTGGATCTCGTACATCCCCATATATATGTATGGAGTGGAGTTTGCATCTGAAAAGAAACTTTGTATTCCCAACAAGCTAGGTGAAGAACGGCTTTCACACCCAATTATCTTTCAGAACTGAGCATGTGGAGAGACGTTCGTTCATCTAGCACAAAGAGAACGGTTTGCAGGAGTAAATTTTACTCTGGTTTCACAGTCTGTTTCCTTTTGCCGGTTTGAAATTCCTGCAGTTTACACTGTAAAACCGAGTTGGAGTCGTACCTCCCCTTATATATGTATGGAGTGGAGTTAGCAACTGAAAAGAAACTTTGTTTTCCCAACAAGCTAGGTGAAGGACGGCTTTCACACACACTTATCTCTCAGAAGTGAGCATGTGGAGAGAAGTTCGTTCATCTAGCACAAAAAGAACGGGTTGCAGGAGAAACTTTTACCCTGAATTCTCAGTCTGTTTCCTAGTGGTGTTTTGAAGTTACTGCAGTTTTCACTGTAATACCGAGTTGGAGCTCGTACCTCCCCATATATATGTATGGTACTGGATTTTGCAACTGAAAAGAAACTTTGTGTTCCCAACAAACTAGGTGAAGGACGGCTTTCACACACACTTATCTCTCAGAAGTGAGCATGTGGAGAGACGTTCGTTCATCTAGCACAAAGGGAACGGGTTGCAATGGAAACTTTTACTCTGGTATCTCTGTCTGTTTCCTAGTGCCGGGTTGAAGTTCCTGCATTTTTCAGTGTAAAACAGAATTGGAGCTCGTACCTCCCCTATATATGTATGGAGAGGAGTTTGCAACTGAACAGAAACTTTGTGTTCCGAACAAGCTATGTGAAGTAAGGCTTTCACACACACTTTCTCTCAGAACTGAGCATGTGGAGAGACGTTCGTTCATCTAGCACAAAAGAAACTGGTTGCAGGAGAAACTTTTACTCTGGTATCTCTGTCTGTTTCCTAGTGCCGGGTTGAAGTTCCTGCAGTTTTCACTGTAAAACAGAATTGGAGCTCGTTCCTCCCCATATATATGTATGGAGTGGAGTTAGCAACTGAAAAGAAACTTTGTGTTCCCAACATGCTAGGTGAAGGACGGCTTTCACACAAACTTATCTTTCAGAACTGAGCATGTGGAGAGACGTTCGTTCATCTAGCACAAAAGGAACGGGTTGCAGGAGAAACTTTTACCCTGGATTCTCAGTCTGTTTCCTAGTGCAGGTTTGAAGTTACAGCAGTTTTCACTGTAAAACCGGGTTGGAGCTCGTACCACCCCATATATAATTATTGAGTGGAGTTTGCAACTGAAAAGAAACTTTGTGATCCCAACAAACTATGTGAAGGACGGCTATCAAACACACTTATCTATCAGAACTGAGCATGTGCAGAGACGTTCGTTCATCTAGCACAAAGGGAACGGGTTGCAGGACAATCTTTTAATCTGGTATCTCTGTCTGTTTCCTAGTGCCTGATTGAAGTTCCTGCAGTTTTCACTGTAAAACAGAATTGGAGCTCGGAACTCCTAATTTATATGTATGGAGTGGATTTCGCAACTGAAAAGAAACTTTGTGTTCCCAACAAGCTAGGTGAAGGACGGCTTTCACACACACTTATCTCTCAGAACTGAGCATGTGGAGAGACTTTCGTTCATCTAGCACAAAAGGAACGGGTTGCAGGAGAAACTTTTCCCTGGATTCTCAGTCTGTTTCCTAGTGCTGGTTTGAATTTCCTACAATTTCACTGTAAAACGGGGTTGGAGCTCGTACCTCCCCATATATATTTATGGAGTGGAGTTTGCATCTGAAAAGAAACTTTGTGTTCCCAACAAGCTAGGTGAAGGACGGCTTTCACACACAATTATCTTTCAGAACTGAGCATGTGGAGAGAAGTTCGTTCATCTAGCACAAAGAGAACGGTTTGCAGGATAAAATTTTACTCTGGTTTCTCAGTCTGTTTCCTTTTGCCGGTTTAAAATTCCTGCAGTTTTCACTGTAAAACCGAGTTGGAGTCGTACCTCCCCATATATATGTAAGGAGTGGAGTTTGCAACTGAAAAGAAACTTTGTGATCCCAACAAGCTAGGTGAAGGACGGCTTTCACACACACTTATCTCTCAGAACTGAGCATGTGGAGAGAAGTTCGTTCATCTAGCACAAAGGGAATGGTTTGCAGGATAAAATTTTACTCTGGTTTCTCAGTCTGTTTCTTTTGCCGGTTTGAAATTCCTGCAGATTTCCGTGTAAAACCGAGTTGGAGTCGTACCTCCCCTTATATATGTATGGAGTGGATTTAGCAACTGAAAAGAAACTTTGTGTTCCCAACAAGCTAGGTGAAGGACGGCTTTCACACACACTTATCTCTGACAACTGAGCATGTGGAGAGATGTTCGCTCATCTAGCACAAAAGTAACGGGTTGCAGGAGAAAATTTTACCCTGTATTCTCAGTCTGTTTCCTAGTGCTGGTTTTAAGTTATTGCAGGTTTAACTGTAAAACCGGGTTGGAGCTAGTACCTCCCCATATATATTTATGGAGTGGAGATTGCAACTGAAAAGAAACATTGTGATCCCAACAAGCTAGGTGAAGGACGGCATTCACACACAATTATCTCTCAGAACTGAGCAAGTGGAGAGACGTTCGTTCATCTAGCACAAAGGGAATGGGTTGCATTATAAACTATTACTCTGGTATCTCTGTCTTTTTCCTAGTGCCGGCTTGAAGTTCCTGCAGTTTTCACTGTAAAATAGAATTGGAGATCGTACATCTGCATATATATGTATGGAGTGGAGTTTGCAACTGAAAAGATACTTTGTGTTCCCAAAATAAATGAAGGACGGCTTTCACACACAATTTTTTCTCAGAACTGAGCACGTGGAGAGACTTTCGTTCATCTAGCACAAAGGGAACTTGTTGCAGGAGAAACATTTACTGTGGTTTCTCAGTCTGTTTCCTTGTGCCGGTTTGAAGTTCCTACAAATTTCACAGTAAAACCGCGTTGGAGCTAGCACTTCCCCATTATATATATGGTGTGGAGTTTGCAACTGAAAAGAAACTTTGTGTTCCCAACAAGCTAGGTGAAGGACGGCTTTCACACACACTTATCTCTCAGAACTGAGCATGTGGAGAGACGTTCGTTCATCTAGCACAAAAGACCGGTTTGCAGGAGAAACTTTTACCCTGGATTCTCAGTCTGTTTCCTAGTGCTGGTTTGAAGTTCCTACAATTTCACTGTAAAACGGGGTTGGATCTCGTACCTCCCCATATATATGTATGGAGTGGAGTTTGCAACTGAAAAGAAACTTTGTGTTCCCAACATGCTAGGTGAAGGACGGCTTTCACACACACTTTTCTCTCAGAACTGAGCATGTGGAGAGACGTTCGTGCATCTAGCACAAAGGGAACGGTTTGCTAGAGAAAGTTTTTGTCTGGTTTTTCAGTCTGTTTCCTTGTGCTGGTTTGAAGTTACGGCAGTTTTCACTGTAATACCGAGTTGGAGCTCGTACCTCCCCATATATATGTATGGTACTGGATTTTGCAACTGAAAAGAAACTTTGTGTTCCCAACAAGCTAGGTGAAGGAGGGCTTTCACACACACTTATCTCTCAGAACTGAGCATGTGGAGAGACTTTTGTTCATCTAGCACAAAAGAACGGGTTGCAGGAGAAATTTTACCCTGGATTCTCAGTCTGTTTCCTAGTGCTGGTTTGAAGTTCCTACAATTTCACTGTAAAACGGGGTTGGATCTCGTACCTCCCCATATATATGTATGGAGTGGAGTTTGCTTCTGAAAAGAAACTTTGTATTCCCAACAAGCTAGGTGAAGGACGGCTTTCACACCCAATTATCTTTCAGAACTGAGCATGTGGAGAGACGTTCGTTCATCTAGCACAAAGAGAACGGTTTGCAGGAGTAAATTTTACTCTGGTTTCTCAGTCTGTTTCCTTTTGCCGGTTTGAAATTCCTGCAGTTTTCACTGTAAAACCGAGTTGGAGTCGTACCTCCCCTTATATATGTATGGAGTGGAGTTAGCAACTGAAAAGAAACTTTGTGTTCCCAACAAGCTATTTGAAGGACGGCTTTCACACACACTTATCTCTCAGAAGTGAGCATGTGGAGAGAAGTTCGTTCATCTAGCACAAAAGGAACGGGTTGCAGGAGAAACTTTTACCCTGAATTCTCAGTCTGTTTCCTAGTGGTGTTTTGAAGTTACTGCAGTTTTCACTGTAATACCGAGTTGGAGCTCGTACCTCCCCATATATATGTATGGTACTGGATTTTGCAACTGAAAAGAAACTTTGTGTTCCCAACAAACTAGGTGAAGGACGGCTTTCACACACACTTATCTCTCAGAAGTGAGCATGTGGAGAGACGTTCGTTCATCTAGCACAAAGGGAACGGGTTGCAATGGAAACTTTTACTCTGGTATCTCTGTCTGTTTCCTAGTGCCGGGTTGAAGTTCCTGCAGTTTTCAGTGTAAAACAGAATTGGAGCTCGTACCTCCCCTATATATGTATGGAGTGGAGTTTGCAACTGAACAGAAACTTTGTGTTCCGAACAAGATATGTGAAGGACGGCTTTCACACACAATTACTCTCAGAAGTGAGCATGTGGAGAGACGTTCGTTCATCTAGCACAAAAGGAACTGGTTGCAGGAGAAACTTTTACTCTGGTATCTCTGTCTGTTTCCTAGTGCTTTTTTGAAGTTACTGCAGTTTTCACTGTAAAACAGAATTGGAGCTCGTACCTCCCCATATATATGTATGGAGTGGAGTTGGCAACTGAAAAGAAACTTCGTGTTCCCAACATGCTAGGTGAAGGACGGCTTTCACACACATTTATCTCTCAGAACTGAGCATGTGGAGAGACGTTCGTTCATCTAGCACAAAAGGAACGGGTTGCAGGAGAAAATTTTACCCTGGATTCTCAGTCTGTTTCCTAGTGCTGGTTTGAAGTTACTGCAGTTTTCACTGTAAAATCGGGTTGGAGCTCGTACCTCCCCATATATAATTATGGAGTGGAGTTTGCAACTGAAAAGAAACTTTGTGATCCCAACAAGCTAGGTGAAGGACGGCTATCAAACACACTTATCTATCAGAACTGAGCATGTGCAGAGACGTTCGTTCATCTAGCACAAAGGGAACGGGTTGCAGGACAATCTTTTACTCTGGTATCTCTGTCTGTTTCCTAGTGCCTGTTTGAAGTTTCTGCAGTTTTCACTGTAAAACAGAATTGGAGCTCGGAACTCCTAATTTATATGTATGGAGTGGATTTCACAACTGAAAAGAAACATTGTGTTCCCAACCAGCTAGGTGAAGGACGGCTTTCACACACAATTATCTCTCTGAACTGAGCATGTGGAGAGACTTTCGTTCATCTAGCACAAAAGGAACGGGTTGCAGGAGAAACTTTTACCCTGGATTCTCAGTCTGTTTCCTAGTGCTGGTTTGAAGTTCCTACAGTTTCACTGTAAAACGGGGTTTGAGCTCGTACCTCCCCATATATATGTATGGAGTGGAGTTTGCATCTGAAAAGAAACTTTGTGTTCCCAACAAGCTAGGTGAAGGACGGCTTTCACACACACTTATCTCTCAGAACTGAGCATGTGGAGAGAAGTTCGTTCTTCTAGCACATAGGGAAAGGGTTGCAGGGGAAACTTTTACGCTGGTGTCTCAGTCTGTTTCCTACTGCCGGTTTGAAGTTACTGCAGTTTTCTCTGTAAAACCGATTTGGAGCTCGTACCTCTCCATACATATGAATGGAGTGGAGTTTGCAAGTGAATAGAAAATATGTGGTCCCAACAAGCTAGGTGAATTGCGGCTTTCACACACACGTATTTCTCTAATGAGCATGTGGAGAGACGTTCGTGCATCTAGCACAAAGGGAACGGTTTGCTGGAGAAAGTTTTTGTCTGGTTTTTCAGTCTGTTTCCTAGTGCTGGTTTGAAGTTACGGCAGTTTACACTGTAATACCGAGTTGGAGCTCGTACTTCCCCATATATATGTATGGTACTGGATTTTGCAACTGAAAAGAAACTTTGTGTTCCCAACAAGCTAGGTGAAGGACGGCTTTCACACACAATTATCTCACAGAAGTGAGCATGTGGAGAGACTTTCGTTCATCTAGCACAAAAGGAACGGGTTGCATGAGAAACTTTTACTCTGGTATCTCTGTCTGTTTCCTAGTTCCGGTTTGAAGTTCCTGCAGTTTTCAGTGTAAAACAGAATTGGAGCTCGTACCTCCCCTATATATGTATGGAGTGGAGTTTGCAACTGAAAAGAAACTTTGTGTTCCCAACAAGCTATGTGAAGGACGGCTTTCACACACACTTACTCTCAGAACTGAGCATGTGGAGAGACGTTCGTTCATCTAGCACAAAGGGAACTGGTTGCAGGAGAAACTTTTACACTGGTATCTCTCTCTGTTTCCTAGTGCCGGTTTGAAGTTCCTGCAGTTTTCACTGTAAAACAGAATTGGATCTCGGAACTCCTAATATATATGTATGGAGTGGATTTCGCAACTGAAAAGAAACTTTGTGTTCCCAACAAGCTAGGTGAAGGACGGCATTCACAAACACTTATCTCTCAGAACTGAGCATGTGGAGAGATATTCGTTCATCTAGCACAAAAGGAACGGGTTGCAGGAGAAATTTTTACCCTGGATTCTCAGTCTGTTTCCTAGTGCTGGTTTGAATTCACTGCAATTTTCACTGTAAAACAGTTTTGGAGCTCGTACATCCCCATATATATTTATGGAGAGGAGATTGCAACTGAAAAGAAATTTTGTGATCCCAACAAGTTAGGTGAAGGACGGCTTTCACACACACTTATCTCTCTGAACTGAGCATGTGGAGAGACGATTGTTCATCTAGCACAAAGGGAATTGGTTGCATTATAAACTATTACTCTGTTATCTCTGTCTTTTTCCTAGTGCCGGCTTGAAATTCCTGCAGTTTACACTGTAAAACAGAATTGGGGCTCGTACCTCCCCATATATATGTATGGAGTGGAGTTTACAACTGAAAAGATACTTGCGTTTCCAAAAAGATAGGTGAAGGACGGCTTTCACACACACTTTTTTCTCAGAACTGAGCATGTGAAGAGACTTTCGTTCATCTAGCACAAAGGGAACAAGTTGCAGGAGAAACATTTACGGTGGTTGCTCAGTCTGTTTCCTAGTGCCGGTTCGAAGTTCCTGCAGTTTTCACTGTAAAACGGAGTTGGAGCTCGTACCTCACCTATATATATGTATGGAGTGGAGTTTGCAAGTGAAAAGAAACTTTGTGTTCACAACAAGCTATGTGAAGGACGGCTTTCACTCACACATAACTCTCAGACCTGAGCATGTGGAGAGACGTTCGTTCATCTAGCACAAAGGGAACGGGTGGCATGAGAAACTTTTACTCTTGTTTCTCAGTCTGTTTCCTAGTGCCGGTTTGAAGTCCCTGCAGTTTTCACTGTAAAACAGTTTTGGAGCTAGTATCTACCCATATATATATATGGAGTGGAATTTGCTATTGAAAAGAAACTTTGTGTTCCCAACAAGCTAAGTGAAGGACGGTTTTAACACACACATCTCTCAGAACTAAGCGTTTGGAGAGACGTTCGTTCATCTAGAACAAAGGAACGGGTTGCAGGAGAATCTTTTACTCTGGTTTCTCAGTCTGTTTCCTAGTGCCGGTTTGAAGTTCCTGCAGTTTTCACTGTAAAACCGAGTTGGAGCTCGTACCTCACCTATATATATGTATGGATTGGAGTTTGTAACTGAAAAGAAACTTTGTGTTCCCAACAAGCTAGGTGAAGGACGGCTTTCACACACACTTATCTCTCAGACCTGAGCATGTGGAGAGACGTTCGTTCATCTAGCACAAAGGGAACGGGTGGCAGGAGAAACTTTTACTCTTGTTTCTCAGTCTGTTTCCTAGTGCCGGTTTGAAGTCCCTGCAGTTTTCACTGTAAAACAGTTTTGGAGCTAGTATCTACCCATATATATATATGGAGTGGAATTTGCTATTGAAAAGAAACTTTGTGTTCCCAACAAGCTAATTGAAGGACAGTTTTAACACACACATCTCTCAGAACTGAGCGTTTGGAGAGACGTTCATTCATCTAGAACAAAAGAACGGGTTGCAGGAGAATCTTTTACTCTGGTTTCTCAGTCTGTTTCCTAGTGCCGGTTTGAAGTTCCTGCAGTTTTCACTGTAAAACCGAGTTGGAGCTAGTAACTCCCCATATATATGTATGGTGTGGAGTTTGCAACTGAAAAGAAACTTTGTGTTCCCAACAAGCTAAGTGAAGGACGGTTTTAACACACACATCTCTCAGAACTGAGCATGTGGAGAGACGTTCGTTCATCTAGAACAAAAGAACGGGTTGCAGGAGAAACTTTTATACTGGTTTCTCAGTCTGTTTCCTAGTGCCGGTTTGAAGTTCCTGCAGTTTTCACTGTAAAACAGAATTGGAGCTCGTACCTCCCCATATATATGTATGGAGTGGAGTTTGCAACTGAAAAGAAACTTTTTGTTCCCCACAAGCTATGTGAAGGACGGCTTTCACACACAATTTTCTCTCAGATCTGAGCATGTGGAGAGACGTTCGTTCATCTAGCACAAACGGAACGGGTTGCAGGAGAAACTTTTATTCTGGTATCTCTGTCTGTTTCCTAGTGCCCGTTTGAATTTCCTGCAGTTTTCAGTGTAAAACTGAATTGGAGCTCGTACTTCCCCATATATATGGATGGAGTGGAGTTTGCAACTGAAAAGAATCTTTGTGTTCCCAACAAGCTAAGTGAAGGACGGCTTTCACACACACTTATCTCTCAGAACTGAGCATGTGGAGAGAAGTTCGTTCATCTAGCACAAAAGTAACGGGTTGCAGGAGAAACTTTTACCCTGGATTCTCAGTCTGTTTCCTAGTGCTGTTTTGAAGTTACTGCAGTTTTCACTGTAAAACCGGGTTGGAGCTCGTGCCACCCCATATATATTTATGGAGTGGAGTTTGCAACTGAAAAGTATCTTTGTGTTCCCAACAAGCTTGGTGAAGGACGGGTTTCACACACACTTATCTCTCAGATGTTAGCATGTGGAGAGACGTTCGTTCATCTAGCACAAAGGAAATGTATTGCATTATAAACTATTACTCCGGTATTTCTGTTTCCTAGTGCCGGCTTGAAGTTCCTGCAGTTTTCACTGTAAAACAGAATTGGAGCTCGTACCTCCCCATATATATGTATGGAGTGGAGTTTGCAACTGAAAAGGAATATTGTGTTCCCAACAAGCAAGATGAAGGACGGCATTCACACACAATTTCTCAGAACTGAGCATGTGGAGAGACTTTCGTTCATCTAGCACAAAGGGAACGGTTTGCAGGAGAAACTTTTTCTCTGGTTTCTCAGTCTTTTTCCTAGTGCCGGTTTGAAGTTCCTGCAGTTTTCACTGTAAACCCGATTTGGAGCTCGTACCTCCCCATATATATGTATGGAGTGGAGTTTGCAACTGTAAAGAAACTTTGTGTTCCCAACAATCTAGGTGAAGGACGGCTTTCACACACACTTATCTCTCAGAACTGAGCATGTGGACAGACGTTCGTTCATCTAGCACAAAGGGAACGGGTTGCAGGAGAAATTTTACTCTGCTTTCTCAGTCTCTTTCCTAGTGCCGCTTTGAAGTTCCTGCAGTTTTCACTGTAAAACCGAGTTGGAGTTCTACCTCCCCATATATATGTATGGTGTGGAGTTTGCAACTGAAAAGTAACTTTGTGTTCCCAACAATCTAGGTGAAGGACGGCTTTCACACACACTTATCTCTCAAAACTGAGCATGTGGAGAGACGTTCGTTCATCTAGCACAAAGAGAACAGGTTGCAGGAGATACTTTTACTCTGGTTTCTCAGTCTGTTTCCTAGTGCCGGTTTGAACTTCCTGCAGTTTTCACTGTAAAACAGCGTTGGAGCAAGTAACTCCCCATATATATGTATGGAGTGGAGATTGCAACTGAAAAGAAACTTTGTGTTCCCAACAAGCTAGGTGAAGGACATTTTTCACACACACATCTCTCAGAACTGAGCATGTGGAGAGAAGTTCGTTCATGTAGCACAAAAGAACGGGTTGCAGGAGAAACTTTTACTCTCGTTTCTCAGTCTTTTTCCTATTTCCTGTTTGTAGTTCCTGCAGTTTTCACTGTAAAACCGAGTTGGAGTTCTACCTCCCGATATATATGTATGGTGTGGAGTTTGCAACTGAAAAGAAACTTTGTGTTCCCAACAAGCTAGGTGAAGGACGGCTTTCACACACACTTATCTTTCAGAACTGAGCATGTGGAGAGACTTTCGTTCATCTAGCACAAAAGGAACGGGTTGCAGGAGAAACTTTTACCCTGGATTCTCAGTCTGTTTCCTAGTGCTGTTTTGAAGTTACTGCAGTTTTCAATGTAAAACCCGGTTGGAGCTCGTAATTACCCATATATATTTTTGGAGTGGAGTTTGCAACTGAAGAGAAACTTTGTGATACCAACAAGCTAGGTGAAGGACGGCTTTCACACACACATCTCTCAGAACTCAACATGTGGAGAGACGTTCGTTCATCTAGCAAAAAAGAACGCTTTGCAGGAGAAACTTTTACTCTGGTTTCTCAGTGTGTTTTTTAGTGCCGGTTTGAAGTTTCTGCAGTTTCCACTGTAAAACCGAGTTGGAGCTCGTACCTCCCCATATATATGTGTGGATTGGAGTTTGCAACTGAAAAGAAACTTTGTGTTCCCAACAGCTAGGTGAAGGAAGGCTTTCACACACACTTATCTCTCAGAAATGAGCATGTGGAGAGTCGTTCGTTCATCTAGCACAAAAGGAACGGGTTGCTGGAGAAACTTTTACCCTGGATTCTCAGTCTGTTTCCTAGTGGTGGTTTGAAATTACTGCAGTATTCACTGTAAAACGGAGTTGGAGCTCGTACCTCCCTATATATATGTATGGATTGGAGTTTGCAACTGAAAAGAAACATTGGGTTCCCAACAAGCTAGGTGAAGGACGGCTTTCACACACACTTATCTCTCAGACCTGAGCATGTGGAGAGACGTTCGTTCATCTAGCACAAAGGGAACGGTTGGCAGGAGAAACTTTTACTCTTGTTTCTCAGTCTGTTTCCTAGTGCCGGTTTGAAGTCCCTGCAGTTTTCACTGTAAAAAAGTTTTGGAGCTAGTATCTACCCATATATATATATGGAGTGGAATTTGCTATTGAAAAGAAACTTTGTGTTCCCAACAAGCTAAGTGAAGGACGGTTTTAACACACACATCTCTCAGAACTGAGTGTTTGGAGAGACGTTCGTTCATCTAGAACAAAAGAACGGGTTGCAGGAGAATCTTTTACTCTGGTTTTTCAGTCTGTTTCCTAGTGCCGGATTGAAGTTCCTGCAGTTTTCACTGTAAAACCGCGTTGGAGCTAGTAACTCCCCATATATATGTATGGTGTGGAGTTTGCAACTGAAAAGAAACTTTGTGTTCCCAACAAGCTAAGTGAAGGACGGTTTTAACACACACATCTCTCAGAACTGAGCATGTGGAGAGACGTTCGTTCATCTAGAACAAAAGAACGGGTTGCAGGAGAAACTTTTATTCTGGTTTCTCAGTCTGTTTCCTAGTGCCGGTGTGAAGTTCCAGCAGTTTTCACTGTAAAACAGAATTGGAGAACGTACCTCCCTATATATATGTATCGAGTGGATTTTGCAACTGAAAAGATACTTTGTGTTCCCAAAAAGCTAGGTGAAGGACAGCTTTCACACACACATTTCTCTCAGAACTGAGCATGTGGAGAGACGATCGTTCATCTATCACAAAGGGAACGGGTTGCAGAAGAAACTTTTACTGTGGTCTCTTAGTCTGTTTCCTAGTGCCGCTTTGAAGTTCCTACAAATTTCACTGTAAAACCGCGTTTGAGATAGTGCATCCCCATATATATGTAAGGGGTGGAGTTGGCAACTTAAAAGAAAGTTTGTGTTCCCAACAAGCTAGGTGAAGGACAGTTTTCACACTCACATCTCTCAGAACTGAGCATGTGGAGAGACGTTCGTTCATCTAGAACAAAGGGAACGGGTTGCAGAAGAAACTTTTACTGTGGTATCTCTGTCTGTTTCCTAGTGCCTGTTTGAAGTTCCTGCAGTTTTCACTGTAAAATTGATTTGGAGCTCGTACCTCCCCATATATATGTATGGAGTGGAGTTTGCAACTGAAAAGAAACTTTGTGTTCCCAACAAGCTAGGTGAAGGACGGCTTTTACACACCCTTATCTCTCAGAAGTGAGCAAGTGGAGAGACGTTCGATCATCTAGCACAAAGGGAACGGGTTGCAGAAGAAACTTTTACTCTGCTATCTCTGTCTGTTTCCTAGTGCCGGTTTGAAGTTCCTGCAGTTTTCAATGTAAAACAGAATTGGAGCTCGTACCTCCCCATATATATGTATGGAGTGAAGTTTGCAACTGAAAAGAAACTTTGTGTTCCCAACAAGCTAGGTGAAGGACGGCTATCAAACACACTTATCTATCAGAACTGAGCATGTGGAGAGACTTTCGTTCATCTAGCACAAAGGGAACGGGTTGCAGGAGAAAATTTAACTCTGGTTTCTCAGTCTGTTTCCTTTTGTCGGTTTGAAATTCCTGCAGTTTTCACTGTAAAACCGAGTTGGAGTCTTACCTCCCCATATATATGTATGGAGTGGAGTTTGCAACTGAAAAGAAACTTTGTTTTCCCAACAAGCTAGGTGAAGGACGGCTTTCACACACACTTATCTCTCAGAACTGAGCATGTGGATAGATATTCGTTCATCTATCACAAAAGGAACGGGTTGCAGGAGAAATTTTTACCATGGATTCTCAGTCTGTTTCCTAGTGCTGGTTTGAATTCACTGCAGTTTTCACTGTAAAACCGTTTTGGAGCTCGTACATCCCCATATATATTTATGGAGAGGAGATTGCAACTGAAAAGAAACTTTGTGATCCCAACAAGTTAGGTTGACGGCTTTCACACACACTTTTTTCTCAGAACTGCGCATGTGGAGAGACTTTCGTTCATCTAGCACAAAGGGAACAAGTTGCAGGAGAAACATTTACGGTGGTTTCTCAGTCTGTTTCCTAGTGCCTGTTTGAATTTCCTACAATTTTCACTGTAAAACCGCGTTGGAGCTAGTACCTCCCCATATATATATATGGTGTGGAGTTTGCAACTGAAAAGAAACTTTGTGTTCCCAACAAGCTAGGTGAAGGACAGCTTTAACACACACATCTCTCAGAACTGAGCATGTGGAGAGACGTTCGTTCATCTAGCACAAAGGGAACGGGTTGCAGGAGAAACTTTTACTCTGGTTTCTCAGTCTGTTTCCTAGTGCCGGTTTGAAGTTCCTGCAGTTTTCACTGTAAAACCGAGTTGGAGCTCTTACCTCACCTATATATATGTATGGAGTGGAGTTTGCAAGTGAAAGGAAACTTTGTGTTCGCAACAAGCTATGTGAAGGACGGCTTTCACACACACTTATCTCTCAGACCTGAGCATGTGGAGAGACGTTCGTTCATCTAGCACAAAGGGAACGGGTGGCAGGAGAAACTTTTACTCTTGTTTCTCAGTCTGTTTCCTAGTGCCGGTTTGAAGTCCCTGCAGTTTTCACTGTAAAACAGTTTTGGAGCTAGTATCTACCCATATATATATATGGAGTGGAATTTGCTATTGAAAAGAAACTTTGTGTTCCCAACAAGCTAAGTGAAGGACGGTTTTAACACACACATCTCTCAGAACTAAGCGTTTGGAGAGACGTTCGTTCATCTAGAACAAAAGAAGGGGTTGCAGGAGAATCTTTTACTCTGGTTTCTCAGTCTGTTTCCTATTGCCGTTTTGAAGTTCCTGCAGTTTTCACTGTAAAACCGAGTTGGAGCTCGTACCTCACCTATATATATGTATGGAGTGGAGTTTGTAACTGAAAAGAAACTTTGTGTTCCCAACAAGCTATGTGAAGGACGGCTTTCACACACACTTATCTCTCAGACCTGAGCATGTGGAGAGAGGTTCGTTCATTTAGCACAAAGGGAACGGGTGGCATGAGAAACTTTTACTCTTGTTTCTCAGTCTGTTTCCTAGTGCCGGTTTGAAGTCCCTGCAGTTTTCACTGTAAAACAGTTTTGGAGCTAGTATCTACCCATATATATATATGGAGTGGAATTTGCTATTGAAAAGAATCTTTGTGTTCCCAACAAGCTAAGTGAAGGACGGTTTTAACACACACATCTCTCAGAACTAAGCGTTTGGAGAGACGTTCGTTCATCTAGAACAAAGGAACGGGTTGCAGGAGAATCTTTTACTCTGGTTTCTCAGTCTGTTTCCTAGTGCCGGTTTGAAGTTCCTGCAGTTTTCACTGTAAAACCGAGTTGGAGCTCGTACCTCACCATATATATGTATGGATTGGAGTTTGTAACTGAAAAGAAACTTTGTGTTCCCAACAAGCTAGATGAAGGACGGCTTTCACACACACTTATCTCTCAGACCTGAGCATGTGGAGAGACGTTCGTTCATCTAGCACAAAGGGAACGGGTGGCAGGAGAAACTTTTACTCTTGTTTCTCAGTCTGTTTCCTAGTGCCGGTTTGAAGTCCCTGCAGTTTTCACTGTAAAACAGAATTGGAGCTCGTACCTCCCCATATATATGTATGGAGTGGAGTTTGCAACTGAAAAGAAACATTTTGTTCCCCACAAGCTATGTGAAGGACGGCTTTCACACTCAATTATCTCTCAGAACTGAGCATGTGGAGAGACGTTCGTTCATTTACCACAAAGGGAACGGTTTGCAGGAGAAACTTTTACTCTGGTATCTCTGTCTGTTTCCTAGTGCCGGTTTGAATTTCCTGAGGTTTTCACTGTAAAAGAGAATTGGAGCTCATACCTCCCCATATATATGTATGGAGTGGAGTTTGCAACTGAAAAGTATCTTTGTGTTCCCAACAAGCTTGGTGAAGGACGGGTTTCACACACACTTATCTCTCAGACGTTAGCATGTGGAGAGACGTTCATTCATCTAGCACAAAGGAAATGTATTGCATTATAAACTATTACTCTGGTATTTCTGTTTCCTAGTGCCGGCTTGAAGTTCCTGCAGTTTTCACTGTAAAACAGAATTGGAGCTCGTACCTCCCCATATATATGTATGGAGTGGAGTTTGCAACTGAAAAGGAATATTGTGTTCACAACAAGCTAGATGAAGGACGGCATTCACTCTCAATTTCTCAGAACTGAGCATGTGGAGAGAAGTTCGTTCATCTAGCACAATTGGAACAGGTTGCAGGAGAAACATTTACTGTGGTTTCTTAGTCTGTTTCCTAGTGCCGGTATGAAGTTCCTACAATTTTCACTGTAAAACCGCGTTGGAGCTAGTACCTCCCCATATATATATATGGTGTGGAGTTTGCAACTGAAAAGAAACTTTGTGTTCCCAACAAGCTAGGTGAAGGACAGCTTTCACACACACATTTCTCAGAACTGAGCATGTGGAGAGAAGTTCGTTCATCTAGCACAAAGACAACTGTTTGCAGAAGAAACTTTTACTCTGGTTTCTCAGTCTGTTTCCTAGTGCCAGTTTGAAGTTCCTGCAGTTTTCACTGTAAAACCGAGTTGGAGCTCGTACCTCCCCATATATATGTATGGAATGGAGTTTGCAACTGAAAAGAATCTTTGTGTTCCCAACAAGCTATGTGAAGGTCGGCTTTCACACACACTTATCTCTCAGAACTGAGCATGTGGACAGACGTTCGTTCATCTAGCACAAAGGGAACGGGTGGCAGGAGAAACTTTTACTCTTGTTTCACAGTCTGTTTCCTAGTGCCGGTTTGAAGTTACTGCAGTTTTCACTGTAAAATCGAGTTGGAGCTCGTACCTCCCCATATATATGTATGGAGTGGAGATTGCAACTGAAAAGAATCTTTGTGTTCCCAACAAGCTTGGTGAAGGACGGCTTTCACACACACTTATCTCTCAGAACTGAGCATGTGGAGAGACTTTCGTTCATCTAGCACAAAGGGAACGGTTTGCAGGAGAAACTTTTTCTCTGGTTTCTCAGTCTTTTTCCTAGTGCCGGTTTGAAGTTCCTGCAGTTTTCACTGTAAACCCGATTTGGAGCTCGTACCTCCCCATATATATGTATGGAGTGGAGTTTGCAACTGTAAAGAAACTTTGTGTTCCCAACAATCTAGGTGAAGGACGGCTTTCACACACACTTATCTCTCAGAACTGAGCATGTGGACAGACGTTCGTTCATCTAGCACAAAGGGAACGGGTTGCAGGAGAAACTTTTACTCTGTTTTCTCAGTCTCTTTCCTAGTGCCGTTTTGAAGTTCCTGCAGTTTTCACTGTAAAACCGAGTTGGAGTTCTACCTCCCCATATATATGTATGGTGTGGAGTTTGCAACTGAAAAGAAACTTTGTGTTCCCAACAATCTATGTGAAGGACGGCTTTCACACACACTTATCTCTCAAAACTGAGCATGTGGTGAGACGTTCGTTCATCTAGCACAAAGAGAACAGGTTGCAGGAGATACTTTTACTCTGGTTTCTCAGTCTGTTTCCTAGTGCCGGTTTGAAGTTCCTGCAGTTTTCACTGTAAAACAGCGTTGGAGCTAGTAACTCCCCATATATATGTATGGTGTGGAGTTTGCAACTGAAAAGAATCTTTGTGTTCCCAAAAGCTAGGTGAAGGACAGCTTTCACACACACATCTCTCAGAACTGAGCATGTGGAGAGACGTTCGTTCATCTAGAACAAAAGAACGGGTTGCAGGAGGAACTTTTAATCTGGTTTCTCAGTCTGTTTCCTATTGCCGGTTTGAAGTTCCTACAATTTTCACCCTAAAACCGCGTTGGAGCTAGTACCTCCCCATATATATGTATGGAGTGGAGATTGCAACTGAAAAGAAACTTTGTGTTCCCAACAAGCTAGGTGAAGGACATTTTTCACACACACATCTCTCAGAACTGAGCATGTGGAGAGAAGTTCGTTCATCTAGCACAAAAGAATGTGTTGCAGGAGAAACTTTTACCCTGGATTCTCAGTCTGTTTCCTAGTGCTGTTTTGAAGTTACTGCAGTTTTCAATGTAAAACCCGGTTGGATCTAGTAATTACAAATATATATATTTGGAGTGGAGTTTGCAACTGAAAAGAAACTTTGTGATACCAACAAGCTAGGTGAAGGACGGCTTTCACACACACATCTCTCAGAACTCAACATGTGGAGAGACGTTCGTTCATCTAGCACAAAAGAACGGGTTGCAGGAGAAACTTTTACTCTGGTTTCTCAGTGTGTTTTTTAGTGCCGGTTTGAAGTTTCTGCAGTTTCCACTGTAAAACCGAGTTGGAGCTCGTACCTCCCCATATATATGTATGGAGTGGAGTTTGCAACTGAAAAGAAACTTTGTGTTCCCAACAGCTAGGTGAAGGACGGCTTTCACACACACTTATCTCTCAGAACTGAGCATGTGGAGAGTCGTTCGTTCATCTAGCACCAAAGGAACGGGTTGCTGGAGAAACTTTTACCCTCGATTCTCAGTCTGTTTCGTAGTGGTGGTTTGAAATTAATGCAGTATTCACTGTAAAACCAAGTTGGAGCTCGTACCTCCCTATATATATGTATGGATTGGAGTTTGCAACTGAAAAGAAACTTTGGGTTCCCAACAAGCTAGGTGAAGGACGGCTTTCACACACACTTATCTCTCAGAAATGAGCAAGTGGAGAGACTTTCGTTCAACTAGCACAAAGGGAACGGGTTGCAGGAGAAACTTTTACTCTGGTATCCCTGTCTGTTTCCTAGTGCCGGTTTGAAGTTCCAGCAGTTTTCACTGTAAAACAGAATTGGAGCTCGTACCTCCCTATATATATGTATGGAGTGGATTTTGCAACTGAAAAGAAACTTTGTGTTCCCAACAAGCTTGGTGAAGGACAGCATTCACACACACTTTTCTCTCACAACTGAGCATGTGGAGAGACGTTCGTTCATCTAGCACAAAGGGAACGGGTTGCAGAAGAAACTTTTTCTGTGGTTTCTTAATCTGTTTCCTAGTGCCGCTTTGAAGTTCCTACAATTTTCACTGTAAAACCGCGTTTGAGATAGTACATCCCCATATATATGTAAGGGGTGGAGTTGGCAACTTAAAAGAAAGTTTGTGTTCCCAACAGGATAGATGACGGACGGCTTTCACACACACTTTTTTCTCAGAACTCAACATGTGGAGAGACTTTCGTTCATCTAGCACAAAGTGAACGGTTGGCAGGAGAAACTTTTACTCTTGTTTCTCAGTCTGTTTCCTAGTGCTGGTTTGAAGTCCCTGCAGTTTTCACTGTAAAACCGCGTTGGAGCTAGTAACTCCCCATATATATGTATGGTGTGGAGTTTGCAACTGAAAAGAAACTTTGTGTTCCCAACAAGCTAAGTGAAGGACGGTTTTAACACACACATCTCTCAGAACTGAGCATTTGGAGAGACGTTCGTTCATCTAGAACAAAAGAACGGGTTGCAGGAGAAACTTTTATTCTGGTTTCTCAGTCTGTTTCCTAGTGCCGGTTTGAAGTTCCTGCAGTTTTCACTGTAAAACAGAATTGGAGCTCGTACCTCCCCATATATATGTATGGAGTGGATTTTGCAACTGAAAAGAAACTTTTTGTTCCCCACAAGCTAGGTTAAGGACGGCTTTCACACACAATTATCTCTCAGAACTGAGCATGTGGAGAGACGTTCGTTCATCTAGCACAAACGGAACGGGTTGCAGGAGAAACTTTTACTCTGGTATCTCTGTCTGTTTCCTAGTGCCTGTATGAAGTTCCTGCAGTTTTCAGTGTAAAACTGAATTGGAGCTCGTACTTCCCCATATATATGTATGGAGTGGAGTTTGCAACTGAAAAGACACTTTGTGTTCCCAACAAACTAGGTGAAGGACGGCTTTCACACACACTTATCTCTCAGAAGTGAGCATGTGGAGAGACGTTCGTTCATCTAGCACAAAGGGAACGGTTTGCAGGAGAAACTTTTACTCTGGTATGTCTGTCTGTTTCCTAGTGCCTGTTTGAATTTCCTGAGGTTTTCACTGTAAAAGAGAATTGCAGCTTGTACCTCCCCATATATATGTATGGAGTGCAGTTTGCAACTGAAAAGAAACTTTTTGTTCCCCACAAGCTAGGTTAAGGACGGCTTTCACACACAATTATCTCTCAGAACTGAGCATGTGGAGAGACGTTCGTTCATCTAGAACAAACGGAACGGGTTGCAGGAGAAACTTTTACTCTGGTATCTCTGTCTGTTTCCTAGTGCCTGTTTGAAGTTCCTGCAGTTTTCAGTGTAAAACTGAATTGGAGCTCGTACTTCCCCATATATATGGATGGAGTGGAGTTTGCAACTGAAAAGAATCTTTGTGTTCCCAACAAGCTAGGTGAAGGACGGCTTTCACACACACTTATCTCTCAGAACTGAGCATGTGGAGAGACGTTCGTTCATCTAGCACAAAACTAACGGGTTGCAGGAGAAACTTTTACCCTGGATTCTCAGTCTGTTTCCTAGTGCTGTTTTGAAGTTACTGCAGTTTTCACTGTAAAACTGGGTTGGAGCTCGTGCCTCCCCATATATATTTATGGAGTGGAGTTTGCAACTGAAAAGTATCTTTGTGTTCCCAACAAGCTTGGTGAAGGACGGCTTTCACACACACTTATCTCTCAGAAGTGAGCATGTGGAGAGACGTTCGTTCATCTAGCACAAAGGAAATGTATTGCATTATAAACTATTACTCTGGTATTTCTGTTTCCTAGTGCCGGCTTGAAGTTCCTGCAGTTTTCACTGTAAAACAGAATTGGAGCTCGTACCTCCCCATATATATGTATGGAGGGGAGTTTGCAACTGAAAAGGAACATTGTGTTCCCAACAAGCTAGATGAAGGACGGCATTCACACTCACTTTCTCAGAACTAAGCATGTGGAGAGAAGTTCTTTCATCTAGCACAATGGGAACAGGTTGCAGGAGAATCATTTACTGTGGTTTCTCATTCTGTTTCCTACTGCCGGTATGAAGTTCCTACAATTTTCACTGTAAAACCGCGTTGGAGCTAGTACATCCCCATATATATATATGGTGTGGAGTTTGCAACTGAAAAGAAATTTTGTGTTCCCAACAAGCTAGGTGAAGGACAGCTTTCACACACACATTACTCAGAACTGAGCATGTGGAGAGAAGTTCGTTCATCTAGCACAAAGACAACTGTTTGCAGAAGAAACTTTTTCTCTGGTTTCTCAGTCTGTTTCCTAGTGCCGGTTTGAAGATCCTGCAGTTTTCACTGTAAAACAGAGTTGGAGCTCTTACCTCCCCATATATATGTATGGAGTGGAGTTTGCAACTGAAAAGAATCTTTGTGTTCCCAACAAGCTTGGTGAAGGACGGCTTTCACACACACTTATCTCTCAGAACTGAGCATGTGGAGAGACTTTCGTTCATCTAGCACAAAGGGAACGGTTTGCAGGAGAAACTTTTTCTCTGGTTTCTCAGTCTGTTTCCTAGTGCCGGTTTGAAGTTCCTGCAGTTTTCACTGTAAACCCGATTTGGAGCTCGTACCTCCCCATATATATGTATGGAGTGGAGTTTGCAACTGAAAAGAAACTTTGTGTTCCCAACAAGCTAGGTGAAGGACGGCTTTCACACACACTTATCTCTCAGAAATGAGCATGGGGACAGACGTTCGTTCATCTAGCACAAAGGGAACGGGTTGCAGGAGAAACTTTTACTCTGGTTTCTCAGTCTCTTTCCTAGTGCCGGTTTGAAGTTCCTGCAGTTTTCACTGTAAAACCGAGTTGGAGTTCTACCTCCCCATATATATGTATGGTATGGAGTTTGCAACTGAAAAGAAACTTTGTGTTCCCAACAAGCTGTTTGAAGGACGGCTTTCACACACATTTATCTCTCAAAACTGAGCATGTGGAGAGACGTTCGTTCATCTAGCACAAAGAGAACAGGTTGCAGGAGATACTTTTACTCTGGTTTCTCAGTCTGTTTCCTAGTGCCGATTTGAAGTTCCTGCAGTTTTCACTGTAAAACAGCGTTGGAGCTAGTAACTCCCCATATATATGAATGGTGTGGAGTTTGCAACTGAAAAGAATCTTTGTGTTCCCAAAAGCTAGGTGAAGGACAGCTTTCAAACACACATCTCTCAGAACTGAGCATGTGGAGAGACGTTCGTTCATCTAGAACAAAAGAACGGGTTGCAGGAGAAACTTTTAATCTGGTTTCTCAGTCTGTTTCCTATTGCCGGTTTGAAGTTCCTACAATTTTCACCCTAAAACCGCGTTGGAGCTAGTACCTCCCCATATATATGTATGGAGTGGAGATTGCAACTGAAAAGAAACTTTGTGTTCCCAACAAGCTATGTGAAGGACATTTTTCACACACACATCTCTCAGAACTGAGCATGTGGAGAGAAGTTCGTTCATGTAGCACAAAAGAACGGGTTGCAGGAGAAACTTTTACTCTCGTTTCTCAGTCTTTTTCCTATTGCCTCTTTGTAGTTCCTGCAGTTTTCACTGTAAAACAGAATTGGAGCTCATACATCCCTATATATATGTATGGAGTGGATTATGCAACTGAAAAGAAACTTTGTGTTCCCAACAAGCTAGGTGAAGGACAGCATTCACACACACTTTTCTCTCAGAACTGAGCATGTGGAGAGACGTTCGTTCATCTAGCACAAAGGGAACGGGTTGCAGAAGAAACTTTTAGTGTGGTTTCTTAGTCTGTTTCCTAGTGCCGCTTTGAAGTTCCTACAATTTTCACTGTAAAACCGCGTTTGAGATAGTACATCCCCATATATATTTAAGGGGTGGAGTTGGCAACTTAAAAGAAAGTTAGTGTTCCCAACAAGATAGATTAAGGACGGCTTTCACACACACATTTTTCTCAGAACTCAACATGTGGAGAGACTTTCGTTCATCTAGCACAAAGGGAACGGGTGGCAGGAGAAACTTTTACTCTTGTTTCTCAGTCTGTTTCCTAGTGCCGGTTTGTAGTCCCTGCAGTTTTCACTGTAAAACAGTTTTGGAGCCAGTATCTACCCATATATATATATGGAGTGGAATTTGCTATTGAAAAGAAACTTTGTTTTCCCAACAAGCTAAGTGAAGGACGGTTTTAACACACACATCTCTCAGAACTGAGCCTTTGGAGAGACGTTCGTTCATCTAGAACAAAAGAACGGGTTGCAGGAGAATCTTTACTCTGGTTTCTCAGTCTGTTTCCTAGTGCCGGTTTGAAGTTCCTGCAGTTTTCACTGTAAAACCGCGTTGGAGCTAGAAACTCCCCATATATATGTATGGTGTGGAGTTTGCAACTGAAAAGAAACTTTGTGTTCCCAACAAGCTAAGTGAAGGACGGTTTTAACACACACATCTCTCAGAACTGAGCATTTGGAGAGACGTTCGTTCATCTAGAACAAAAGAACGGGTTGCAGGAGAAACTTTTATTCTGGTTTCTCAGTCTGTTTCCTAGTGCCGGTTTGAAGTTCCTGCAGTTTTCACTGTAAAACAGAATTGGAGCTCGTACCTCCCCATATATATGTATGGAGTGGAGTTTGCAACTGAAAAGAAACTATTTGTTCCCCACAAGCTAGGTGAAGGACGGCTTTCACACACAATTATCTCTCAGAACTGAGCATGTGGAGACACGTTCGTTCATCTAGCACAAACGGAACGGGTTGCAGGAGAAACTTTTACTCTGGTATCTCTGTCTGTTTCCTAGTGCCCGTTTGATGTTCCTGCAGTTTTCAGTGTAAAACTGAATTGGAGCTCGTACTTCCCCATATATATGTATGGAGTGGAGTTTGCAACTGAAAAGAATCTTTGTGTTCCCAACAAGCTAGGTGAAGGACGGCTTTCACACACACTTATCTCTCAGAAGTGAGCATGTGGAGAGACGTTTGTTCATCTAGCACAAAGGAAATGTATTGCATTATAAACTATTACTCTGGTATTTCTGTTTCCTAGTGCCGGCTTGAAATTCCTGCAATTTTCACTGTAAAACAGAATTGGAGCTCGTACCTCCCCATATATATGTATGGAGTGGAGTTTGCCACTGAAAAGGAACATTGTGTTCCCAACAAGCTAGGTGAAGGACAGCTTTCACACACACATTACTCAGAACTGAGGATGAGGAGAGAAGTTCGTTCATCTAGCACAAAGACAACTGTTTGCAGAAGAAACTTTTACTCTGGTTTCTCAGTCTGTTTCCTAGTGCCGGTTTGAATTTCCTGCAGTTTTCACTGTAAAACAGAGTTGGAGCTCGTACCTCCCCATATATATGTATGGAGTGGAGTTTGCTACTGAAAAGAAACTTTGTGTTCCCAACAAGCTATGTGAAGGACGGCTTTCACACACACTTATCTCTCAGAACTGAGCATGTGGACAGACGTTCGTTCATCTAGCACAAAGGGAACGGGTGGCAGGAGAAACTTTTACTCTTGTTTCACAGTCTGTTTCCTAGTGCCGGTTTGAAGTTACTGCAGTTTTCACTGTAAAACCGAGTTGGAGCTCGTACCTCCCTATATATATGTATGGAGTGGAGTTTGCAACTGAAAAGAAACTTTGGGTTCCCAACAAGCTAGGTGAAAGACAACATTCACACATACATTTCTCTCAGAACTGAGCATGTGGAGAGACGTTCGTTCATCTAGCACAAAGGGAACGGGTTGCAGGAGAAACTTTTACTCTGGTATCTCTGTCTGTTTCCTAGTGCCGGTTTGAAGTTCCAGCAGTTTTCACTGTAAAACAGAATTGGAGCTCGTTCCTCCCTATATATATGTATGGAGTGGATTTTGCAACTGAAAAGAAACTTTGTGTTCCCAACAATCTAGGTGAAGGACAGCATTCACACACACTTTTCTCTCAGAACTGAGCATGTGGAGAGACGTTCGTTCATCTAGCACAAAGGGAACGGGTTGCAGAAGAAACTTTTACTGTGGTTTCTTAGTCTGTTTCCTAGTGCCGCTTTGAAGTTCCTACAATTTTCACTGGAAAACCGCGTTTGAGATAGTACATCCCCATATATATGTAAGGGGTGGAGTTGGCAACTTAAAAGAAAGTTAGTGTTCCCAACAAGATAGATGACGGACGGCTTCCACACACACTTTTTTCTCCGAACTCAACATGTGGAGAGACTTTCGTTCATCTAGCACAAAGGGAACGGGTGGCAGGAGAAACTTTTACTCTTGTTTCTCAGTCTGTTTCCTAGTGCCGGTTTGTAGTCCCTGCAGTTTTCACTGTAAAACAGTTTTGGAGCCAGTATCTTCCCATATATATATATGGAGTGGAATTTGCTATTGAAAAGAAACTTTGTTTTCCCAACAAGCTAAGTGAAGGACGGTTTTAACACAGACATCTCTCAGAACTGAGCATTTGGAGAGACGTTCGTTCATCTAGAACAAAAGAACGGGTTGCAGGAGAATCTTTTACTCTGGTTTCTCAGTCTGTTTCCTAGTGCTGGTATGAAGTTCCTGCAGTTTTCACTGTAAAACCGCGTTGGAGCTAGTAACTCCCCATATATATGTATGGTGTGGAGTTTGCAACTGAAAAGAAACTTTGTGTTCCCAACAAGCTAAGTGAAGGACGGTTTTAACACACACATCTCTCAGAACTGAGCATTTGGAGAGACGTTCGTTCATCTAGAACAAAAGAAAGGGTTGCAGGAGAAACTTTTATTCTGGTTTCTCAGTCTTTTTCCGAGTGCCGGTTTGAAGTTCCTGCAGTTTTCACTGTAAAACAGAATTGGAGCTCGTACCTCCCCATATATATGTATGGAGTGGAGTTTGCAACTGAAAAGAAACTATTTGTTCCCCACAAGCTAGGTGAAGGACGGCTTTCACACACAATTATCTCTCAGAACTGAGCATGTGGAGACACGTTCGTTCATCTAGCACAAACGGAACGGGTTGCAGGAGAAACTATTACTCTGGTATCTCTGTCTGTTTCCTAGTGCCCGTTTGATGTTCCTGCAGTTTTCAGTGTAAAACTGAATTGGAGCTCGTACTTCCCCATATATATGGATGGAGTGGAGTTTGCAACTGAAAAGAATCTTTGTGTTCCCAACAAGCTAGGTGAAGGACGGCTTTCACACACACTTATCTCTCAGAAGTGAGCATGTGGAGAGACGTTCGTTCATCTAGCACAAAGGGAACGGTTTGCAGGAGAAACTATTACTCTGGTATGTCTGTCTGTTTCCTAGTGCCTGTTTGAATTTCCTGAGGTTTTCACTGTAAAAGAGAATTGGAGCTCGTACCTCCCCATATATATGTATGGAGTGGAGTTTGCAACTGAAAACAAACTTTGTGTTCCCAACAAGCTAGGTGAAGGACGGCTTTCACACACACTTATCTCTCAGAACTGAGCATGTGGAGAGACGTTCGTTCATCTAGCACAAAAGTAACGGGTTGCAGGAGAAACTTTATCCCTGGATTCTCAGTCTGTTTCCTAGTGCTGTTTTGAAGTTACTGCAGTTTTCACTGTAAAACTGGGTTGGAGCTCGTGCCTCCCCATATATATTTATGGAGTGGAGTTTGCAACTGAAAAGTATCTTTGTGTTCCCAACAAGCTTGTTGAAGGACGGCTTTCACACACACTTATCTCTCAGAAGTGAGCATGTGGAGAGACGTTCGTTCATCTAGCACAAAGGAAATGTATTGCATTATAAACTATTACTCTGGTATTTCTGTTTCCTAGTGCCGGCTTGAAATTCCTGCAGTTTTCACTGTAAAACAGAATTGGAGCTCGTACCTCCCCATATATATGTATGGAGTGGAGTTTGCAACTGAAAAGGAACATTGTGTTCCCAACAAGCTAGGTGAAGGACAGCTTTCACACACACATTACTCAGAACTGAGCATGAGGAGAGAAGTTCGTTCATCTAGCACAAAGACAGCTGTTTGCAGAAGAAACTTTTACTCTGGTTTCTCAGTCTGTTTCCTAGTGCCGGTTTGAATTTCCTGCAGTTTTCACTGTAAAACAGAGTTGGAGCTCGTACCTCCCCATATATATGTATGGAGTGGAGTTTGCTACTGAAAAGAAACTTTGTGTTCCCAACAAGCTATGTGAAGGACGGCTTTCACACACACTTATCTCTCAGAACTGAGCATGTGGACAGACGTTCGTTCATCTAGCACAAAGGGAACCGGTGGCAGGAGAAACTTTTACTCTTGTTTCACAGTCTGTTTCCTAGTGCCGGTTTGAAGTTACTGCAGTTTTCACTGTAAAACCGTGTTGGAGCTCGTACGTCCCTATATATATGTATGGAGTGAAGTTTGCAACTGAAAAGAAACTTTGGGTTCCTAACAAGCTAGGTGAAGGACAGCATTCACACACACTTTTCTCTCAGAACTGAGCATGTGGAGAGACGTTCGTTCACCTAGCACAAAGGAACGGGTTGCAGGAGAAACTTTTACTCTGGTATCTCTGTCTGTTTCCTAGTGCCGGTTTGAAGTTCCAGCAGTTTTCACTGTAAAACAGAATTGGAGCTCGTACCTCCCTATATATATGTATGGAGTGGATTTTGCAACTGAAAAGAAACTTTGTGTTCCCAACAAGCTAGGTGAAGGACAGCATTCACACACACTTTTCTCTCAGAACTGAGCATGTGGAGAGACGTTCGTTCATCTAGCACAAAGGGAACGGGTTGCAGAAGAAACTTTTACTGTGGTTTCTTAGTCTGTTTCCTAGTGCCGCTTTGAAGTTCCTACAATTTTCACTGTAAAACCGCGTTTGAGATAGTACATCCCCATATATATGTAAGGGGTGGAGTTGGCAACTTAAAAGAAAGTTTGTGTTCCCAACAAGATAGATGACGGACGGCTTTCACACACACTTTTTTCTAAGAACTCAACATGTGGAGAGACATTCGTTCATCTAGCACAAAGGGAACGGGTGGCAGGAGAAACTTTTACACTTGTTTGTCAGTCTGTTTCCTAGTGCCGGTTTGAAGTCCCTGCAGTTTTCACTGTAAAACAGTTTTGGAGCTAGTATCTACCCATATATATATATGGAGTGGAATTTGCTATTGAAAAGAAACTTTGTTTTCCCAACAAGCTAAGTGAAGGACGGTTTTAACACACACATCTCTCAGAACTGAGCATTTGGAGAGACGTTCGTTCATCTAGAACAAAAGAACGGGTTGCAGGAGAATCTTTTACTCTGGTTTCTCAGTCTGTTTCCTAGTGCCGGTTTGAAGTTCCTGCAGTTTTCACTGTAAAACCGCGTTGGAGCTTGTAACACCCCATATATATGTATGGTGTGGAGTTTGCAACTGAAAAGAAATTTTGTGTTCCCAACAAGCTAAGTGAAGGACGGTTTTAAAACACACATCTCTCAGAACTGAGCATTTGGAGAGACGTTCGTTCATCTAGAACAAAAGAACGGGTTGCAGGAGAAACTTTTATTCTGGTTTCTCAGTCTGTTTCCTAGTGCCGGATTGAAGTTCCTGCAGTTTTCACTGTAAAACAGAATTGGAGCTCGTACCTCCCCATATATATGTATCGAGTGGAGTTTGCAACTGAAAAGAAACTTTTTGTTCCCAACAAGCTAGGTGAAGGACGGCTTTCACACACAATTATCTCTCAGAATTGAGCATGTGGAGAGACGTTCATACATCTAGCACAATAGAACGGGTTGTAGGAGAAACTTTTACTCTGGATTTTCAGTGTGTTTTTTAGTGCCGGTTTGAAGTTTCTGCAGTTTCCACTGTAAAACCGAGTTGGAGCTCGTACCTACCCATATATATGTATGGATTGGAGTTTGCAACTGAAAAGAAACTTTGTGTTCCCAACAGCTAGATGAAGGACGGCTTTCACACACACTTATCTCTCAGAACTGAGCATGTGGAGAGTCGTTCGTTCATCTAGCACAAAAGGAACGGGTTGCTGGAGAAACTTTTACCCTGGATTCTCAGTCTGTTTCCTATTGGTGGTTTGAAGTTACTGCAGTATTCACTGTAAAACCGAGTTGGAGCTCGTACCTCCCTATATATATGTATGGAGTGGAGTTTGCAACTGAAAAGAAACTTTGGGTTCCCAACAAGCTAGGTGAAGTACGGCTTTCACACACACTTATCTCTCAGAAATGAGCATGTGGAGAGACTTTTGTTCAACTAGCACAAAGGGAACGGGTTGCAGGAGAAACTTTTACTCTGGTATCTCTGTCTGTTTCCTAGTGCCGGTTTGAAGTTCCAGCAGTTTTCACTGTAAAACAGAATTGGAGCTCGTACCTCCCTATATATATGTATGGAGTGGATTTTGCAACTGAAAAGAAACTTTGTGTTCCCAACAAGCTAGGTGAAGGACAGCATTCACACACACTTTTCTCTCAGAACTGAGCATGTGGAGAGACGTTCGTTCATCTAGCACAAAGGGAACGGGTTGCAGAAGAAACTTTTACTGTGGTTTCTTAGTCTGTTTCCTAGTGCCGCTTTGAAGTTCCTACAATTTTCACTGGAAAACCGCGTTTGAGATAGTACATCCCCATATATATTTAAGGGGTGGAGTTGGCAACTTAAAACAAAGTTAGTGTTCCCAACAAGATAGATGAAGGTCGGCTTTCACACACACTTTTTTCTCAGAACTCAACATGTGGAGAGACTTTCGTTCATCTAGCACAAAGGAACGGGTTGCAGGAGAAACTTTTACTCTTGTTTCTCAGTCTGTTTCCTAGTGCCGGTTTGAATTCCCTGCAGTTTTCACTGTAAAACAGTTTTGGAGCCAGTATCTACCCATATATATATATGGAGTGGAATTTGCTATTGAAAAGAAACTTTGTTTTCCCAACAAGCTAAGTGATGGACGGCTTTCACACACAATTATCTCTCAGAACTGAGCATGTGGAGAGTCGTTCGTTCATCTAGCACAAACGGAACGAGTTGCAGGGGAAACTTTTACTCTGGTATCTCTGTCTGTTTCCTAGTGCCCGTTTGATGTTCCTGCAGTTTTCAGTGTAAAACTGAATTGGAGCTCGTACTTCCCCATATATATGGATGGAGTGGAGTTTGCAACTGAAAAGAATCTTTGTGTTCCCAACAAGCTAGGTGAAGGACGGCTTTCACACACACTTATCCCTCAGAAGTGAGCATGTGGAGAGACGTTCGTTCATCTAGCACAAAAGAAACGGGTTGCAGGAGAAACTTTTACCCTGGATTCTCAGTCTGTTTCCTAGTGCCGGTTTGAAGTTACTGCAGTATTCACTGTAAAACCGAGTTGGAGCTCGTACCTCCCTATATATATGTATGGAGTGGAGTTTGCAACTGAAAAGAAACTTTTGGTTCCCAACAAGCTAGGTGAAGGACGGCTTTCACACACACTTATCTCTCAGAAATGAGCATGTGGAGAGACTTTCGTTCAACTAGCACAAAGGGAACGGGTTGCAGAAGAAACTTTTACTGTGGTATCTCTGTCTGTTTCCTAGTGCCGGTTTGAAGTTCCTGCATTTTCACTGTAAACAGAATTGGAGCTCGTACCTCCCCATATATATGTATGGAGTGGAGTTTGCGACTGAAAAGAAACTTTGTGTTCCCAACAAGCTAGATGAAGGACGGCTTTCAAACACAATTATCTTTCAGAACTGAACATGTGGAGAGAAGTTCGTTCATGTAGCACAAAGAGAACGGTTTGCAGGAGAAAATTTTACTCTGGTTTCTCAGTCTGTTTCCTTTTGCCGGTTTGAAATTCCTGCAGTTTTCACTGTAAAACCGAGTTGGAACTCTACCTCCCCATATATATGTATGGAGTGCAGTTTGCAACTGAAAAGAAACTTTGTGATCCCAACAAGCTAGGTGAAGGACGGCTTTGACACACACTTATCTATCAGAACCGAGCATGTGGAGAGACGTTCGTTCATCTAGCACATAGGGAACGGCTTGCAGGGAAACTTTTACTCTGGTATCTCGGTCTGTTTCCTAGTGCCGGTTTGTAGTCCTACAGTTTTCACTGTATAACTGAATTGCAGCTCTTACCTCCCCGTATATATGTTTGGAGTGGAGTTTGCAACTGAAAAGAAACTTTGTGTTCCCAACAAGCTAGGTGAAGGACGGCTTTCACACACACTTATCTCTCAGAAGTGAGCATGTGGAGAGAAGTTCGTTCATCTAGCACAAATGGAACGGGTTGCAGGAGAAACCTTTACTCTGGATTCTCAGTCTGTTTCCTAGTGGTGTTTTGAAGTTACTGCAGTTTTCACTGTAATACCCAGTTGGAGCCCGTACCTCCCCATATATATGTATGGTACTGGATTTTGCAACTGAAAAGCAACATTGTGTTCCCAACAAGCTAGGTGAAGGACGGCTTTCACACACACTTATCTCTCAGAAGTGAGCATGTGGAGAGACGTTCGTTCATCTAGCACAAAGGGAACGGTTTGCATGAGAAACTTTTTCTCTGGTATCTCTGTCTGTTTCCTAGTGCCGGGTTGAAGTTCCTGCAGTTTTCAGTGTAAAACAGAATTGGAGCTCGTACCTCCCCTATATATTTATGGAGTGGAGTTTGCAACTGAACAGAAACTTTGTGTTCCGAACAAGCTATATGAAGTAAGGCTTTCACACACACTTGCTCTCAGAATTGAGCATGTGGAGAGACGTTCGTTCATCTAGCACAAAAGAAACTGGTTGCAGGAGAAACTTTTACTCTGGTATCTCTGTCTGTTTCTTAGTGCCGGGTAGAAGTTCCTGCAGTTTTCACTGTAAAACAGAATTGGAGCTCGTTCCTCCCCGTATATATGTATGGAGTGGAGTTTGCAACTGAAAAGAAACTTTGTGTTCCCAACATGCTAGGTGAAGGACGGCTTTCACACACACTTATCTCTCAGAACTGAGCATGTGGAGAGACGTTCGTTCATCTAGCACAAAAGGAACGGGTTGCAGGAGAAACTTTTACCCTGGATTCTCAGTCTGTTTCCTAGTGCTGGTTTGAAGTTACTGCAGTTTTCACTGTAAAACCGGGTTGGAGCTCGTACCTCCCCATATATAATTATGGAGTGGAGTTTGCAACTGAAAAGAAACTTTGTGATCCCAACAAACAATGTGAAGGACGGCTATCAAACACACTTATCTATCAGAACTGAGCATGTGCAGAGACTTTCGTTCATCTAGCACAAAGGGAACGGGTTGCATGACAATCTTTTACTCTGGTATCTCTGTCTGTTTCCTAGTGCCTGATTGAAGTTCCAGCAGTTTTCACTGTAAAACAGAATTGGAACTCGGAACTCCTAATTTATATGTATGGAGTGGATTTCACAACTGAAAAGAAACTTTGTGTTCCCAACAAGCTAGGTGAAGGACGGCTTTCACACACACTTATCTCTCAGAACTGAGCATGTGGAGAGACTTTCGTTCATCTAGCACAAAAGGAACGGGTTGCAGGAGAAACTTTTTCCCTGGATTCTCAGTCTGTTTCCTAGTGCTGGTTTGAATTTCCTTCAATTTCACTGTAAAACGGGGTTGGAGCTCGTACCTCCCCATATATATGTATGGAGTGGAGTTTGCATCTGAAAAGAAACTTTGTGTTCCCAACAAGCTAGGTGAAGGACGGCTTTCACACACAATTATCTTTCAGAACTGAGCATGTGGAGAGAAGTTCGTTCATGTAGCACAAAGAGAACGGTTTGCAGGAGAAAATTTTACTCTGGTTTCTCAGTCTGTTTCCTTTTGCCGGTTTAAAATTCCTGCAGTTTTCACTGTAAAACCGAGTTGGAGTCGTACCTCCCCATATATATGTATGGAGTGGAGTTTGCAACTGAAAAGAAACTTTGTGTTCCCAACAAGCTAGGTGAAGGACGGCTTTCACACACACTTATCTCTCAGAACTGAGCATGTGGAGAGAAGTTCGTTCATCTAGCACAAAGGGAATGGTTTGCAGGATAAAATTTTACTCTGGTTTCTCAGTCTGTTTCTTTTGCCGGTTTGAAATTCCTGCAGATTTCCCTGTAAAACCGAGTTGGAGTCGTACCTCCCCTTATATATGTATGGAGTGGATTTAGCAACTGAAAAGAAACTTTGTGTTCCCAACAAGCTAGGTGAAGGACGGCTTTCACACACACTTATCTCTGACAACTGAGCATGTGGAGAGATGTTCGCTCATCTAGCACAAAAGGAACGGTTTGCAGGAGAAACTTTTACCCTGTATTCTCAGTTTGTTTCCTAGTGCTGGTTTGAAGTTATTGCAGGTTTAACTGTAAAACCGGGTTGGAGCTAGTACCTCCCCATATATATTTATGGAGTGGAGATTGCAACTGAAAAGAAACATTGTGATCCCAACAAGCTAGGTGAAGGACGGCTTTCACACACAATTATCTCTCAGAACTGAGCATGTGGAGAGACGTTCGTTCATCTAGCACAAAGGGAATGGGTTGCATCATAAACTATTAGTCTGGTATCTCTGTCTTTTTCCTAGTGCCGGCCTGAAGTTCCTGCAGTTTTCACTGTAAAATAGAATTGGAGATCGTACATCCGCATATATATGTATGGAGTGGAGTTTGCAACTGAAAAGATACTTTGTGTTCCCAAAATAAATGAAGGACGGCTTTCACACACAATTTTCTCTCAGAACTGAGCACGTGGAGAGACTTTCGTTCATCTAGCACAAAGGGAACTTGTTGCAGGAGAAACATTTACTGTGGTTTCTCAGTCTGTTTCCTTGTGCCGGTTTGAAGTTCCTACAAATTTCACAGTAAAACCGCGTTGGAGCTAGTATTTCACCATATATATATATGGTGTGGAGTTTGCAACTGAAAAGAAACTTTGTGTTCCCAACAAACTAGGTGAAGGACGGCTTTCACACACACTTATCTCTCAGAACTGAGCATGTGGAGAGACGTTCGTTCATCTAGCACAAAAGAACGGGTTGCAGGAGAAACTTTTACCCTGGATTCTCAGTCTGTTTCCTAGTGCTGGTTTGAAGTTACTGCAGTTTTCACTGTAAAACCGGGTTGGAGCTCGTACCTCCCCATATATAATTATGGAGTGGAGTTTGCAACTGAAAAGAAACTTTGTGATCCCAACAAGCTATGTGAAGTACGGCTGTCAAACCCACTTATCTATCAGAACTGAGCATGTGGAGAGACTTTCCTTCATCTAGCACAAAAGAACGGGTTGCAGGAGAAACTTTTACCCTGTATTCTCAGTCTGTTTCCTAGTGCTGGTTTGAAGTTCCTACAATTTCACTGTAAAACGGGGTTGGATCTCGTACCTCCCCATATATATGTATGGAGTGGAGTTTGCATCTGAAAAGATACTTTGTGTTCCCAACAAGCTAGGTGAAGGACGGCTTTCACACACACTTATCTCTGACAACTGAGCATGTGGAGAGACTTTCGTTCATCTAGCACAAAAGGAACGGGTTGCAGGAGAAACTTTTACCCTGAATTCTAAGTCTGTTTCCTAGTGGTGGTTTGAAGTTACTGCAGTTTTCACTGTAATACCAAGTTGGAGCTCGTAACTCCCCATATATATGTATGGTACTGGATTTTGCAACTGAAAAGAAACTTTGTGTTCCCAAGAAACTAGGTGAAGGACGGCTTTCACACACACTTATCTCTCAGAAGTGAGCATGTGGAGAGACGTTCGTTCATCTAGCACAAAGGGAACGGGTTGCAATGGAAACTTTTACTCTGGTATCTCTGTCTGTTTCCTAGTGCCGGGTTGAAGTTCCTGCAGTTTTCAGTGTAAAACAGAATTGGAGCTCGTACCTCCCCTATATATGTATGGAGTGGAGTTTGCAACTGAACAGAAACTTTGTGTTCCGAACAAGATATTTGAAGGACGGCTTTCACACACACTTACTCTCGGAACTGAGCATGTGGAGAGACGTTCGTTCATCTAGCACAAAAGGAACTGGTTGCAGGAGAAACTTTTACTCTGGTATCTCTGTCTGTTTCCTAGGGCCGGGTTGAAGTTCCTGCAGTTTTCACTGTAAAACAGAATTGGAGCTCGTACCTCCCCATATATATGTATGGAGTGGAGTTAGCAACTGAAAAGAAACTTTGTGTTCCCAACATGCTAGGTGAAGGACGGCTTTCACACACACTTATCTCTCAGAACTGAGCATGTGGAGAGACGTTCGTTCATCTAACACAAAAAGAACGGGTTGCAGGAGAAAATTTTACCCTGGATTCTCAGTCTGTTTCCTAGTGCTGGTTTGAAGTTACTGCAGTTTTCACTGTAAAACCGGGTTGGAGCTCGTACCTCCCCATATATAATTATGGAGTGGAGTTTGCAACTGAAAAGAAACTTTGTGATCCCAACAAGCTATGTGAAAGACGGCTATCAAACACACTTACCTATCAGAACTGAGCATGTGCAGAGACGTTCGTTCATCTAGCACAAAGGGAACGGGTTGCAGGACAATCTTTTTCTCTGGTATCTCTGTCTGTTTCCTAGTGCCTGTTTGAATTTTCTGCATTTTTCACTGTAAAACAGAATTGGAGCTCGGAACTCCTAATTTATATGTATGGAGTGGATTTCACAACTGAAAAGAAACATTGTGTTCCCAACAAGCTAGGTGAAGGACGGCTTTCACACACACTTATCTCTCAGAACTGAGCATGTGGAGAGACTTTCATTCATCTAGCACAAAAGGAACGGTTTGCAGGAGAAACTTTTACCCTGGATTCTCAGTCTGTTTCCTAGTGCTGGTTTGAAGTTCCTACAGTTTCACTGTAAAACGGGGTTGGAGCTCGTACCTCCCCATATATATGTATGGAGTGGAGTTTGCATCTGAAAAGAAACTTTGTGTTCCCAACAAGCTAGGTGAAGGACGGCTTTCACACACACTTATCTCTCAGAACTGAGCATGTGGAGAGAAGTTCGTTCTTCTAGCACAAAGGGAAAGGGTTGCAGGTGAAACTTTTACGCTGGTGTCTCAGTCTGTTTCCTAGTGCCGGTTTGAAGTTACTGCAGTTTTCTCTGTAAAACCGATTTGGAGCTCGTACCTCTCCATACATATGTATGGAGTGGAGTTTGCAAGTGAAAAGAAACTATATGTTCCCAACAAGCTACGTGAAGTGCGGCTTTCACACACACGTATTTCTCTAATGAGCATGTGGAGAGACGTTCGTGCATCTAGCACAAAGGGAACGGTTTGCTGGAGAAAGTTTTTGTCTGGTTTTTCAGTTTGTTTCCTAGTGCTGGTTTGAAGTTACGGCAGTTTTCACTGTAATACCGAGTTGGAGCTCGTACCTCCCCATATATATGTACGGTACTGGATTTTGCAACTGAAAAGAAACTTTGTGTTCCCAACAAGCTACGTGAAATGCGGCTTTCACACACACGTATTTCTCTAATGAGCATGTGGAGAGACTTTCGTTCATCTAGCACAAAAGAACGGGTTGCAGGAGAAACTTTTACCCTGGATTCTCAGTCTGTTTCCTAGTGCTGGTTTGAAGTTCCTACAATTTCACTGTAAAACGGGGTTGGATCTCGTACCTCCCCATATATATGTATGGAGTGGAGTTTGCATCTGAAAAGAAACTTTGTATTCCCAACAAGCTAGGTGAAGGACGGCTTTCACACCCAATTATCTTTCAGAACTGAGCATGTGGAGAGACGTTCGTTCATCTAGCACAAAGAGAACGGTTTGCAGGAGTAAATTTTACTCTGGTTTCTCAGTCTGTTTCCTTTTGCCGGTTTGAAATTCCTGCAGTTTTCACTGTAAAACCGAGTTGGAGTCGTACCTCCCCTTATATATGTATGGAGTGGTGTTAGCAACTGAAAAGAAAATTTGTGTTCCCAACAAGCTATTTGAAGGACGGCTTTCACACACACTTATCTCTCAGAAGTGAGCATGTGGAGAGAAGTTCGTTCATCTAGCACAAAAAGAACGGGTTGCAGGAGAAACTTTTACCCTGAATTCTCAGTCTGTTTCCTAGTGGTGTTTTGAAGTTACTGCAGTTTTCACTGTAATACCGAGTTGGAGCTCGTACCTCCCCATATATATGTATGGTACTGGATTTTGCAACTGAAAAGAAACTTTGTGTTCCCAACAAACTAGGTGAAGGACGGCTTTCACACACACTTATCTCTCAGAAGTGAGCATGTGGAGAGACGTTCGTTCATCTAGCACAAAGGGAACGGGTTGCAATGGAAACTTTTACTCTGGTATCTCTGTCTGTTTCCTAGTGCCGGTTTGAGGTTCCTGCAGTTTTCAGTGTAAAACAGAATTGGATCTCGTACCTCCCCTATATATGTATGGAGTGGAGTTTGCAACTGAACAGAAACTTTGTGTTCCGAACAAGCTATGTGAAGTAAGGCTTTCACACACACTTGCTCTCAGAACTGAGCATGTGGAGAGACGTTCGTTCATCTAGCACAAAAGAAACTGGTTGCAGGAGAAACTTTTACTCTGGTATCTCTGTCTGTTTCCTAGTGCCGGGTTGAAGTTCCTGCAGTTTTCACTGTAAAACAGAATTGGAGCTCGTTCCTCCCCATATATATGTATGGAGTGGAGTTTGCAACTGAAAAGAAACTTTGTGTTCCCAACATGCTAGGTGAAGGACGGCTTTCACACACACATATCTCTCAGAACTGAGCATGTGGAGAGACGTTCGTTCATCTAGCACAAAAGGAACGGGTTGCAGGAGAAACTTTTACCCTGGATTCTCAGTCTGTTTCCTAGTGCTGGTTTGAAGTTACTGCAGTTTTCACTGTAAAACCGGGTTGGAGCTCGTACCTCCCCATATATAATTATGGAGTGGAGTTTGCAACTGAAAAGAAACTTTGTGATCCCAACAAACTATGTGAAGGACGGCTATCAAACACACTTATCTATCAGAACTGAGCATGTGCAGAGACGTTCGTTCATCTAGCACAAAGGGAACGGGTTGCAGGACAATCTTTTACTCTGGTATCACTGTCTGTTTCCTAGTGCCTGATTGAAGTTCCTGCAGTTTTCACTGTAAAACAGAATTGGAGCTCGGAACTCCTAATTTATATGTATGGAGTGGATTTCGCAACTGAAAAGAAACTTTGTGTTCCCAACAAGCTAGGTGAAGGACGGCTTTCACACACACTTATCTCTCAGAACTGAGCATGTGGAGAGACTTTCGTTCATCTAGCACAAAAGGAACGGGTTGCAGGAGAAACTTTTACCCTGAATTCTCAGTCTGTTTCCTAGTGGTGTTTTGAAGTTACTGCAGTTTTCACTGTAATACCGAGTTGGAGCTCGTACCTCCCCATATATATGTATGGTACTGGATTTTGCAACTGAAAAGAAACTTTGTGTTCCCAACAAACTAGGTGAAGGACGGCTTTCACACACACTTATCTCTCAGAAGTGAGCATGTGGAGAGACGTTCGTTCATCTAGCACAAAGGGAACGGTTTGCAATGGAAACTTTTACTCTGGTATCTCTGTCTGTTTCCTAGTGCCGGGTTGAAGTTCCTGCAGTTTTCAGTGTAAAACAGAATTGGAGCTCGTACCTCCCCTATATATGTATGGAGAGGAGTTTGCAACTGAACAGAAACTTTGTGTTCCGAACAAGCTATGTGAAGTAAGGCTTTCACACACACTTTCTCTCAGAACTGAGCATGTGGAGAGACGTTCGTTCATCTAGCACAAAAGAAACTGGTTGCAGGAGAAACTTTTACTCTGGTATCTCTGTCTGTTTCCTAGTGCCGGGTTGAAGTTCCTGCAGTTTTCACTGTAAAACAGAATTGGAGCTCGTTCCTCCCCATATATATGTATGGAGTGGAGTTTGCAACTGAAAAGAAACTTTGTGTTCCCAACATGCTAGGTGAAGGACGGCTTTCACACACACTTATCTCTCAGAACTGAGCATGTGGAGAGACGTTCGTTCATCTAGCACAAAAGGAACGGGTTGCAGGAGAAAATTTACCCTGGATTCTCAGTCTGTTTCCTAGTGCTGGTTTGAAGTTACTGCAGTTTTCACTGTAAAACCGGGTTGGAGCTCGTACCTCCCCATATATAATTATGGAGTGGAGTTTGCAACTGAAAAGAAACTTTGTGATCCCAACAAACTATGTGAAGGACGGCTATCAAACACACTTATCTATCAGAACTGAGCATGTGCAGAGACGTTCGTTCATCTAGCACAAAGGGAACGGGTTGCAGGACAATCTTTTAATCTGGTATCTCTGTCTGTTTCCTAGTGCCTGATTGAAGTTCCTGCAGTTTTCACTGTAAAACAGAATTGGAGCTCGGAACTCCTAATTTATATGTATGGAGTGGATTTCGCAACTGAAAAGAAACTTTGTGTTCCCAACAAGCTAGGTGAAGGACGGCTTTCACAAACACTTATCTCTCAGAACTGAGCATGTGGAGAGACTTTCGTTCATCTAGCACAAAAGGAACGGGTTGCAGGAGAAACTTTTTCCCTGGATTCTCAGTCTGTTTCCTAGTGCTGGTTTGAATTTCCTACAATTTCACTGTAAAACGGGGTTGGAGCTCGTACCTCCCCATATATATTTATGGAGTGGAGTTTGCATCTGAAAAGAAACTTTGTGTTCCCAACAAGCTAGGTGAAGGACGGCTTTCACACACAATTATCTTTCAGAACTGAGCATGTGGAGAGAAGTTCGTTCATCTAGCACAAAGAGAACGGTTTGCAGGAGAAAATTTTACTCTGGTTTCTCAGTCTGTTTCCTTTTGCCGGTTTGAAATTCCTGCAGTTTTCACTGTAAAACCGAGTTGGAGCTCTACCTCCCCATATATATGTATGGAGTGCAGTTTGCAACTGAAAAGAAACTTTGTGATCCCAACAAGCTAGGTGAAGGACGGCTTTGACACACACTTATCTATCAGAACCGAGCATGTGGAGAGACGTTCGTTCATCTAGCACAAAGGGAACGGCTTGCAGGGAAACTTTTACACTGGTATCTCGGTCTGTTTCCTAGTGCCGGTTTGTAGACCTACAGTTTTCACTGTATAACTGAATTGCAGCTCGTACCTCCCCGTATATATGTTTGGAGTGGAGTTTGCAACTGAAAAGAAACTTTGTGTTCCCAACAAGCTAGGTGAAGGACGGCTTTCACACACACTTATCTCTCAGAAGTGAGCATGTGGAGAGAAGTTCGTTCATCTAGCACAAAAGGAACGGGTTGCAGGAGAAACCTTTACTCTGGATTCTCAGTCTGTTTCCTAGTGGTGTTTTGAAGTTACTGCAGTTTTCACTGTAATACCCAGTTGGAGCCCGTACCTCCCCATATATATGTATGGTACTGGATTTTGCAACTGAAAAGAAACATTGTGTTCCCAACAAGCTAGGTGAAGGACGGCTTTCACACACACTTATCTCTCAGAAGTGAGCATGTGGAGAGACGTTCGTTCATCTAGCACAAAGGGAACGGTTTGCATGAGAAACTTTTTCTCTGGTATCTCTGTCTGTTTCCTAGTGCCGGGTTGCAGTTCCTGCAGTTTTCAGTGTAAAACAGAATTGGAGCTCGTACCTCCCCTATATATGTATGGAGTGGAGTTTGCAACTGAACAGAAACTTTGTGTTCCGAACAAGCTATATGTAGTAAGGCTTTCACACACACTTGCTCTCAGAACTGAGCATGTGGAGAGACGTTCGTTCATCTAGCACAAAAGAAACTGGTTGCAGGAGAAACTTTTACTCTGGTATCTCTGTCTGTTTCCTAGTTCCGGGTTGAAGTTCCTGCAGTTTTCACTGTAAAACAGAATTGGAGCTCGTTCCTCCCCATATATATGTATGGAGTGGAGTTTGAAACTGAAAAGAAACTTTGTGTTCCCAACATGCTAGGTGAAGGACGGCTTTCACACACACTTATCTCTCAGAACTGAGCATGTGGAGAGACGTTCGTTCATCTAGCACAAAAGGAACGGGTTGCAGGAGAAACTTTTACCCTGGATTCTCAGTCTGTTTCCTAGTGCTGGTTTGAAGTTACTGCAGTTTTCACTGTAAAACCGGGTTGGAGCTCGTACCTCCCCATATATAATTATGGAGTGGAGTTTGCAACTGAAAAGAAACTTTGTGATCCCAACAAACTATGTGAAGGACGGCTATTAAACACACTTATCTATCAGAACTCAGCATGTGCAGAGACGTTCGTTCATCTAGCACAAAGGGAACGGGTTGCAGGACAATCTTTTACTCTGGTATCTCTGTCTGTTTCCTAGTGCCTGATTGAAGTTCCAGCAGTTTTCACTGTAAAACAGAATTGGAACTCGGAACTCCTAATTTATATGTATGGAGTGGATTTCACAACTGAAAAGAAACTTTGTGTTCCCAACAAGCTAGGTGAAGGACGGCATTCACACACACTTATCTCTCAGAACTGAGCATGTGGAGAGACTTTCGTTCATCTAGCACAAAAGGAACGGGTTGCAGGAGAAACTTTTTCCCTGGATTCTCAGTCTGTTTCCTAGTGCTGGTTTGAATTTCCTACAATTTCACTGTAAAACGGGGTTGGAGCTCGTACCTCCCCATATATATTTATGGAGTGGAGTTTGCATCTGAAAAGAAACTTTGTGTTCCCAACAAGCTAGGTGAAGGACGGCTTTCACACACAATTATCTTTCAGAACTGAGCATGTGGAGAGAAGTTCGTTCATCTAGCACAAAGAGAACGGTTTGCAGGAGAAAATTTTACTCTGGTTTCTCAGTCTGTTTCCTTTTGCCGGTTTGAAAATCCTGCAGTTTTCACTGTAAAACCGAGTTGGAGCTCTACCTCCCCATATATATGTATGGAGTGCAGTTTGCAACTGAAAAGAAACTTTGTGATCCCAACAAGCTAGGTGAAGGACGGCTTTGACACACACTTATCTATCAGAACCGAGCATGTGGAGAGACGTTCGTTCATCTAGCACAAAGGGAACGACTTGCAGGGAAACTTTTACTCTGGTATCTCGGTCTGTTTCCTAGTGCCGGTTTGTAGTCCTACAGTTTTCACTGTATAACTGAATTGTAGCTCGTACCTCCCCGTATATATGTTTGGAGTGGAGTTTGCAACTGAAAAGAAACTTTGTGTTCCCAACAAGCTAGGTGAAGGACGGCTTTCACACACACTTATCTCTCAGAAGTGAGCATGTGGAGAGAAGTTCGTTCATCTAGCACAAAAGGAACGGGTTGCAGGAGAAACCTTTACTCTGGATTCTCAGTCTGTTTCCTAGTGGTGTTTTGAAGTTACTGCAGTTTTCACTGTAATACCCAGTTGGAGCCCGTACCTCCCCATATATATGTATGGTACTGGATTTTGCAACTGAAAAGAAACATTGTGTTCCCAACAAGCTAGGTGAAGGACGGCTTTCACACACACTTATCTCTCAGAAGTGAGCATGTGGAGAGACGTTCGTTCATCTAGCACAAAGGGAACGGTTTGCATGAGAAACTTTTTCTCTGGTATCTCTGTCTGTTTCCTAGTGCCGGGTTGAAGTTCCTGCAGTTTTCAGTGTAAAACAGAATTGGAGCTCGTACCTCCCCTATATATGTATGGAGTGGAGTTTGCAACTGAACAGAAACTTTGTGTTCCGAACAAGCTATATGTAGTAAGGCTTTCACACACACTTGCTCTCAGAACTGAGCATGTGGAGAGACGTTCGTTCATCTAGCACAAAAGAAACTGGTTGCAGGAGAAACTTTTACTCTGGTATCTCTGTCTGTTTCCTAGTGCCGGGTTGAAGTTCCTGCAGTTTTCACTGTAAAACAGAATTGGAGCTCGTTCCTCCCCATATATATGTATGGAGTGGAGTTTGCAACTGAAAAGAAACTTTGTGTTCCCAACATGCTAGGTGAAGGACGGCTTTCACACACACTTATCTCTCAGAACTGAGCATGTGGAGAGACGTTCGTTCATCTAGCACAAAAGGAACGGGTTGCAGGAGAAACTTTTACCCTGGATTCTCAGTCTGTTTCCTAGTGCTGGTTTGAAGTTACTGCAGTTTTCACTGTAAAACCGGGTTGGAGCTCGTACCTCCCCATATATAATTATGGAGTGGAGTTTGCAACTGAAAAGAAACTTTGTGATCCCAACAAACAATGTGAAGGACGGCTATCAAACACACTTATCTATCAGAACTGAGCATGTGCAGAGACGTTCGTTCATCTAGCACAAAGGGAACGGGTTGCAGGACAATCTTTTACTCTGGTATCTCTGTCTGTTTCCTAGTGCCTGATTGAAGTTCCTGCAGTTTTCACTGTAAAACAGAATTGGAACTCGGAACTCCTAATTTATATGTATGGAGTGGATTTCACAACTGAAAAGAAACTTTGTGTTCCCAACAAGCTAGGTGAAGGACGGCTTTCACACACACTTATCTCTCAGAACTGAGCATGTGGAGAGACTTTCGTTCATCTAGCACAAAAGGAACGGGTTGCAGGAGAAACTTTTTCCCTGGATTCTCAGTCTGTTTCCTAGTGCTGGTTTGAATTTCCTTCAATTTCACTGTAAAACGGGGTTGGAGCTCGTACCTCCCCATATATATGTATGGAGTGGAGTTTGCATCTGAAAAGAAACTTTGTGTTCCCAACAAGCTAGGTGAAGGACGGCTTTCACACACAATTATCTTTCAGAACTGAGCATGTGGAGAGAAGTTCGTTCATGTAGCACAAAGAGAACGGTTTGCAGGAGAAAATTTTACTCTGGTTTCTCAGTCTGTTTCCTTTTGCCGGTTTAAAATTCCTGCAGTTTTCACTGTAAAACCGAGTTGGAGTCGTACCTCCCCATATATATGTATGGAGTGGAGTTTGCAACTGAAAAGAAACTTTGTGTTCCCAACAAGCTAGGTGAAGGACGGCTTTCACACACACTTATCTCTCAGAACTGAGCATGTGGAGAGAAGTTCGTTCATCTAGCACAAAGGGAATGGTTTGCAGGATAAAATTTTACTCTGGTTTCTCAGTCTGTTCCTTTTGCCGGTTTGAAATTCCTGCAGATTTCCCTGTAAAACCGAGTTGGAGTCGTACCTCCCCTTATATATGTATGGAGTGGATTTAGCAACTGAAAAGAAACTTTGTGTTCCCAACAAGCTAGGTGAAGGACGGCTTTCACACACACTTATCTCTGACAACTGAGCATGTGGAGAGATGTTCGCTCATCTAGCACAAAAGGAACGGTTTGCAGGAGAAACTTTTACCCTGTATTCTCAGTTTGTTTCCTAGTGCTGGTTTGAAGTTATTGCAGGTTTAACTGTAAAACCGGGTTGGAGCTAGTACCTCCCCATATATATTTATGGAGTGGAGATTGCAACTGAAAAGAAACATTGTGATCCCAACAAGCTAGGTGAAGGACGGCTTTCACACACAATTATCTCTCAGAACTGAGCATGTGGAGAGACGTTCGTTCATCTAGCACAAAGGGAATGGGTTGCATCATAAACTATTAGTCTGGTATCTCTGTCTTTTTCCTAGTGCCGGCCTGAAGTTCCTGCAGTTTTCACTGTAAAATAGAATTGGAGATCGTACATCCGCATATATATGTATGGAGTGGAGTTTGCAACTGAAAAGATTCTTTGTGTTCCCAAAATAAATGAAGGACGGCTTTCACACACAATTTTCTCTCAGAACTGAGCACGTGGAGAGACTTTCGTTCATCTAGCACAAAGGGAACTTGTTGCAGGAGAAACATTTACTGTGGTTTCTCAGTCTGTTTCCTTGTGCCGGTTTGAAGTTCCTACAAATTTCACAGTAAAACCGCGTTGGAGCTAGTACTTCCCCATATATATATATGGTGTGGAGTTTGCAACTGAAAAGAAACTTTGTGTTCCCAACAAACTAGGTGAAGGACGGCTTTCACACACACTTATCTCTTAGAACTGAGCATGTGGAGAGACGTTCGTTCATCTAGCACAAAAGAACGGGTTGCAGGAGAAACTTTTACCCTGGATTCTCAGTCTGTTTCCTAGTGCTGGTTTGAAGTTACTGCAGTTTTCACTGTAAAACCGGGTTGGAGCTCGTACCTCCCCATATATAATTATGGAGTGGAGTTTGCAACTGAAAAGAAACTTTGTGATCCCAACAAGCTATGTGAAGTACGGCTATCAAACACACTTATCTATCAGAACTGAGCATGTGGAGAGACTTTCGTTCATCTAGCACAAAAGAACGGGTTGCAGGAGAAACTTTTACCCTGTATTCTCAGTCTGTTTCCTAGTGCTGGTTTGAAGTTCCTACAATTTCACTGTAAAACGGGGTTGGATCTCGTACCTCCCCATATATATGTATGGAGTGGAGTTTGCATCTGAAAAGAAACTTTGTGTTCCCAACAAGCTAGGTGAAGGACGGCTTTCACACACACTTATCTCTGACAACTGAGCATGTGGAGAGACTTTCGTTCATCTAGCACAAAAGGAACGGGTTGCAGGAGAAACTTTTACCCTGAATTCTAAGTCTGTTTCCTAGTGGTGGTTTGAAGTTACTGCAGTTTTCACTGTAATACCAAGTTGGAGCTCGTACCTCCCCATATATATGTATGGTACTGGATTTTGCAACTGAAAAGAAACTTTGTGTTCCCAACAAACTAGGTGAAGGACGGCTTTCACACACACTTATCTCTCAGAAGTGAGCATGTGGAGAGACGTTCGTTCATCTAGCACAAAGGGAACGGGTTGCAATGGAAACTTTTACTCTGGTATCTCTGTCTGTTTCCTAGTGC